>NC_087155.1:36645055-36655055 GCF_035594125.1 Scylla paramamosain | reverse complement strand
CATGCTACCAGCACCACCACCACCACCACTACACTGCCCCACCCCGCGACCGCTGGAGCCCCCCGGGGCGCCGCTCATCACCCCCAGACCGCCGTGCCTCCCCGGAGCGGGGCCGCTCACCCCCCAGCCGCTCCCCACGCTACTCCCCGCGCCATTCCCATTCCCGGGGGCTGAGGTCCCCCTGCCGCTCCCCCTCCCCACTGGGTGAGGTGTACCCCTACGAGCGGCGGGGCTGGGGCTGCGCAGCCAGGGAGTGGGAGGCTCTCACCACCACCATCACAGCCCCAAGGCAGAGCAGAGAAATAGGGAGGTTAGTAAGAGGAGATTCTGTTCTTTCCCTCCCCTCTCCCCTCTTCCTTACTTTGCCTCTGCTAATTACATTAACTCAGGTGTACTAATGTCTATTTTCCCCACAGGTGTACAACGCTGTTATTTTAACCTCCCCTCTCCCAAATCTCCCCAAACTAATCTCCCCATTTTTTTTTTTTTTTTTTTTTTTTTTTATATATATATTGATGTAATGAATTCCAATATAATCGTCTTAGGTAATCTCCCCAATGACACAAACAAACACTGCCCTTAACAGACTCCCCAAACTAACCTCCCCATCTCCTGCCTGAATTAACCTCCCCCAAAATACAAGACCCATATAATTAACCTTTCCAGTTACACTAAAACCGAACACAATCTTCCCATCTCCCCACCAGTCTGATCTCCCCATCTCCCCACCTCCATATTCTGTTAAACAAATTTTCCCATCTCCCCATTCTATTACCACCACTACCCTCCCCCACCTCCCACAATCTCCCCAAAATGAATCTTCCCATCTCCTCTTACTAATCTCCCTATTTTTCTCCCTTTCCAAATGTCACTCTCACCTCCCCATTTCCCTCTCTCCCCTAACCTTCCCATTTCCCCATACCCTCAAATTAATCTCCCCATCTCCTCATCTCACACCTTAAACTAAGCACACATTTTCCCTTCAGTTTCCTTCTCCTGACCTCCCCAGACTAATCTCCCCACCTTAACCTCCCCATCTGCTGCCCTGATTCCCCCATTTCCATCATAACCTACCTTCCAGTCTCACTACACCCTTCTTTCCCCCAACCTCCCCATTTCGTCCCCACACTAATCTCCCCATCTCCCCCAGGGCAAGGGCTATGGGTACTCTCCCCCTGCGGCAGTATTTGATGACGACCTCCGGATCATGAGCGAGGCAGAGATGTTCTCCATGGGGTTCCACAAGGGGGAGAACAGCGAGTCTCCCCCCACCTCCCCCGCTCCCCCTCCCCAACACCCTCGATGCCAAGTCTTTGGGTAAGTAAGGCAAGGGGTGATGAGCGAGTGAATGGTGTGTTTTTGGGGTGTTTGGGGGTGAAGGGGATGGTAAGTTTGTTTATGGGGGTGGGAATGGGGTGGGAGAGGGTGTCACTGGAGCTCTGCATGTGTTAATGGGTGGTAATGGGGGTGTTTTGGCTGTTAATGGGCTGAGAATGGGGAAATTTCAAGAGATGGAAATGGGAGAGTGAAAAGTTTTGGGGAGTTAAAAGGAGGGAGAGAAAAAGACGTGTTTGTTTGTTTGTTTGTTTGAAAGAGAGAGAGAGAGGGGGGAGGAAGAGGAGAAAAGAACAAGAATGAGAATAATGGTAAGATAAAGAGATATTCCACGATAAAGAAGAAAGGAGGAGGAGGAGAAGGAGGAATGGTTTGGAGGTAAAACAATAACTTACCATTATATTACCTCCTAAAACACCCCACCCCCTCTTCTCTCTCTCTCTCTCTCTCTCTCTCTCTCTCTCTCTCTCTCTCTCTCTCTCTCTCTCTCTCTCTCTCTCTCTCTCTCTCTCTCTCTCCAGAATTCCCTGTGTGTGTGTGTGTGTGTGTGTGTGTGTGTGTGTGTGTGTGTGTGTGTGTGTGTGTGAATTAATTAAATGAAGGAAGGAAGGAAGAAAAGATTGAAGAAAGGAAGGAAGATAAGAAACGATAAGGAAGGAAGGAAGGAAGGAAAAGAAGATGAAAGGAAAGAAATAGAAGGAAAGGAAGAAAGATAAAGAAGAAATAAAATTTATAGAAATACAAGGAAAATGAATGAATGAGAGAGAGAGAGAGAGAGAGAGAGGCTGGCTGGCGTGACTGACTCGATTCTAAACATTGTAACTCTCTCTCTCTCTCTCTCTCTCTCTCTCTCTCTCTCTCTCTCTCTCTCTCTCTCTCTCTCTCTCTCTCTCTCTCTCTCTCTCTCTCTCTCTCTCTCTCTCTTGCAGGTACTCTCCCAGCCGTGTCACAGCTGATGATGATGATGCCACCCCCACCCCCAGCCTGAGCCACCCTCCACCCACCCCAGCCCTCACCAAGCCTCCTCCAGTAACCACCACCACCACCACCACCACCACCAGCGACGTAACACCCCACCCCACCCCTCCCCAGACCACAGGCAAGGTGACAGGCAAGGCATGTGAGGTGCGTCACAGCTTTAGTAACTTATGCAGGCAGTGGTGCAATGCTATGCCCACAACACTCATTCACTTTGCTGTTTATATGTATAAGATGAGTACTGGCTAAGGGTAAGACAAATTCTTGCAGGTGTGTGTGTGTGTGTGTGTGTGTGTGTGTGTGTGTGTGTGTGTGTGTGTGTGTGTGTGTGTGTGTGTAGGAGCCCATTAAATATTGGTTGTTGTTAGAAATGGAAGAGGCTCTGAGGGACTTTGAAAAGGTTGCTTATATCAGTGAAATGAGTAGGTGTGTTCTTGGAGACAGAAGCAGCATGTGGCCTGGCCACATTAACTCAATGACTGAGATAAGGAAGGTTACAGTGATGCGTGTATCTGAAATGTTGGTCTGGTTGGATCATAAGACTCAAAATTCTCAAACGCTTCTGCACTGCACCTCCACTACATTAAAAAAAAGCTCTCTAGTTGATGTTACACAGGTTTCTAAGGGTGTATTTATGGTTCTAGTGGCATATTAACAAGAATTCCACATTAATAACATGATAAACACTCTTGAGAACCCGGCTGATCATCTCTGTGGCCTTGGAAAATAGTCATGGCAAGAGAGCAAGGCGTTTCAGAATAGGGCCCTTGCAACGTCTGGTGGTGAGGCGCTGAGAGCAGTGGAGCTTGAGTGCAGTGGTGATGTACTGATGGGAGGTGCGAGGAGGTGGTCTGGGGGTGTGTATCAATGCAGAGGGGTAACTGAGTGAATGGTAGACACAGAGAGAGAGAGAGAGAGAGAGAGAGAGAGAGAGAGAGAGAGAGAGAAATATCTAAAGCTGTCATTAATCCCTCTTTATTGCACATATAAAATGTGTTTGTTATTCATTCATTCTAAAATACTGATCCTCAAAAAAATTAATGCAATTTTTATCTAACCCAAGCAAATTTAATGGCCACTAATTCACAGTGGTGCCACAATTATTAGGAACTGTAATACTTGAAATCAAATGCAGATGCTTCCATTTCCTCCCCCCTGTTTCTCTTTCTCTCTCTTTTAAGCAAGCTCTTTTCTCTAATGCACATCAAGCTTCAAGCAAATACTTCCTACTTCAAGCAAGCCAGACTTAACTTATCAATATTTTCTGTTGTGGCAGAGTGTTTGCCACACACACAGGCCAGTATTCACAAACGGTTTGCTCCCTCACCACAACTTTCTCAAACCTCACATAGATGATGAGCAGGGTTGTCAAGAATGTTTCTCCCATTAATGATGTAGAAATCTTGTTAATCTGTCATCCTATGGCCTCACCATAGGAATTGAATTGGAGGAATTGAGTTTTTGAGGCACTGAACAACATCCATGATGCTTCAGATCCCAGACTGTTGGATGTGACGCCACAAGACACAGGGCTTCGTAACACCAGTGCACGGTGATCAAGACAACACTGGACCAGAAAGACGCAAAGTACAGGGAACAACACAGTGCTTCTTCATTTTAGGTGTGCTAATCCAGACTCTTAGACAGGGCAGCACAAAATATAGATAGTTTTCACAACACTAGTGTACTATGATGATGCAGGAGAGCTAGGAGTGCTAGGATGAGTGTCTGGGGAGAAGCAAAGCCACCAGGAGACCAGAGGCATGGGTCAGCTGGGAGGCACTGAGTATCAATGAGTAAACAACTGATTACAGCTACAGGTGAATTGTAATCTGCAGCCTTGCTATACAAGACTTGACTTTCTACTTTCCCTCACCCCTATTCTCTCTCTCTCCACATTCTGAATACAACAGTTAACCACCATTCTCAATCTTCTATCTCTTTCACTGGTACACTCTGAAACTCTCTTCCTGCTTCTGTATTTTCACCCAAGCTTCCATACTAATTCACTGGCACTTGTCTTCCAGGTGAGCCAGAATGAGCTTGTTAAACTGAGCGGCCTCTTCAAGTACCACTGGAACTGTTCGTCAGAGGAGGAGGAGGAGGAGGAGGTAAGGGAGTGCGCCAAGACCCTTTACAGCGGTGCAAAGGAGTGGAGGGAGATGAGGAGAAATTTGAAAGAGAACAGAAGTAGAATGACATCAGATAGCAGGAGTCCTTAGGATTTAGCACAATAAGATCAATAATTCTCTTACATGAGTGACCTAAAGTAAGGCAGTTTAGTCTGGCCTAACTTAACTGACCTACCTATTTCTGTTATGAGCTAAGATAGGCTATGTTAGGTTATATTAAATTATATAATTATTATTATTTTTTCATCATTATTATTAAAGAAGAAATAGAACCGAGAAAATAAAGTTAAAAATTATTGTTATTATTCTTTTTATTACCAAGATGATTGATTGATTGATACATATATTGTTGGACTAAAGCCTGCACAACAAAGAAGGATGATGCAACCTGCCACCCATCCTTTGGACATAAAACAATAGACACAGAGGATAGAAAAATATTGCACATACAAATAATACAAAGGGTTTCCTGAGAATCTGGCCCTTTTATGCAGGAGGGACACATTCCAAGGGCCACTTTGTTTTGTTTTGCTTTGAAATGCAAGGAAAAGAGTCAACAGTGCAAGGAAACAAAGAAAACCAGACTGACTTGTACATTTTTGGGGTAACTATGCTAAATTACTGCATTTATTTATTTTATTTATTTATCTTTATTTGTTTATTTTTTATTCTATTTTTCTTTAGCTCTGAATTTACTATATAAATCCATTCATTTATGTTTGTTTTAAAAGTATTGTAGTGTGTGTGCAGAGACAGAAGTTAGGTTAGCTCAGACAAAAGCAGAGGCTGAAGCAATGTTCTCAAAGAAAAAGAAAGAGAGATTTAGCAGTTGCTAATGCAGAAGTTTATGGTCTTAGTTGAAGAAGAAGTAAAAATGGTTCCAGGTAATGAAAGTGTAGAGAAGCAAAGTTATCTTGAACAATACATAGAGTCACAAAATGAAATGAAAGCACAAGCAATTGCAAATGAACAAAGTGACAATGCCATGCCTCACAAATATGTTACATTCCATGACCCACAGGAACCTTCTTCTTGCAATACAGATCATGAATTGATGACAAATGAAGTAGATGGACAAATATTTAGTGAACCTCAGGTAATAAATCTCAACCCTACAGCTCAAAGTGTTGTACCAAGCTCTCGTGGACACACTCTGAATGTTAACATGCCTAATAATGTGAGACAGAATCATCAATCCTTTTCCCATCCTGGGGGAACCTTTGCAATCAATATACCTGATCCCAAGTGGAGCCTCACTCCAATAGAACCTAACACCTTTGATGGAGAACCCATGGAATTTCAAAGTTGGTTGAAAAACTTTGAAACTTGTGTAGAGTCTAAAACTTCTATTGGTAGAGAGAGACTTGCCTACTTAGACAGGTATACAACTGGTGAGGCAAAGGATGCCATTAAAATGTTAATGCACTTTAACTCTGATGCTGACTATGTGCAAGCAAAGAAAATTCTTAGGGATAGATTTGGAAACAAAAGCATCATAGCTGATGCTTACACAGAAAAGTTAATGAATTGGCTACCAATCTCTCCACATAATGGTCCAGCATTAACAGCATTCTCAGATTTTTTGAAGTGCTGTTTAGCTGCAATGAACCACACTTCTTATTTGTCACTTCTGAATGACCCTAGAGAGCAGAGAAAGGTGCTAGCAAAACTCCCTGAACACATTGTTCATGACTGGAGAAAGCAAGCAATGATATATCTTGATACTAACAGTAATAACAACACCCCTAGTAGCAATGAAGACCACCACCCACCCTTGCAAATGTTATGTCAATTTGTCCACAAAGAAACAAAGGGAGCAAGCAATCCTTTTGTTTCCTGGAATTCAGTAAGTAGGGAAGTAAATGACTGGATCAAAACTCACACAAGGGCAACCAATTGGAAACCAAGGGAATCAAACATCATGACAAAGAAGAGAGGGGGTAGAACTTTCATGGCCAAAGCAATTGAGGAAAAACCAATGTGGTCATTCCCAAGTAAAGTAAATGTTCAAGCCAACAAACAGTATCCCAAGGACCTGGAAAGGAAAGGACCATTCTGTCACTACTGTACAAAAGATCATGATTTAGATGACTGCAAGGAATTTGCCAAACTTGATGGTAATACTAGGTACAAATTTGCTAAAGAAAAATGGTTATGTACAGGGTGTCTAACAATGGGTCACAAAGGAAAGGATTGTAGAAGAAGGAAAGTTTGTAAAGTATGTCAGAGATACCATCCCACAGCTCTTCACAATGATGACATGACAAGAACTGAGAGCCAAAGGGTGCTAGCACAAGCAACTCAGCCTAAAGATGATAAACCCACAGTAGTAGCAAATAAGGTCAAAGTTACAGAATCAGTGACACACGACATGCACACCATGATGATAGTTCCTGTATGGTTACATCATGTTAGTAATGGAGAGAATAAAGTTTTAGTGTATGCCCTGCTGGATGAGCAGCAGTCTGATGCTTCATTCATCAAGGAAAGCACTCTGAATAAATTGGGAGTTAGTGGACCATCAGTGTCACTCAATATCCACACAATAAGTGGAAAACAAATCACTGATTCTATCAAAATTCATGGACTTAATTAAAGTAAGAGGTTATAATGAAGAAGTGGAAATATCAGTCCCTTCAGCACATTCAACAGAAAACATTTCTTCAGCTGGACGGAGTCAGATACCAAGGCCCCAGACTGCTTGTGACTGGCCCCACTTAAAGGCAGTCTCTGACAAACTAATGAAGTATGACCCAAACGTTGACATAGTAGGACTCCTCCTCATTGGTCTTGACTGTGCAGAAGCCATTATGGCAGAAGAGCAAATAGCAGGTGATAGCAAGAAGCATCCCTATGCTCGTAGGACAGAGCTAGGTTGGGGGATCATTGGTAGAACCCACCCCATTCAAGTCCATTGGAGGATACAGTGGTAGTCTACAGAACAGTGACACAAGAAGTAGAAATCAATGAAGAAAAGAGGGTTAATTTCTTAGTGGTTCCTACTAAAACCAAAGAGATGATTAATCCTTCTCAAGTGAGAGATATGTTTGAACTTGACTTCAGTGATAGAAAGTCAGCTGACACTCCATTATCATATGAAGGTAAAAGGTTTATTATTTATGAGTAAGATGAAAGAAGGAGTACATCAGCTGAAGGATGGCCATTATGAGTTGCCCCTTCCTCTTAAAGATGATAACGTCAAGCTTCCAAACAACAAACTATTAGCAGAGCAGAGACTCAACAAGTTTGTTAAGAGCTAAACTTGAGAAGGATAATCAACACAAAGGTGATTACAAAGTGTTCATGGATGATATGATTACAAAGGGTTATGCAGAGGTTGTACCCACAAAGGATTTAGTTAGGAATGACGGTAAGGTCTGGTACATTCCACATCATGGAGTCTATCATCCGAGAAAGCCAAAGAAGCCGAGAGTTGTCTCTGACTGTAGTGCAAACTACAGGAACCAGTCATTAAACAGTCAGTCAGTCAGTCAGTCAGTCAGTCAGTCAGTCACCTGTTACAAGGCCCAGACCTTACCAACAAACTTATTGGAGTGTTGTGTAGGTTTAGGCAAGAAAGCATTGGAGTTGTATGTGATAGTGAAGCAATGTACCATCAAGTGAAGATCAACCCAGAACACAGAGATAGGTTAAGATTCCTTTGGTGGGAAAATGGTGACCTTAATAATGAGATAGCTGAATACAGGATGACAGCTCACCTGTTTGCAGCTACATCATCTCCAAGTGTAGCCAACTTTGCACTTAAGAAAGCTGCAGATGACTACGTAGGGGTGTGGATCTGATGCGGCCAAGTTTGTAACAAACAACTTTTATGTTGATGATGGTTTGAAGTCAGTAGCTCCAATGGATGAAGCTGTCACTCTTATTCAGCAGAGCAAAGAATTATGTTACAAGGGAGGTTTCAACCTTCATAAGTTCTTGTCAAACAACAACAAAGCTGTATTAGCTGCAATTTCTCCTCATGAGAGAGCAGATGGAATTAAAAGTTTGGATTTTAGTAAGAATGAAGACACACTGCCTATAGAAAGAACTTTGGGAGTTGAGTGGTGCATAGAATCTGACACATTTCAATTTAGAATAAAGGTGAAAGACCAGCCACTCACCAGGAGAGGCATTCTGTCAACAGTGACCTCTATATATGATCCATTAGGTCTGGTGTCACCTCTCATACTGACTGGAAAGCAAATTTTACAAGAATTATGTAAGAATGCAGTTGAATGGGATGAAGAGGTGCCAGATTATGTCAAACCTAAATGGATAAAATGGAAGGATGAGCTGCACAAACTAGATCAGCTAAAGGTACCTAGATGCTACAAACCCCATGACTTTGGGGAAGTAGGAAAGGTTGAACTCCATCACTTTTCAGATGCCTGTCAAGAGGGATGTGGCCAGTGCTCATATATTACATTAATTAGCAAGACTGGCCGAATTCATTGTGCATTAGTAATGGCAAAGTCACGTGTCACACCTCTAAAAACCATAACAATTCCCAGACTAGAACTAGCAGCAGCAGCAGCAGCAGCAGTGGTGTCAGTTAGAATCCATAAACTCTTGAAGGGAGAACTTGAGTATAATAATGTGGAAGAAGTATTTTGGACAGACAGCAAAGTAGTCCTTGGTTACACTGCAAATGAAGCAAAGAGATTCCATGTATATGTTGCTGCAAATAGAGTAGAAACAATAAGAGATCACACTTCACCAGATCAGTGGAAATTTGTAGAGACACAGTATATATATACCCAGCAGATCATGCATCTAGAGGCATGACAGCGGATGAATTGTGTAATAGCAAGATCTGGTGGAACGGCCCACAATTCCTTTGGCAACATAGCAAAATGGATAGCCATTCCCAGTACAAGGTCATAAATGAGAATGATCCTTAAGTGAAGAAAGTTGTATGCCATGCTGTAGGTACACAACAACAGCCCACAGATGTACTAGAAAAACTTCAGAAGTATTTTTCTGATTGGTTTAAAGCAAAGAGGGCAGTTGCTGTATGCAACACATCCTTCTATAAACAAAAAACTGTGTAATATGATGATTTGTAAGGTGCATGAGTGAATATCATGTGAATGCTCACACCTGAAGCAGGCCTTGGACCCTCTGAAGGGCCTTCTCATTAAATCGGTCTTATTGTAATTTGAACTGTGGATATATATGCAACTAAATTCATAATGCTGATGGTAAATTTCAATGGCTTATCTGCATTTTGAGGTCAGCAGATTAAAAAGATAGAAGTAATATAGATATGTTGAAGGCAGACTTAGTGGTGGCCCCCAACCTTGTGAGAGAGAGAGAGAGAGAGAGAGAGAGAGAGAGAGAGAGAGAGAGAGAGAGAGAGAGAGAGAGAGAGAGAGAGAGAGAGAGAGAGCGCTATTAATTAATATACCTTTGCTTGAAAAACACACACATACAAGATTCCTTTGAGAGAGAGAGACAGACAGACAGACAGACAAGGGAAAGGTTTGTTTACATACGTTTTCTTTCATAAGTTGCTGTCCCGTTCTCTGGGTTTGGAACGGTACACTCAAGTA
>NC_087155.1:36612555-36640055 GCF_035594125.1 Scylla paramamosain | reverse complement strand
AGTTACATAGCGCTTAAGGGTCAATATTGCGCTGGAAAATCACCTTGAAATCACTTGAAAAACAGAATTACCACTTGAAAACACATGACAAACTTAATTAAATGACCGAAAACACTTGAGGAAAATTAATAAACACCTTAAGAGATTTAATTAACACTTGAAAACTAGAATACCACTTGAAAACACTAACCTAACCTAACCTAACCTAACCTAACCTAACCTAACCTAACCTAACCTAACCTAACCTAACCTAACCTAACCAAACTAACCTAACCTAACCTAACCTAACCTAACCTAACCAAACTAACCTAACCTAACCTAACCTAACCTAACCAAACTAACCTAACCTAACCTAACCAAACTAACCTAACCTAACCTAACCTAACCTTTGTGACTTATTTAACACTTGAAAAATACCTTCAAAACTGAAATACTACTTGAAAAACACTTGAAAACACATTTGTGACTTAATTAACCTTTGAAAAACACCTTGAAAACTGGAATACCTTTTCAAAACAGCTGGAAAACATCTTTGAGACTTAATTAACACTTGAAAACACTTGAAAACACCTTTGTGACTTAATTAACACTTGAAAAATTACCTTCAAAACTGAAATACTACTTGAAAAACACTTGAAAACACCTTTGTGACTTAATTAACATTTGAAAGTTTAACTATCACTTGAAAAAAACACTTGAAATTTTTTAATCATTACCTGGAAAACCTTTGAAACTTAATTATCACTTAGAAAGGAAAAAAGAAACTTGGAAAATTAAATAAAACCACTTGAAAACACTAACAATTATAAAAAAAAAGACCCAGAACTAAAAACAAATAAATAACTACCTGGAATTTTATCAGAAAAAACTAATTATTTCACCTGGAACGACTTTTGCAACCACTTGAGCGCACCTGTCACCCACTTAGCACCACCACCACCACCACCACAAGCCACTGGAACCACCTAGTACCACCTGAAATCCTGGAATCTACACTTTCACCCTGTACTGAAATCTGGAATAACCTGGAATTGTGTGGCAGCATTTAGAAGTGTCTGAGTTGAAACATCTCTTCCATACTCCAACTGTCACTATTAAAATACACTTATAAACACTTAGAACACATCAAAACACTCTCAAAACACACAAAACACCCCAAAACACACTCAAATACACTTATAAACACTTAGAACACATCAAAACACCTCTCAAAACACACAAAACACCCCAAAACACACTCAAAACCACTCTAAACATCCCAAAACACACTTAAACACACACAAAACATACCAGAACACTTAAATACACCAAAACACTTTTAAAACACACTTAAACACACCAAAACACATTCAAAACACACCAAAACACACTTAAACACACTCAAAACACACCAAAATACTCTCGAAACACACCAAAACACACTTAAACACACTCAAAACACTCCCAAACACACCCAAACACACTCAAAACATTCCCAAACACACTCAAACATACCTAAACACACCCCAAAATACCTCAAAATACCTGAAAAAACATCCCAAATATATCTTCATAAAACACTTGAACACACACCATGGCTACCCATCACTGAAACTCAAGCACCCATCTCTTAAACACAAGGATATCCCATTTAAAACACCCATTCCTACACCTCCATTCCTGCCCATTCCAGCTCCAGTCAGCTTTTCCCCTATTCCTGTGCCTTCCAGTCAATTCTGCCTTATTCCAGCACAATTCCAGTCTCTGCTGTATTCCTATTAAATTCCAGTCAGTTTTGGCCCATTTCCACCCATTCCTGTTAGATTTTCCTGTATTCCCAATCCATTCCAGTCTTGCTTCCCTTTATTTCCAGTCTGCTTAGCCCAATTCCAGTCCCATCTACCCCAATTCCAGTACTCCCCAATTTCTCCCCCATCTCAGCCCATCACTGCTACACCCAACTTTAAAACACTGATCCAAACACCCGTTTAACTGCCCTCCCCAACCCTCACACACCCCTCAACACACACACACACACACACACACACAAAGATACCAATAAACACATCTAAAATATTTTAAAACACACAAAAAACACTAGATACACATCTAAACACACCCAAGACAGCTTCAGGCACACTCAAAACACCCCAAAATTTACCCAAAACACCGCATAACTTACCCAGACACCCCCAGGACCCCCAAACACCCCACCATGCCTCTCTCAATCACCAGTCACCACCACCTGAGCCTCACCATCAACATGTACAGCAAGGAAGGCGCAGGGGACTCGGGCCCTGACAGACACCACACTGGGGACTACCTGGCACCCTTAGCTTCTGTAGATCTGTCCTGTGTCAACACCCCTGGCGGATCTCCCTCCCCCATGACCCCGGCCATCACCCCGCCCTTGAGGACCCCCAATTGGGAGCCCCCGGAGGACCAAGGGATGTTGCTGAGGTCACACCTGATTCCGGAATCTTGACACCCCTTCAAGATTCCGAGCCGTTTAACGAAGGGCCGCCTGACAGGTTTGTTTTGGGTGTGTGTGTAGGTTTGTACGGCTCCACTGGGTTGGGGAGTGTTGTTTTGGGGGAGGTGTGGTGTCAGCTGTTGTGTTCCAGAGAGGCTTGGTTCATGTTTGTGTAGGTTTGGTAAGTGTGTTTTTGCTTTATATATATATATCTTTGGTTTTTATCTTATTGTCTTATCTTCTTCTTCTTCTTCTTCTTCTATTTGCCTTTCTTCTTGTTCTTCTTCTTATTCATGTTTTTCTTGTTCTTATTCTTATTATTCTTCTCTTTCTGCCTCCTCGTTCTCCTTCCCCCCTTCTTTCTCCTCCTCCTCCTCTGTCTTTTGTTATCCTCTTTCCTTCCTCCTCCTCCTCCTCCTCCTCCTCCTCCTAACCTCTCTTCTCTTTCCAGGTACTGCCTTGTGTTCCTGACCTTAGTTGTGCACGGAGTCTGAACACTGATGCCTCGGAATATGTCATCACTGCCAAGAACGTATGTAGAGAGAGAGAGAGAGAGAGAGAGAAGAGAGAGAGAGAGAGAGAGAGAGAGAGAGAGAGAGAAAGAGTTGTATTATCAATCATTCCCTATTCATTCTTTATTTCTTATTTTTGTTATTATTATTTTGTGTATCATTGAAGTGTATGTGTGTGTGTGTGTGAGAGAGAGAGAGAGAGACAGAATATTAAACTAATTTATCTTATATGAATTATATATAAGGGGTGATTACATATTGGGGTGAGGGGGGGTGAGGGACACGTCTGAGTTAGTGTGGGTGTGTTTGGGTGTGTTTGGAGGTGTGTGGTGTTGTCTGGGTGTGTGTGTGTGTGTTTGCGGGTGTGTGGTGGTGTCTGGGTGTGTGTGTGTGTGTTTGCGGGTGTGTGGTGTTGTCTGAGTGTGTGTGTGTGTGTTTGCAGGTGTGTGGTGTTGTCTGGGTGTGTGTGGGTGTGTTTGCGGTGTGTGGTGTTGTCTGGGTGTGTTGTGGGTGTGTTTGGGGTTGTTCAGAGGTGTTTGGAAGTGTAAAGGAAATGAAGTTAATAATGACTAAGAAATGAAGGAATTACAGAGAGAGAGAGAGAGAGAGAGAGAGAGAGAGAGAGAGAGGAGAGAGAGAGAGAGAGAGAGAGAGAGAGAGAGAGAGAGAGAGACATGTTTAGAAGAAGGAAGAAAGGAAGGAAGGAAAAAAATTGAGAAACAGTAGAAAGAATTAATAAAAATATGAGAGAGAGAGAGAGAGAGAGAGGAGAGAGAGAGAGAGAGAGAGAGAGAGAGAGAGTTACCTTTAATTACTATGGGGAAAAAGAAAATTAAGTCAGATTTTTAAAGATAATAATTTTTTTTCTTCTTAATTAAGGGTGAACTAATTGTCTTCCTCCTCCTGCCTCCTCCTCCTCCTCCTCCTCCTCCTCCTCCTCCTCCTCCTCCCTCCTCCTCCTCCTCCTCCTTTTCTTCTTCCTCTTCTTCCTTCTCCTTTTCCTTCCCCTTCTATACCTATTCACCAGTCTTTTCTCAAGGGTGTAATTGCAGAAATGTTGTTAATCTGTCACTGGAACCTTAAAAACACCCTTGAAAACCTGTGTTAGTTCAATGGGAGCCTTTTAAAAGAGTGTTTCTCCTGTTAATAATATAGAAATGTTATTAATCTGTCACTAGAACCTTAAAAACCCCCTTGAAAACTTGCATCACTTCAATTACAGCCTTTGGAAAGTAGTGGAGGTTCTCAAGAGTGTTTCTCCTGTTAATAATATAGAAATGTTATTAATCTGTCACTAGAACCTTAAAAACACCCTTGAAAACCTCCACCACTTCAACTAGAAGAGAGAGAGAGAGAGAGAGAGAGAGAGAGAGAGAGAGAGAGAGAGAGAGAGAGAGAGAGAGAGAGAGAGAGAGAGAGAGAGATTCTAACTTAAACGTCTACTTTGATGATTGCAGAGGAAGACAGGAGGAGGAGGAGGAGGAGGAGGAGGAGGAGGAGGATAAATAATTTAGGTTTCTATCTGTTTTTTTTCTTTATCTCTTCCTTATCTTCTCTCCTTCTCCTCCTCCTCCTCCTCCTCCTCCTCCTCCTCCTCCTCCTCCTCCTCCTTCCTCCTCCTCATCACCATCACCAGTCCTGCTAACCCATTCCCCTCCCATTACAGTTGCCATTGGGATCTTCCAGAACACAGTGTATGGGACGGCTGCCCATCTCCCATTTAGCTACACGGTGGCGGTGGTGCTGGACTTGGTAAGTGATGGGTGATGGGGAAGAAATGGGTGAAGAAATGGGTGGCAGGGAGAAAATAATGTTTTTTTGTTTATTTATTTAATTTTTTTTTGATGGGTAAGGAATGGGTGGTGGAGAAAATAGCGTTTTATTTATTTATTCATTTATTTATCTTCTTCCTGACTTCTTCTCCACTCAAGTAAACTATATCATGTCCCACCAATTCTCTCTCTCTCTCTCTCTCTCTCTCTCTCTTGAAGTTTTCTATTATTTTCTCTCAAATTAAAGAGAGGTGGTGGAGTTTGACCTCTCTATACCTCACCTGCCTATCACTGAAACTTTTGAATGGAGTTTACTTTAGGAGATACTAGCAGGTTAGGTGGTCACAAATATACCTCTCCTAGCTGAATTTACCGAGTAATTGAAATAACTATGTTTTCAGTTTGGTCTCCCACACACACACAGACAAAATTAAGTCTTTAAAAATACGATATAATTGCTAATATCTTGTGTGGAGTAGGTAATGTAGGCTTCACACATAAACAAACTTGAGTCTTTAGAGAATAAGTTATAATTCCTAATATCTTGTGTGGGAAAATGTTTTGGATTCATTTTAATTAAGTCATCCTCACCCATAAAACAAAGTTGAGTTAGAGGATATGATGAACAGATTACATCAAGCATTTATCAGACTGAAATGTGTTAGGCTTCAATACTGTAAAATGTTTTGGGACCGTAAGTAAAGCAGATATGTAAAGCCAGGAGTGTTCTAGAGCAAACAGTTTTTATCTTAAGTACAGCCACTGGATTATGTGTGTAATGAAGATTTGTAGACCAAGAAATTCCCCCATCCACCCAAATAAAAAAATAAAAAAGATTTATATAATTGGATTGGTTCATCATTAACACTGTCACTAAGGCATTACAAAATAAGAAAATGAGAAATTAATAATGGGAAAAATACGAAAAAAAGCCAGAGATAAATGCTAACATAACCATAACAAAGAAAATATTTAAGCCCGCGGTCTCTTCCCCTTGTAAGTCACGTAGCGCAGGTCAGGAATGGCTTGGCTTCAAAATGTGGCTTTTTTTTCCTGCTCCCTCCTTCAGCTGCACTTTTCCCGCGGTGAGTAGAAAGATTAAGGTTAAGGGAATGTACAGATGCCTCGGTGTGCACTTAAATAGAGGAATTGTGGAAATACAGAATAGATATTTGTTTCCATTTGGGATTCTGTTGGTTTCTTGAGATTAATGAAGTTTTTGTTAGGAATTTGTCACTATAAGTAGCATATCCCATCAATGCAAGCTCATGAAAGACTGTCTACATTTAAAACCTTAATTTCTTAATAACAGGATGGTGTGACTTGTATAAGGTTATTAATTTGATACTGCATGGCAAGATGTGTAGCAATGGGTGATCTTTAACCCTTTCACTGTGACACAAAGCAATTAGCAGTGCCAGAAGCAATGTGTGGAGTCCTTATAAGCATAACTAACACAAATTAATAACTGGAAATCCATTTTGACTAAGCCATAAGCCCAGTCATCCTGGGACCACATTCCTTCATGAGTGGCACCAGGTTAGGTGGTGGTAGTGGTGGTTAGGTTAGGTTAATGACTCCCTAGGGTGTGTGTGTGTGTGTGTGTGTGTGTGTGTGTGTGTGTGTGAGGTTGTTTTGTTGTTATGTGAGGTGAGTGTAGGTAGGTGTTATGCAGACTGTATATTGAGATATTTCAAGGCAGCTGTGTTATTAATATGCATTGAATACACATTGACACATTGATATGGTGTTATTTGGGAGGGACTAAAGGGCATTTTAATATAATTTTAATGTTAATTTATGGGTGCAGCTAACTAAGGTTTTGTACGTTGGAGAGTGTTGGGCTGCATTCATATCCTGTGTGGTGCCTCACCTTGCATTGTACTCATATTCATTCCAGACAGATAGCCAACCTTTGAACAAGAAATAACGGGTTCAAGCTTGAAAAATTTAGGTTTAGGAAGGAGATAGGAAAAAATTGGTTCTCAAATAGAGTGGTAGATGAGTGGAACGGACTCAGTAATCATGTAGTTAGTGGTAGGACACTAGAGAGCTTTAAGAGAAGATTAGACAAGTTTATGGATGGGGATAGCAGATGGAAATAGGTTGGAGTGTTTCATAGAGGGACTGCCACGTGTAAGCCTGCTCCCTTCTTGCAGCTTCCCTTATTTCTTATGTTCTTATGTTCTTATGTGATTGTATGGATGGCATATGAATTATTTAATGATCATCAATGTGATTTTCAGACACACTTCAGTCACAAGATGAATGCAGTCAGCTACAGCATGACATAGACAAGCTATAGACAGTTGAGAGAGGAAGAAGTCAGTGGCACCCTCACCTCAGACAAGACAAAGCTAACAATTGATAATGAAAGGTGACATTATTCTCTTTAAAGGACTCTATTATTATTGTACCCATGAAAGCTGTTCTATTTTTTATTTATTTCTCTGTATTATAAGTATTTTGTATGTAAACTCCGATCACAATCTCATATCTTTATCTTGTCCTATCACTCCAATCCCTCCTCAGGATCCCCCTAAGTGAAGGTGCCTCTGGCGTTTTGCCTCTGCTAGTTGGGGGACCTGAGGAGGTATTTTGCTGATTTTCCTTGGAATGACTACTGCTTCCGTGTCAGAGAGCCGTCTTTGTGTGCTGAGTGCATAACAGAGGTGATAGTGTCTGGCATGGAGGCGTACATTCCTCACTCTTTTTCTTGCCCTAAACCTTCTAAACCTTGGTTTAACACAGCTTGTTCTCGTGCTATACATGATAGAGAGGTGGCCCACAAAAGGTACTTAAGCCTTCCATCACCAGAATCTCATGCGCTTTATATTTCTGCCCGGAACCATGCCAAGTCTGTTCTCCAACTAGCCAAAAACTCCTTCATTAACAGAAAATGTCAAAACCTTTCAAGATCTAACTCCCCTCGTGATTTCTGGCATCTAGCCAAAAATATCTCCAATAACTTTGCTTCTTCTTCTTTCCCTCCTCTATTTCAACCAGATGGCACCACTGCTATCACATCTATTTCTAAAGCTGAACTCTTCACTAAAACCTTTGCTAAAAACTCTACCTTGGAGGATTCTGGGCTTGTTCCTCCCTCTCCTCCACCCTCTGACTACTTCATGCCACCTATTAAAATTCTTTGCAATGATGTCTTCCATGCCCTCGCTGGCCTAAACCCTCGGAAGGCTTATGGACCTGATGGGGTCCCTCCTATTGTTCTCCGAAACTGTGCCTCCGTGCTTGCACCTTGCCTAGTCAAACTCTTTCAGCTCTGTCTGTCAACATCTACCTTTCCTTCTTGCTGGAAGTTTGCCTACATTCAACCTGTTCCTAAAAAGGGTGACCGTTCTAATCCCTCAAACTACCGTCCTATTGCTTTAATTTCCTGCCTATCTAAAGTTTTTGAATCTATCCTCAACAGGGAGATTCTTAAACATCTATCACTTCACAACCTTCTATCTGATCACCAGTATGGGTTCCGTCAAGGCCGCTCTACTGGTGATCTTCTGGCTTTCCTTACTGAGTCTTGGTCATCCTCTTTTAGAGATTTTGGTGAAACTTTTGCTGTTGCCTTGGACATATCAAAAGCTTTTGATAGAGTCTGGCACAAAGCTTTGATCTCCAAACTACCCTCCTACGGTTTCTATCCTTCTCTCTGTAACTTCATCTCAAGTTTCCTTTCTGACCGTTCTATTGCTGCTGTGGTAGACAGTCACTGTTCTTCTCCTAAATCTATTAACAGTGGTGTTCCTCAGCGTTCTGTCACCCACTCTCTTCTTATTATTCATTAATGATCTTCTAAACCAAACTTCTTGTCTTATCCACTCCTACGCTGATGATACCACCCTGCACTTTTCCATGTCTTTTCATAGACTTGCAACCCTTCAGGAGGTAAACATATCACGCAGGGAAGCCACAGAACGCCTGACTTCTGATCTTTCCAAAATTTCTGATTGGGGCAGAGCAAACTTGGTATTGTTCAGTGCCTCAAAAACTCAATTCCTCCATCTATCAACTCGACACAACCTTCCAGACAACTATCCCCTCTTCTTCAATGACACTCAACTGTCCCCTCTTCTACACTGAATATCCTTGGTCTGTCCTTTACTTATAATCTGAACTGGAAACTTCACATCTCATCTCTAGCTAAAACAGCTTCTATGAAGTTAGGTGGTCTGAGACGTCTCCTCCAGTTTTTCTAACCCCCCCAGCTGCTAACTCTGTACAAGGGCCTTATCCGTCCATGTATGGAGTATGCTTCACATGTCTGGGGGGTTTCACACATACTGCTCTTCTAGACAGGGTGGAATCAAAAGCTTTTCATCTCATCAACTCCTCTCCTCTAACTGACTGTCTTCAGCCTCTCTTTCACCGCCGTAATGTTGCATATCTAGCTGTCTTTTACTGCTATTTTCATAGTAGTAGTAGTAGTAGTAGTAGTAGTAGTAGTAGTAGTAGTAGTAGTAGTAGTAGTAGTAGTAGTAGTAGTAGCTCTGGGAAGATGCCAGGCAGGAATGGGAGAGGGCCTAAAGAGGAGAGGTGGTGCTTGCTTTCCTGGAACACAAACAGCTGGAGTGAGGGAAAGTGGAGGGATTGTGGTGTCCTTCCTACATAAAAAAAAAAAAAGAAAAAAAAAGGTTGACACAAATGTAAAAATATTAATAATGCATACATGTACTAAGGCTGTTTTCCACAAAAATGGTAATGATAAAAAAAATAGTAATAATAAAAATGATGGTAATACAGTCATCTCTCATTATTCACGGCTTCAGTGTCCACACTTTCACTTTTACATGGATTGCTGCTGACCACAGATTCAAATAACTCCTTTTTTTCTTTCTGAGTTAAGTGATAAAATGTTTGTAAGCATGTACATGTTGTTAAGGGAGGCTGTAATACTTTGCAGCGGTGCCAGAGAAGCGATGCCTTCACCCACGCAGTTTTCACCACGATGGAGGAGTGCCCACACTTCCAGGACCTTACTGTTATGAGGTTCCTGAAGACCCTACTTGAGCACAACCGCCGAGACATTCTCTCCAAGCCGGAGAAGTTTGTGCGCCCGAGTGAGTCGCTTCAGTGTCTTGGCGAACATAACAACATGAGAACATGAGGGGAGCTGCAAGGAGCCATCAGGCCGGCACATGGCACTTCCCGAATTGAATGTGTCTACCTATTTCTACTTATCCCTTTCCCTAGATTTGTGTATCTTCTTTTAAAATCTCCCTAGTGACTCAGCACTAACAACCTGATTACTGAGTCTGTTCTTTTCATCCACCACTCTTTGAGAATTAGTTCCTTGCACTCTGCTGCTTTGACTGGCCACTACTGCATGAGCCTGTCTTGACTCCCTGACATCTCAGTCACTTGATTCAAATGTCTGATTAATTAGTTATAATAAATCAATTGGAAGTTTGTTTGGATAAGAGACTGTGGGCCTGTGTAGCCATGGAAGATAGTGACTTTTGAAATCTTGAGAACACTGTGTTGAAATCTGTCACATTATTCACAGAGCCAGGGAGTGATGCTGCTAAGACCTTCACTGTCTATCCAGAGGGATCCGCAGGTGCTGGTGGTGGAATCTTGCTTGGACAGTGTGCCTGTAACACACAGGCACATTTCTCCAAAAGGTGACACATTATCTTTCAGAATGGCTTCACTCCTGCAAAACAACTGTGTACTTTTCTCTCACAAATCCACACACAGCAGGAACATTTTCCTAAGAGGATGCTGTTCTTATGTGTTGCAGTGCTGTGTCTCTCACTTTCAACAAGCTCTAGTGGAAGTTAAGGGGAGTTTCAATAGTGTTTTTATGATTTGAATGACTGAACATTGGTGACATTCCTCAGGTTGACGCTGTGCTGCCGGTACTGTCGCCTCAGCTTCTGCGTCAGATTCAGAACAGAGACTTCAGCAGAGAGAGTGAGTGGGAGAAACGCTACAACCGCTTTGCCCACTCGATGATGCTAGACCAGCATGTGGAGTACGGGAGCAAGAATGGGTTCTGCCGTGCCGTTTGTCCTGCCAGATTCCCGGAGGAGGTTGGTGATGCCTCCACTTGCATGTCTTTTCTGTATTTTGTATAGACCTGTTTGTATTTTACAGGATTAAGTCAAGTTCTGTTTGGATGTATGTGACCAGCTGTGCTGTGTCTGACTGTCCTTTTCCACTAGGGACTGATGGGGCTAAGAGTGTGAATGATGTCTGTGTGTGTGTGTGTGTGTGTGTGTGTGTGTGTGTGTGTGTGTGTGTGTGTGTGTGTGTGTGTGTGTGTGTGTGTGTGTGTGGGATTGCCAGCTTTTTTTTTTTTTTTTTTTTTTTTTTTTTTTTTTTTTTTTTTTTTTTTTTTTTTAATGTATGAGTGACACTGGCCAAGGGCAACAAAAATCTTATAAAAAAATGCCCACTGAAATGTCAGTCCCATAAAAGGGTCAAAGCTGTGGTCAAAAATTGATGGATAAGTGTGTTGAAACCTCCCTCTTGAAGGAATTCAAGTCATAGGAAGGTGGAAATACAGAAGCAGGCAGGGAGTTCCAGAGTTTACCAGAGAAAGGGATGAATGATTGAGAATACTGGTTAACTCTTGCATTAGAGAGGTGGACAGAATAGGGGTGAGAGAAAAAAGAAAGTCTTGTGCAGCGAGGCCGTGGAAGGAGGGGAGGCATGCAGTTAGCAAGATCAGAAGAGCAGTTAGCATGAAAATAGCGGGAGAAGACAGCTAGATATGCAACATTGCGGCGGTGAGAGAGAGGCTGAAGACAGTCAGTTAGAGGAGAGGAGTTGATGAGACGAAAAGCTTTTGATTCCACCCTGTCTAGAAGAGCAGTATGAGTGGAACCCCCCAGACATGTGAAGCATACTCCATACATGGACGGATAAGGCCCTTGTACAGAGTTAGCAGCTGGGGGGGTGAGAAAACTTTCGGAGACGTCTCAGAACACCTAACTTCATAGATGCTGTTTTAGCTAGAGATGAGATGTGAAGTTTCCAGTTCAGATTATAAGTAAAGGACAGACTGAGGATGTTCAGTGTAGAAGAGGGGGACAGTTGAGTGTCATTGAAGAAGAGGGGATAGTTGTCTGGAAGGTTGTGTCGAGTTAATAGATGGAGGAATTGAGTTTTGAGGCATTGAACAATACCAAGTTTTCTCTGCCCCAATCAGAAATTTTAGAAAGATCAGAAGTCAGGTGTTCTGTGGCTTCCCTGCGTGATATGTTTACCTCCTGAAGGGTTGGACGTCTATGAAAAGACGTGGAAAAGTGCAGGGTGGTATCATCAGCGTAGGAGTGGATAGGACAAGAAGTTTGGACCTAGTTGTGGTTTATAGGAGTGGAGTAATCACATGGTATCCCATCTCTATATGTGTCCAGTTTGGCCTTAAAAATATGGACTGCTACAGCATTGACGTCTTGCTGAAATCATTACATTTGTTCACACTTCTGAGGAAAACTTTACTCCTTGATGTCTCTTCTACAGTTAACTTTCTTCAGCTTCTTACTGTGTCCCCATGTACTCTGTATATCTAAAGTTATTAAACATTCTTTTTCCACATTTTCCATACCATTTATCAATCTATACATGTTTATTAAATTCTCTCTCTCTCTCTCTCCTCTCTCTCTCTCTCTCTCTCTCTCTCTCTCTCTCTCTCTCTCTCTCTCTCTCTCTCTCTCTCTCTCTCTCTCTCTCTCTCTCTCTCTCTCTCTCTGTGCTTCTGTTTTTCCACCTTCCTATGACTTGAATTCTTTGAAAGGTGAGGTTTCAAGACACTTATCCTCCAATTTTTGACTCTTCCCTTTTGCAGAGATCTCCATTCTTGGAGATTTAAATGTTCATCACCAGCTTTGGCTTTCCTCTCCCTTCACAGACCATGCTGGTGAACTAGCCTACAACTTTGCTGTCCTCCATGACCTAGAGCAATTGGTGCAACACCCTACTCGTATTCCTGACAGTCTTGGAGATACGCCCAACATTCTTGACCTTTTCCTGACCTCTAATCCTTCTGCTTATGCTGTCACCCTTTCTTCTCTGTTGGGCTCCTCCGATCACAATCTCATATCTTTATCTTGTCCTATCACTTCAATCCCTCCTCAGGACCCCCCTAAGTGAAGGTGCCTCTGGTGTTTTGCCTCTGCTAGTTGGGGGGACCTGAGGAGGTATTTTGCTGATTTTCCTTGGAATGACCACTGCTTCCTTGTCAGAGACCCGTCTTTGTGTGCTGAGCGCATAACAGAGGTGATAGTGTCTGGCATGGAGGCGTACATTCCTCACTCTTTTTCTTGCCCTAAACCTTCTAAACCTTGGTTTAACACAGCTTGTTCTCGTGCTATACATGATAGAGAGGTGGCCCACAAAAGGTACTTAAGCCTTCCATCACCAGAATCTCATGCACTTTATATTTCTGCCCAGAACCATGCCAAGTCTGTTCTCCAACTAGCCAAAAACTCCTTCATTAACAGAAAATGTCAAAACCTTTCAAGATCTAACTCCCCTCGTGATTTCTGGCATCTAGCCAAAAATATCTCCAATAACTTTGCTTCTTCTTCTTTCCCTCCTCTATTTCAACCAGATGGCACCACTGCTATCACATCTATTTCTAAAGCTGAACTCTTCACTAAAACCTTTGCTAAAAACTCTACCTTGGAGGATTCTGGGCTTGCTCCTCCCTCTCCTCCACCCTCTGACTACTTCATGCCACCTATTAAAATTCTTTGCAATGATGTCTTCCATGCCCTCGCTGGCCTAAACCCTCGGAAGGCTTATGGACCTGATGGGGTCCCTCCTATTGTTCTCCGAAACTGTGCCTCCGTGCTTGCACCTTGCCTTGTCAAACTCTTTCAGCTGTGTCTGTCAACATCTACCTTTCCTTCTTGCTGGAAGTTTGCCTACATTCAACCTGTTCCTAAAAAGGGTGACCGTTCTAATCCCTCAAACTACCGTCCTATTGCTTTAATTTCCTGCCTATCTAAAGTTTTTGAATCTATCCTCAACAGGGAGATTCTTAAACATCTATCACTTCACAACCTTCTATCTGATTGCCAGTATGGGTTCCGTCAAGGCCGCTCTACTGGCGATATTCTGGCTTTCCTTACTGAGTCTTGGTCATCCTCTTTTAGAGATTTTGGTGAAACTTTTCCTGTTGCCTTGGACACATCACAAGCTTTTGATAGAGTCTGGCACAAAGCTTTCATTTCCAAACTATCCTCCTACGGTTTCTATCCTTCTCTCTGTAACTTCATCTCAAGTTTCCTTTCTGACCGTTCTATTGCTGCTGTGGTAGACAGTCACTGTTCTTCTCCTAAATCTATTAACAGTGGTGTTCCTCAGCGTTCTGTCACCCACTCCCTTCTTATTATTCATTAATGATCTTCTAAACCAAACTTCTTGTCTTATCCACTCCTACGCTGATGATACCACCCTGCACTTTTCCACGTCTTTTCATAGACGTGCAACCCTTCAGGAGGTAAACATATCACGCAGGGAAGCCACAGAACACCTGACTTCTGATCTTTCCAAAATTTCTGATTGGGGCAGAGCAAACTTGGTATTGTTCAATGCCTCAAAAACTCAATTCCTCCATCTATCAACTCGACACAACCTTCCAGACAACTATCCCCTCTTCTTCAATGACACTCAACTGTCCCCTCTTCTACACTGAACATCCTTGGTCTGTCCTTTACTTATAATCTGAACTGGAAACTTCACATCTCATCTCTAGCTAAAACAGCTTCTATGAAGTTAGGTGGTCTGAGACGTCTCCGCCAGTTTTTATCACCCCCCCCAGCTGCTAACTCTGTACGTGGGCCTTATCCGTCCATGTATGGAGTATGCTTCACGTGTCTGGGGGGGTTCCACTCATACTGCTCTTCTAGACAGGGTGGAATCAAAAGCTTTTCGTCTCATCAACTCCTCTCCTCTAACTGACTGTCTTCAGCCCCTCTCTCACTGCCGTAATGTTGCATATCTAGCTGTCTTCTACTGCTATTTTCATGCTAACTGCTCTTCTGATCTTGCTAACTGCATGCCTCCCCTCCTTCCGCGGCCTCACTGCACAAGACTTTCTTCTTTCTCTCACCCCTATTCTGTCCACCTCTCTAATGCAAGAGTTAACCAGTATTCTCAATCATTCATCCCTTTCTCTGGTAAACTCTGGAACTCCCTGCCTGCTTCTGTATTTCCACCTTCCTATGACTTGAATTCCTTCAAGAGGGAGGTTTCAAGACACTTATCCATCAATTTTTGACCACTGCTTTGACCCTTTTATGGGACTGCCATTTCAGATGTACTCAAAGCATCTTCATGAAAAGTAAGTGACCGCCATTCATCATTGCAAACATCACATTCTAATTCTTTAATCAGCTGAGCAAATTTTTTGAACAGTGGCACTAGACTTGTAACTCTATTTTCTCTTGCTATGGAAGGGTCACAGGCATTTAGCAATGGGAGTACATCACCCAAACCTTTGAATCTTTTACTGATTTGCTTTGATAGCTCTACATAAAAATCCAGACATCTCACCCAAAATCTGGAAGCTTCATATCCAAGTTCCCCTAACACATTTTTATCTGGCAGCATACTCTCTACTTTGCTGCCAAACTACCATTCATTTTCAGGCAGGAAATTGCAACACTCTTTAAATTCCACTTCAAATGGATCTGACTTTGATTTTAGTATGTCTTTCTTTATATAATTGCTCTGAATTATGAGTTGTATAGCCTTGTTCTCAAAGTGACTCTTCCCTTTTACTCTCTCTCTCTCTCTCTCTCTCTCTCTCTCTCTCTCTCTCTCTCTCTCTCTCTCTCTCTCTCTCTCTCTCTCTCTCTCTCTCTCTCTCTCTCTCTCTCTCTCTATATATATATATATATATATTTTCTCTATCTCACTTTCTCTATCTTTATTTTCTCTCCACTTGCAATCTTTTTTTCTTGCTCTCTATTTTCTCATTCATTGGCTATCTCTATCTTTAATTTTCTTTATTTTCTCTCTCTCTCTCTCTCTCTCTCTCTCTCTCTCTCTCTCTCTCTCTCTCTCTCTCTCTCTCTCTCTCTCTCTCTCTCTCTCTCTCAATAGTGAACGTATTGAGAAAATTTTCACACAATGAGTTATCTAAATTGAGAGAGAGAGAGAGAGAGAGAGAGAGAGAGAGAGAGAGAGAGAGAGAGAGAGAGAGAGAGAGAGAGAGAGAGACATTGTATTCCTAAATACCGGAAGATCTTTGTAAAAAGTGTGTGTGTGTGTGTGTGTGTGTGTGTGTGTGTGTGTGTGTGTGTGTGTGTGTGTGTGTGTGTGTGTGTGTGTGTGTGTGTGTGTGTGTGTGTGTGTGTGTGCGTGCACATGTGACTATTTTCGTTTACATGGGCTATAGTTCACACACACACACACACACACACACACACACACACACACATTACCGCCAATACATTCCTAGCGTTTGTTTGGAAGAAGAGGAGGAGGAGGAGGAGGAGGAGGAAGAGGAGAAGGAGGAAGAGGAAGAGGAGAAGGAGGAAGAGGAAGAGGAGCAGCAGGAAGAGGAGGAAGAAGAAAATGGTAGCGAGGAGGGGAATGCACATGTCCTCCTCCTCCTCCTCCTCCTCCTCCAGAGAGAGAGAGAGAGAGAGAGAGAGAGAGAGAGAGAGAGAGAGAGAGAGAGAGAGAGAGAGAGAGAGAGAGAGCCAGCCTCCTGGTAGCTATGGTGGGAGTTAGACGTCTCTCTCTCTCTCTCTCTCTCTCTCTCTCTCTCTCTCTCTCTCTCTCTCTCTCTCTCTCTCTCTCTCTCTCTCTCTCTCTCTCTCTCTCTCTCTCTCTCGTTTGTGTGTGAAGGAAAGAAAAATAGAGAGAAAAAAAGAAATAAATATTTAAGAAAGATAATTTTAGAGAAAGGAGGAAAAATTTTAAAGTGACAAGTGAAAGTTTAGAAAAGAAAATTAAGAAAAGAACCATTTAAGTGAAAGTAGTAGTCGTAGCAGTAGTAGTAGTAGTAGTAGTAGTAGTAGTAGTGGTAGTTGTAGTAGTAGTAGCTGGATAAATTATAATAACTCCTCCTCCTCCTCCTCCTCCTCCTCCTCCTCCTCCTCCTCCTCCTCCTCCTCCTTCTATTATAGTTATTTTTTTCTATTATTATTATTATTATTATTATTATTATTATTATTATTATTATTATTATTATTATTATTATTATTACCACCACCAGCACCACTTCCACCTAATTTCACCTTGCTTCACTTCCTCCTCCTCCTCCTCCTCCTCCTCCTCCTCCTCCTCCTCCTCCTCCTCCTCCTCCTCCTCCTCCTCCTCCCCTATATATTAGAGTCCAAAATCAGATAAATATACCCATAATTCTGTGTGTGTGTGTGTGTGTGTGTGTGTGTGAGTGAGTGAGAGATGACTGGATTATGAGAAAGAGAGAGAGAGAGAGAGAGAGAGAGAGAGAGAGAGAGAGCTATTAATTAACATACCTTTGCTTGAAACTGAGAGAGACAGACAGACAGACAGACAGACAAGGGGAACGTTTGTGTATATACGTTTTCTTTTTTGCCTTACTTTCCCCACTCTCTCAATTTGCAACGGTAACTCAAGTAAACTATTGTGTCCCACCTTTCTCTCTCTCTCTCTCTCTCTCTCTCTCTCTCTCTCTCTCTCTCTCTTTATTTGAATTGTTGTTGTTTTTGTTGCTGTTGTTGTTGTTGTTGTTGTTG
This sequence comes from Scylla paramamosain, assembly GCF_035594125.1. Taxonomy (NCBI): domain Eukaryota; kingdom Metazoa; phylum Arthropoda; class Malacostraca; order Decapoda; family Portunidae; genus Scylla; species Scylla paramamosain. The sequence continues at coordinate 36,622,621 of NC_087155.1, read as the reverse complement.
TTAAATCTTTCATAACAAACTTTCCCAATACTAGTACTACAAATTCTCTCTCTCTCTCTCTCTCTCTCTCTCTCTCTCTCTCTCTCTCTCTCTCTCTCTCTCTCTCTCTCTCTCTCTCTCTCTCTCTCTCTCTCTCTCTCTCTCTCTCTCTCTCTCTCCTTCATTCTTTCCTTCACTCTTATCTTTTGTTTATATCCTCCTCCTCCTCCTCCTCCTCCTCCTCCTCCTCCTCCTCCTCCTCCTCCTCCTCCTCCTCCTCCTCCTCCTCCTCCTCCTCCTCCTCCTCCTCCTGAAATCTAATAACATGTGGGTATGAATATTTTTTCTTATTTTCTTTAATTTTCTTTATTTTCCTACTTTATTTTCATTATTTTTCTCTCCTCCTCCTCCTCCTCTCCTCCTCCTCCTCCTCCTCCTCCTCCTCCTCCTCCTCCTCCTCCTCCTCCTCCTCCTCCTCCTCCTCCTTCCTTCTTCCTTCTCTTCCTGATTCTCTTCATTTATTCTATTTCATTCACTTTCTCTCTCTCTCTCTCTCTCTCTCTCTCTCTCTCTCTCTCTCTCTCTCTCTCTCTCTCTCTCTCTCTCTCTCTCTCTCTCTCTCTCTCTCTCTCTCTCTCTCTCTCTCCCCTAGCACTCATCACAGGTGACCACAAGGCACAAGTTCCTGTATAAATTCCCACCAGTCAGTAAAACACACTTAGAAACACCAATAACTTTCCCTGGAGCAAGTTAAAGGCACAGTCTTTTTGAACCCCCATCAACATCGCAGAAACACAATTGAAAACCCTAAAATATTCACTAGAACTCTTTGAAATCACGTAATATTTGTTAAACTACCACTGGAATCACGAAACCACAATTGAAAACCGCAAAATATTCACTAGAACTCTTTGAAATCACGTAATATTTGTTAAACTACCACTGGAATCACGAAACCACAATTGAAAACCGCAAAATATTCACTAGAACTCTTTGAAATCACGTAATATTTGTTAAACTACCACTGGAATCAGGAAAACACGTCTGGAAACTCTTCTTAAATTAAAGACAGTGTGACGTTTCAGGATAAACTCCTTGACTCTCTCCTCCAAGGTTTTATACTTTTGCAATTAGTCTCACTCGCCGCGCTGGCCACGCCCTCGCCCCGGGAGGAGAAAGTAGATACACAGATTAGATAGACTGACAGATAGATAGATAGACTGATTGGTTCATTAATTGCTACATAGGTGGATAAATAGATACACACACACACACACACAAAGAGAGAGAGAGAGAGATGGAAAGAAAAAATGAAAAGGCAGTTTTGAATGGAAAATCTGACATTAGAAGGAAAAAAAAAAGGTAAGGAAAGAGAGAAAGAAAGAAAGAAAGAAAGAAAGAAAAGAATAATAAAAATTTGATTATTGAACGGAAAAAAACCGACAGTAAAAATGTTAAACTAATATTTTTTCCATTCCTTTTCTTTTCTTTTGATATAATTTTTCTTGTGACAGAGTATAATATCAATTCTTCACAAAAGCAAGTATACAAAAGCAAATTTATATTTTTCCTGAGATTCATAATAGGTTTCTTGTAAGTTCTTCATTTTATTATTATTATTATTATTATTATTATTATTATTGTTATTATTATTATTATTATTATTATTATTATTATTATTATTATTATTATTATTATTATTATTATCATCCATTTAATCTATTCAATCACGATTTATTTGTTGATTTTTTTATTTTTTTTATACTATATAACTCATATGTTTTATTCATTCAACACGATTTCCTTCAATGTTACCTCCTCTTCTTCCTCCTCCTTCTCCTCCTCCTTGATGACTTGATCCCATAATTCCAGCACTTGTTATAGTCAACCCACCACTGATTCACCATGCTTATCTTCTCATTTTTCACCTTCACACAGCCATTCTGACTCCTAAAGTTGCAGTTACACTCATACAGGTGTTCATTTTTCATTTCCAGATGTATTTCTTACAACTTTCCCCTTTGTTTTCACGGTGTGTGTGTGTGTGTGTGTGTGTGTGTGTGTGTGTGTGTGTGTGTGTGTGTGTGTGTGTGTGTGTGTGTGTGTGTGTGTGTGTGTGTTTCATTACTTAGTGTTCATTACATCTATCGAAACAGTTTCCTTGTTTTTGTTATTATTTTCTATTACCAAACATGTATTTCTTCTTTTTTTTCTTTCTTCTTCTTCTTTTTCTTCTTGTTCTTCTACTTCTCAATCCCTCTTCCTTTCTTTCTTTCTTTCTTTCTTTCTTTCTCTTCTTCTTCTTCCCAATCCCTCTTCCTTTCTCCTTTTTTTTTTCTTTTTCTCTTTCTCTTTCTTTCTTCTTCTTCTTCTTCTTCTTCTTCTTCTTCTTCTTCTTCTTCTTCTTCTTCTTCTTCTTCTTCTTCTTCTTCTTCTTCTTCTTCTTCTTCTTCTTCTTCTTCTTCTTCTTCTTCTTCTTCTTCTTCTTCTTCTTCTATATATATTCTTACTTCTTTTCCTCCTTACTCTTCACTATTTTTGTATATATTTGTTTGATTATTTAACAAATCTGTCAATCAGTCAGTTCTTTGCTTATTTATAAGAGAGAGAGAGAGAGAGAGAGAGAGAGAGAGAGAGAGAGAGAGAGAGAGAGAGAGAGAGAGAGAGAGAGGTGCATCCCTATGAGGCAGGATAAAGAGTTGATGATTAGGCCAGGAGAGGAGATGGGTGAACAGCAAATACATAGGGAAGTTAGAAGAATGGGAGTGTGATGGGCTGCAGTTGTAGAAGATGGTTTGGAAGCAGGTGTGGTCATCAGATGATCCACATGTCCAGCATAGGGAAGCTATTGGGTGGCCTGGAATATGGTAGAGTGGCCCCAGCTATGATAGGATGCCAGGCAGGAACAGGAGAGGGCATAGAGAGGAGAGGTGTTGCTTGCTTTCCTGGAACACAAACAGCTGGAGTGAGGGAAAGTGGAGGGATTATGGTGTGATGGGAGTACGTGAGACAGGGTGGCATGACACCATTGAGTGGAGTGAAGGAGGCTGGGAAGTCACAGGCAGAGGTAGGCCAGCAGGAGAGAAGAAAGGAGGTATGTGGGTGCTTGTGAGAGAAGAGGAAGGTACGAGTATAGAGGAAATCAAGTTAACAGCATCAATAGACTGAGGTTAGATGTTTCCATTATCTCTTAAAATAGTTGTGGTATAAAATGCTGTGAAAATCAGTGGTGTGGGCTTGCTAGCTGGGTATATATAAACCAGTATTCAGAAACGCTTTGGTCTCTTCCTCACCACAAGTATTTTTCAAGGGCACAGAGATGATTAGTTGGGTTCTCAAGAGTATTTCTCCTATTCATAGTATAGAAATCTTGTTTGTCTGTCACTAGAACTATAAAAGCACCCTTAAAGACCTGCATAACTTGAAGTACAGCCTTTTCAATGTAGTGCAGGTGTGGTGCACAAGTGTTTCAGAATGTAGACCATTATTAGGTAGATTTTACATGTATTTATCTGTTTTATTTATTTATTTATCATTATTATTATTTTTATTTATTTATTTTTCTTCTTTTTTTTTCAGAGTGATGGGTGATGTTGGTGAGTTGGGCAAGGAGGTGGAGGAGGAGGAGGAGGAGGAGGAGGAGGAGGAACTCTTGAGAGAGGAGAAAGAGAGGTGTGTATTGTGTTGTGTATGTGTGTAGTGGAGTCTAATGTACACCAGTAGTCTTTCTGCATTTCCTCTTTCCTACAAGTTGACCTCTCTCTCAAGACTGAGGTTTCAAGACACTTATTCTCCAATTTTGAATGATCCCTATGGGTTTTCTTTAAAGGGTTAAGGACTGTCACCTCTGTGAGTTCTTTATTCTTTTTCCTTCTTTCTTTTTTGTTGTCCATAGCCAGTGTTTCTCTTATATAAAAGGAAAAGAAAAATATCATTACTGATGCCATGGTGTCCCACAGAAATTTCTCACGGGTGGAAGAGTTCAACATCAACACGTGGAAGTTCCGAGAAGTGAACCCAGCGATAACGAGGAGCCTGGAGGATGAACTGGATCTGTCTAACTGGGAGCCTGTTGCTGAGACTCTTGGCCTCACCAACTCACAAATAGAGGTTGGCTCAGCACCACTTCAGAAGCTGTTTTTTTCTTCTCCTTTTTTTTTTTTTTTTTTCTTCTTAATTCATGGTGCCATTCGCTTCCTTTTATAATATTTAGTGTTTCCTTTATCTGTGCAGTCATTATCCCATGTCCCATTCTCATTCATTGTCTTGTTGTTTCCTTTTCTTGTCAATACTTTCATCTTTTCTTTCCTTCCTCAGTAGTCTTATCTTTTTTTTATTTACTGTGCTGTTTCAAAATGTCCATTCTGTGCCACAACCCACTTCTTGTCACATTGTCATGATACATACACTCTGCTATTGTTCATGGTGAGTAACACACAGCATTCATCCTCCAAGGGGTGGCCAAGGACATGAGTGAGAGGTGAGTACACTGGATGAATACTTTTTGAAAAGGAGACAGTCTAAGAGTGAGAGTTGAAGTGTGACCAAGTCTAGTAGGGAAGAGGCAATAATGGTTATGATAGCAACACAAGATTGACACAAATGTAAAAGTATTAATAATGCATACATGTACTAAGGCTGTTTTCCACAAAAATGGTAATGATAAAAAAATAGTAATAATGAAAACAATGGTGGTAATGCAGTCATCTCTCATTATTCACGGCTTCAGCTTCCACACTTTCACTTTTACATGGATTGCTGCTGACCACAGATTCAAATAACAGAGGTGGCAATGACAAACACCCTACAAATGTTCACTCCTTTTTTCTTTCTTTCTTTCTTTTGAGTTAAATGATAAAATAAAATGTTTGTAAGCATGTACATGTTGTTAAGGGAGGCTGTAACACTTTGCAGCGGTGCCTGAGAAGCGATGCCTTCACCCACGCTGTGTTCACCACGATGGAGGAGTGCCCACACTTCCAGGACCTTACTGTTAAGAGGTTCCTGAAGACCCTACTTGAGCACAACCGCCGAGACATTCTCTCCAAGCCGGAGAAGTTTGTGCGCCTGAGTGAGTCGCTTCAGTGTCTTGGCGAACATAACAACATGAGAACATGAGGGGAGCTGCAAGGAGCCATCAGGCCGGCACATGGCACTTCCTGAATTGAATGTGTCTACCTATTTCTACTTATCCCTATCCCTAGATTTGTGTATCTTCTTTTAAAATCTCCCTAGTGACTCAGCACTAACAACCTGATTACTGAGTCTATTCTTTTCATCCACCACTCTTTGAGAATTAGTTCCTTGCACTCTGCTGCTTTGACTGGCCACTACTGCACGAGCCTGTCTTGACTCCCTGACATCTCAGTCACTTGATTCAAATGTCTGATTAATTAGTTATAATAAATCAATTGGAAGTTTGTTTGATAAGACTGTGGGCCTGTGTAGCCATGGAAGATAGTGACTTTTGAAATCTTGAGAACACTGTGTTGAAATCTGTCACATTATTCACAGAGCCAAGGAATGATGCTGCTAAGACCTTCACTGTCTATCCAGAGGGATTCGCAGGTGCTGGTGGTGGAATCTTGCTTGGACAGTGTGCCTGTAACACACAGGCACATTTCTCCAAAAGGTGACACATTATCTTTCAGAATGGCTTCACTCCTGCAAAACAACTGTGTACTTTTCTCTCACAAATCCACACACAGCAGGAACATTTTCCTAAGAGGATGCTGTTCTTATGTGTTGCAGTGCTGTGTCTCTCACTTTCAACAAGCTCTAGTGGAAGTTAAGGGGAGTTTCAATAGTGTTTTTATGATTTGAATGACTGAACATTGGTGACATTCCTCAGGTTGACGCTGTGCTGCCGGTACTGTCGCCTCAGCTTCTGCGTCAGATTCAGAACAGAGACTTCAGCAGAGAGAGTGAGTGGGAGAAACGCTACAACCGCTTTGCCCACTCGATGATGCTAGACCAGCATGTGGAGTACGGGAGCAAGAATGGGTTCTGCCGTGCCGTTTGTCCTGCCAGATTCCCGGAGGAGGTTGGTGATGCCTCCACTTGCATGTCTTTTCTGTATTTTGTATAGACCTGTTTGTATTTTACAGGATTAAGTCAAGTTCTGTTTGGATGTATGTGACCAGCTGTGCTGTGTCTGACTGTCCTTTTCCACTAGGGACTGATGGGGCTAAGAGTGTGAATGATGTCTGTGTGTGTGTGTGTGTGTGTGTGTGTGTGTGTGTGTGTGTGTGTGTGTGTGTGTGTGTGTGTGTGTGTGTGTGTGTGTGGGATTGCCAGCTTTTTTTTTTTTTTTTTTTTTTTTTTTTTAATGTATGAGTGACACTGGCCAAGGGCAACAAAAATCTTATAAAAAAATGCCCACTGAAATGTCAGTCCCATAAAAGGGTCAAAGCTGTGGTCAAAAATTGATGGATAAGTGTCTTGAAACCTCCCTCTTGAAGGAATTCAAGTCATAGGAAGGTGGAAATACAGAAGCAGGCAGGGAGTTCCAGAGTTTACCAGAGAAAGGGATGAATGATTGAGAATACTGGTTAACTCTTGCATTAGAGAGGTGGACAGAATAGGGGTGAGAGAAAAAAGAAAGTCTTGTGCAGCGAGGCCGTGGAAGGAGGGGAGGCATGCAGTTAGCAAGATCAGAAGAGCAGTTAGCATGAAAATAGCGGGAGAAGACAGCTAGATATGCAACATTGCGGCGGTGAGAGAGGGGCTGAAGACAGTCAGTTAGAGGAGAGGAGTTGATGAGACGAAAAGCTTTTGATTCCACCCTGTCTAGAACAGCAGTATGAGTGGAACCCCCGGACATGTGAAGCATACTCCATACATGGACGGATAAGGCCCTTGTACAGAGTTAGCAGCTGGGGGGTGAGAAAACTTTCGGAGACGTCTCAGAACACCTAACTTCATAGATGCTGTTTTAGCTAGAGATGAGATGTGAAGTTTCCAGTTCAGATTATAAGTAAAGGACAGACTGAGGATGTTCAGTGTAGAAGAGGGGGACAGTTGAGTGTCATTGAAGAAGAGGGGATAGTTGTCTGGAAGGTTGTGTCGAGTTAATAGATGGAGGAATTGAGTTTTTGAGGCATTGAACAATACCAAGTTTTCTCTGCCCCAATCAGAAATTTTAGAAAGATCAGAAGTCAGGTGTTCTGTGGCTTCCCTGCGTGATATGTTTACCTCCTGAAGGGTTGGACGTCTATGAAAAGACGTGGAAAAGTGCAGGGTGGTATCATCAGCGTAGGAGTGGATAGGACAAGAAGTTTGGACCTAGTTGTGGTTTATAGGAGTGGAGTAATCACATGGTATCCCATCTCTATATGTGTCCAGTTTGGCCTTAAAAATATGGACTGCTACAGCATTGACGTCTTGCTGAAATCATTACATTTGTTCACACTTCTGAGGAAAACTTTACTCCTTGATGTCTCTTCTACAGTTAACTTTCTTCAGCTTCTTACTGTGTCCCCATGTACTCTGTATATCTAAAGTTATTAAACATTCTTTTTCCACATTTTCCATACCATTTATCATTCTATACATGTTTATTAAATTCTCTCTCTCTCTCTCTCTCTCTCTCTCTCTCTCTCTCTCTCTCTCTCTCTCTCTCTCTCTCTCTCTCTCTCTCTCTCTCTCTCTCTCTCTCTCAGTGCTTCTGTTTTTCCACCTTCCTATGACTTGAATTCTTTGAAAGGTGAGGTTTCAAGACACTTATCCTCCAATTTTTGACTCTTCCCTTTTGCAGAGATCTCCATTCTTGGAGATTTAAATGTTCACCACCAGCTTTGGCTTTCCTCTCCCTTCACAGACCATGCTGGTGAACTAGCCTACAACTTTGCTATCCTCCATGACCTAGAGCAATTGGTGCAACACCCTACTCGTATTCCTGACAGTCTTGGAGATACGCCCAACATTCTTGACCTTTTCCTGACCTCTAATCCTTCTGCTTATGCTGTCACCCTTTCTTCTCTGTTGGGCTCCTCCGATCACAATCTCATATCTTTATCTTGTCCTATCACTTCAATCCCTCCTCAGGATCCCCCTAAGTGAAGGTGCCTCTGGTGTTTTGCCTCTGCTAGTTGGGGGGACCTGAGGAGGTATTTTGCTGATTTTCCTTGGAATGACCACTGCTTCCGTGTCAGAGAGCCGTCTTTGTGTGCTGAGCGCATAACAGAGGTGATAGTGTCTGGCATGGAGGCGTACATTCCTCACTCTTTTTCTCGTCCTAAACCTTCTAAACCTTGGTTTAACACAGCTTGTTCTCGTGCTATACATGATAGAGAGGTGGCCCACAAAAGGTACTTAAGCCTTCCATCACCAGAATCTCATGCACTTTATATTTCTGGCCGGAACCATGCTAAGTCTGTTCTCCAACTAGCCAAAAACTCCTTCATTAACAGAAAATGTCAAAACCTTTCAAGATCTAACTCCCCTCGTGATTTCTGGCATCTAGCCAAAAATATCTCCAATAACTTTGCTTCTTCTTCTTTCCCTCCTCTATTTTAACCAGATGGCACCACTGCTATCACATCTATTTCTAAAGCTGAACTCTTTGCTCAAACCTTTGCTAAAAACTCTACCTTGGAGGATTCTGGGCTTGTTCCTCCCTCTCCTCCACCCTCTGACAACTTCATGCCACCTATTAAAATTCTTTGCAATGATGTCTTCCATGCCCTCGCTGGCCTAAACCCTCGGAAGGCTTATGGACCTGATTGGGTCCCTCCTATTGTTCTCCGAAACTGTGCCTCCGTGCTTTCACCTTGCCTAGTCAAACTCTTTCAGCTCTGTCTGTCAACATCTACCTTTCCTTCTTGCTGGAAGTTTGCCTACATTCAACCTGTTCCTAAAAAGGGTTACCGTTCTAATCCCTCAAACTACTGTCCTATTGCTTTAATTTCCTGCCTATCTAAAGTTTTTGAATCTATCCTCAACAGGAAGATTCTTAAACGTCTATCACTTGACAACCTTCTATCTGATCGCCAGTATGGGTTCCATCAAGGCCGCTCTACTGGTGATCTTCTGGCTTTCCTTACTGAGTCTTGGTCATCCTCTTTTAGAGATTTTGGTGAAACTTTTGCTGTTGCCTTGGACATATCAAAAGCTTTTGATAGAGTCTGGCACAAAGCTTTGATCTCCAAACTACCCTCCTACGGTTTCTATCCTTCTCTCTGTAACTTCATCTCAAGTTTCCTTTCTGACCGTTCTATTGCTGCTGTGGTAGACAGTCACTGTTCTTCTCCTAAATCTATTAACAGTGGTGTTCCTCAGCGTTCTGTCACCCACTCTCTTCTTATTATTCATTAATGATCTTCTAAACCAAACTTCTTGTCTTATCCACTCCTACGCTGATGATACCACCCTGCACTTTTCCACGTCTTTTCATAGACGTGCAATCCTTCAGGAGGTAAACATATCACGCAGGGAAGCCACAGAACGCCTGACTTCTGATCTTTCCAAAATTTCTGATTGGGGCAGAGCAAACTTGGTATTGTTCAATGCCTCAAAAACTCAATTCCTCCATCTATCAACTCGACACAACCTTCCAGACAACTATCCCCTCTTCTTCAATGACACTCAACTGTCCCCTCTTCTACACTGAACATCCTTGGTCTGTCCTTTACTTATAATCTGAACTGGAAACTTCACATCTCATCTCTAGCTAAAACAGCTTCTATGAAGTTAGGTGGTCTGAGACGTCTCCGCCAGTTTTTCTCACCCCCCAGCTGCTAACTCTGTATGTGGGCCTTATCCGTCCATGTATGGAGTATGCTTCACATGTCTGGGGGGTTCCACTCATACTGCTCTTCTAGACAGGGTGGAATCAAAAGCTTTTCGTCTCATCAACTCCTCTCCTCTAACTGACTGTCTTCAGCCTCTCTCTCACTGCCGCAATGTTGCATATCTAGCTGTCTTCTACTTTTTCTTCTTTTATTAATCCCCCTCCTCCTCCTCCTAATAACCCATACCACACACAATAACCGAGCCTTTTACTTTCAGACCAGCAGCAGCAGCAGCAGCAGCAGCAGCAGCAGCAGCACACAAGAGGTGTTTTCTGTATGATGATGATAATGGAAAA
>NC_087155.1:36595055-36610055 GCF_035594125.1 Scylla paramamosain | reverse complement strand
GAAAGCTGGAGCTCTTCATTGCACTCCTTACTAAGTGACCTTCCTCTCGGACTCTCTGTCACTAAGTCCTAGACATCTTAAGGAGAAAAGTGACCTCTCTCAACATCTGGCCTCACCTGAAATAAGAGGTTAGGTTTTTAATCACCAGTACTACTACTACTACTACTATTACTGCCCTTAAATTACCCCATAATAAACACAAGAACAGAGGAGGAGGAGGAAGAAAGGGAAGCCACTGTTATTTATATATTAATTCACACCACAAAAAAAAAATTGGGATAAAAACACATTAATTTTAGATAAAACAAGATAAAATATGAATACAATATAAAGGAAAGATAGAAAACCCATATTAATTAGGTCAGAGATATAAGGATCAAATCATCCACACAGTATATAAAAAAAATATTATTCACATGAGCAAATCAGATTAGTACAGTAATTCTACCCAGGGATTAAATACACCCAAAAGTAGATAGATAACTTAGCATACACCCCAGTTAATTATACTCACAGGATTACAGATTCAGTAGAAAAAAATGTATAGTTAGTTAACGATTACGACACACCCAGACTGATCCAGTTCACGGTAATGCAATTATTCATCCCACAACTTTACAATCTGAGAAAACCATCAATGCTTTCGGAAAGTACACGTATTTTAGAAATATTAAACAACATAATACGAGCATCATTTATTATCTATTTGTTATTTTCAAGAACTATTCGTGGGATTTTCTTGGCCGTGTTTCAATGGGTTTGTGGTTTTGTGGTTTTAGTGATGTTTTTGGATGTAAATGAGAGAAAATGTGGGAAAAAAGTATTGAGATGTCATGTCACAATATACTGTTTCAAAATATAGACAATTATTTTGTGTGTGTGTGTGTGTGTGTGTGTGTGTGTGTGTGTGTGTGTGTGTGTGTGTGTGTGTGTGTGTGTGTGTGTGTGTGTGTGTGTGTTCCACTTCCTAATGAAAATGTGTTTATATTATAAAGTGTGTGTAAAGAATGAGAGATATTGGTGCTTAACAACTTAGATACACCAAGGAATATCTCTCTCTCTCTCTCTCTCTCTCTCTCTCTCTCTCTCTCTCTCTCTCTCTCTCTCTCTCTCTCTCTGTGTGTGTGTGTGTGTGTGTGTGTGTGTGTGTGTGTGTGTGTGTGTGTGTGTGTGTGTGTGTGTGTGTGTGTGTGTGTGTGTGTGTGTGTGTGTGTGTGTGTGTACGGTACTGCTGGCATCCTCGCGAGCAAATATGATGAAAAAACTATGTATTTTGAACGACTTTTATGACGAATATGGTATGAGAATGAACGCCAGTAAAACCAAGTTTTTGTTATACGTGGAGGACCGGACGACGCTGAACCGTTCCAGGTGGGTGACAAAACAGTCAAGCACTGCAGTCACTATATATATTTGGGGTCACCGTTCACTTGTGACGGGTCAGTGTCGTCCGCTGTCAAGCTTCACGCCAGGAACAAGTTGTGTCACGTGCTAAAGTTTGTTTCGTTCGTACGTAAGAACGACGACATCCCATTTATTGTTAAGCGACGTGTGTTTGATGCTGCCCTCCTCTCCTCACTACTGTATGGTTCAGAGTCTTGGGTCGGTGCTGATTTAAAGCCCATCACAAAGCTATATATTTGGGCTATGAAGGAGTTACTGAACGTGAGGAGGACAACACCGAACATAGTTTGCTGTGCCGAGTTAGGATATCCCACGCTTGTAGATTGGATCCAGCATAAGCAACATAAATTCTACCATGAAATGTGGTCAGAAAGAATGAACATGTTTGACGACCCATTAATTTTCGCAATAAGATCTTCATTTGCACTGAACACTCCAGCGGGGAAGTTGATAGCACAAATGGTACACACTGCCGTGCCGCATAAGTCTACTTTATTGCGAAATGTTCACATGATGCCATCTCTCACTCTGTAGCCTCAAGATGCTTAGTGTATAAGATGATGAACCCTGACTTAGCAGTACATGACATATACACAACAAGACACACGATAAACGACATACATAGAGTGTCATTCACACGGTTCAGGGTGAGTGGCCACAGCCTGGCCGTGGAGACAGGCAGGTGGAACAGGCGTGGGCGTGGCCGTCTGCCCCTGGAGGAACGTGTGTGTGTGTGTGTGTGTGTGTGTGTGTGTGTATCAGATGTGTTAGGAGATAAATGTGTGTGTGTGTGTGTGTGTGTGTGTGTGTGTGTGTGTGTGTGTGTGTGTGTGAGTGAGTGAGTGAGTGAGTGAGTGAGTGAGTGAGTGAGTGAGTGAGTGAGTGAGTGAGTGAGTGAGTGAGTGAGTGAGTGTGTGTGTGTGTGTGTGTGTGTGTGTGTGTGTGTGTGTGTGTGTGTGTGTGTGTGTGTGTGTGTGTGTGTGTGTGTGTATCAGATGTGTTAGGAGATAAATGTGTGTGTGTGTGTGTGTGTGTGTGTGTGTGTGTGTGTGTGTGTGTGTGTGTGTGTGTGTGTGTGTGTGTGTGTGTGTGTGTGTGTGAGTGAGTGAGTGAGTGAGTGAGTGAGTGAGTGAGTGAGTGAGTGAGTGTGTGTGTGTGTGTGTGTGTGTGTGTGTGTGTGTGTGTGTGTGTGTGTGTGTGTGTGTGTGTGTGTGTGTGTGTGTGTGTGTGTGTGAGTGAGTGAGTGAGTGAGTGAGTGAGTGAGTGAGTGAGTGAGTGAGTGAGTGAGTGAGTGAGTGAGTGAGTGAGTGAGTGAGTGTGTGTGTGTGTGTGTGTGTGTGTGTGTGTGTGTGTGTGTGTGTGTGTGTGTGTGTGTGTGTGTGTGTGTGTGTGTGTGTGTGTGTGTATCAGATGTGTTAGGAGGTAAATGTGTGTGTGTGTGTGTGTGTGTGTGTGTGTGTGTGTGTGTGTGTGTGTGTGTGTGTGTGTGTGTGTGTGTGTGTGTGTGTGTGTGTGTGTGTGTGTGTGTGTGTGTGTGTGTGTGTGTGTGTGTGTGTGTGTGTGTGTGTGTGTGTGTGTGTGTGTGTGTGTGAGTGAGTGAGAGAAAATCAGAAAAAAATAATGAACAATGAACTAATTAATGGAATGAATAAAGAAATCATAACTTGAAATAAAAAAAAAAACCATGTCATTAATTTCCAAACTGATAAAAAAACGCAGCAATATCTTTCTATGTTACTTCAGAGACCCGACACGTCACTCCCTTTGTTTCCACGAGACGAGTGGGTGACACGTCAGACAGACAAATACCCCTGAACACCTTGTGCCAATGTGCTATGCTGGGATAACACCACCACCTCTACCTGACGTCTCCTCAGCTGCACGTCACCTTCAGGAACCTTAAGTGCTTGTGAGAAAACACTGACAATTGTTGAAATCCTCACAGGTTATGTACAGTGCCTCTATATCAACCTTGGAGTGAAAACCTTTGCCAATGTTTGATTTTACTGAATTTTTTGTGCATTTTTGAGTGTGCTTGGGTGTTTTTGACTGTGTTTCAGTGTCTTTCTAGAATTTTTGGGGCATTTCTCTGTTTTTTTGTGTGTGTTTGAGTGTTCCTGTAGAATTTGTGTGCATTTTGCATGTGTTTTTTGAGTGTTCTTGACTAGCAGACACTAACTAAATATATCAGATTTTAATTTTAACCACCCAAAAGAGTCTTTCCTTCACCACTCCCAGACACTCAAATATATCAGATTTTAATTTTAACCACCCAAAAGAGTCTTTCCTTCACCACTCCCAGACACTCAAATATATCAGATTTTAATTTTAACCACCCAAAAGAGTCTTTCCTTCACCACTCCCAGACACTCAAATATATCGGATTTCCCTTTCACCCACCCAAAAGAGCCTTTCCTTCACCCTCCTCCCTTAACAAAATTCCAAATTAATATTGTCAGCTTTTTGTGAGAGAGAGAGAGAGAGAGAGAGAGAGAGAGAGAGAGAGAGAGAGAGAGAGAGAGAGAGAGAGAGAGAGAGAGAGAGAGAGAGAGAGAGAGAGAGAGAGAGAGAGAGAGAGAGAGAGAGAGAGAGAGAGAGAGAAAGTTTGTATATCAATATGCATTTCCTTTTAGCCACAAATTTCGTGGACATTCCCAAAACACACAAAACATTTTTAGCATCATAAACACTATATAACAATACATAAACATAATAATAATAAGATAAACCATCATCAACACCACAAACACCATCAGATCTGCAGCCAATGAGAGCCACACACTATACGACCAAGGCCATTTCGTCAGCCAATGAGGGAACTTTCTCGTGTCTCGGCAGGAGGTCTGATCGCGTGTGTGCAGGCAGACAGGTAGAGAGGTAGACATAATAATGAACTTTTTTTTAAATGAATGAATCTGTGTGACTGGTCTACCAAAGGAGTGGAAGAAGATTGTAGAGATAAGGAAAGAAATTAACACATAAGTGAGAAGATATAAATTTTGAACACTTATAATTATGTCTACCTTCTTTTCTCTGTCACCAAAACATGAACAGGTACTTACCACCTCTAATGGACACCACTTCACTGAAAAAAACAAAAAGGTAAGATACTCATTTACTCAGCAACTCATAAAAATAAATAAAATAGATTTGACAATATTACGGGTCATTGTTACTCGTGAAGAACTTTGGGTCCTGGGCTACCTTGTATGAATTCTTAGTTATGCATGTTATGTCAGCATTGTCTCTCTGGCAACTCATAGTGAGACAGTGACTGAGTGAAAGAGATTGGTGAATATATAAATTGAAAAAAACTGAATAGGTTAATATCAGGGACGTTCCGAGACGTCTCCGCCAGTTTTTCTCACCCCCCAGCTGCTAACTCTGTACAAGGGCCTTATCCGTCCATGTATGGAGTATGCTTCACATGTCTGGGGGGGTTCCACTCATACTGTTACTCATATTAAGCTGTTAATAATAATATAATAATAATAAATGTAGCAGTAGTAGTAGTAGTAGTAGTAGTAGTAGTAGTAGTAGTAGTAGTAGTAGTAGTAGTAGAGAAAGAAAGAGAGAGACATTTACATATTGGTTACTGTCCTCATGAAAACACATTAAATTTCTCTCTCTCTCTCTCTCTCTCTCTCTCTCTCTCTCTCTCTCTTAGACAACAATGTTTATTTGTAAATCTTTGGTCCATCTTATCTGGCAAAATCTCATTAATCAGTCACTATATGTAGCCAAACACGGTTCTAATGTAACGTTCGTAAGCTCCGTGACGATATATGGACGTATCCAAGCCACACAGTAAATGATATAACGAAATATTGATGAAAAATAAAAAAAAATCCTATTATTTCATATAACTCAATATTTCACGGTCTTAATTAAACCAAACCTCCCTGAGTATAGTGCACACACACTCCTGGATAACATTTATATACGCTTAAACCTCCACAGGGAATTTTAAAGCCAGAATTTTTAGTTAACATATCGTAATGTACCTCACGTCACCTCACCAGGCAGGGTTTTCATGGCACCAGCTGTTACACTATATCTCAATATTTCACGGCTCTAACTCGTCCTTACCTGGTCAAATATAACATTTATAGCACCAAGGACAAAATATCAGTGAAGTAACACCGCAAGTGATCTACAAACATCACAAATTAAGTGTTAATAAGAGCACCACGGACAAACAGCGGACATGAACCAGCTGACATAACCCTTCCTCTGAGCATCGACCATATTTCCAGTCTCCGCTTATTTATATGACACCCACTTCGTTACATGGCGCTAAAGGTCTTGGCAAGGTTACCTGTTGATCATATATCTTATAAATTACCTGGTTATGGTCGTGAAGGCTGAAGTAATGTGAACACTTCTGCGACTCTCCACCGTCTGCCCACAAAATGGCCGACATAGGGGGAGGAGTTTTATGAGCATTCGTTGTATTGAGAAAATTCTAATATTTCTTTTATTTCTGAGTCTAAGTTAGATTTTATGATTTCTAAAAATGTTGAATTGTTTTTAAAGAGGTTTTTTTTTTGAGAGGCCCTTACAATACCATATATTTGTTTTTTTTTTCTAATTTATATAAGGTCAAGTCATGTATAAATAACAAGTGAAAATTATCGATTGTCTCCATTTCCATATATTGTTGAAATACCTTAATTAACATAATAACACAAAAAACTTGTAATAACCCATACTAAAAAGTCGATTCTGATTTAGAGCCGAAAAGTAAACAAATTCAAAAATGCCAACTGAGAAATTTGACACTATATATTTCTAAAAGCTTAAAAAAGAATAATCTAATACAAAAAAAAACGATAAAATATTAAATATATCTAAAAAAAGAAAAAAAAAACATATATTGCAAGTTGTAGCCGAAGACGAAATTGAGGCAACGAATGTAATTTTGTAAACAAACTGACTTTAAAAGCTCAAATACGTTAAAATGATTATTTATGCCCTATGCTGGTAGATCCTGCGTCTTACTGAGCTATTAAACCCACATGTACCCTGAAATACTGCAAAGTAGGCCTGAAACAAGAGGCTACATTCTGATTATATTTGGGTAGGCTTACTGTAGAGAAAGCCTGTTATCAAGCTTTTCGTCTCATCAGTTCCTCTCCTCTAACTGAGTGTCTTCAGCCTCTCCCTCACCACCGCAGTGTTGCATATCTATCTGTCTTCTACCGCTATTTTCATTCTAACTGTTCTTCTGATCTTGCTAACTGCATGCCTCCCCTCCCATGATCTCCCTGCACAACTTTCTTCTATCTTTCACGACTATTCTGTCCACCTCTCTAATGCAAAAGTTAACCAGTCTTCTCATTCTCTCACTCCTATTCTGTCTACCTCTCTAATGCAAGAGTTAACCAGTCTTCTCATTCTCTCACTCCTATTCTGTCTACCTCTCTAATGCAAGAGTTAACCAGTCTTCTCATTCTCTCACTCCTATTCTGTCTACCTCTCTAATGCAAAAGTTAACCAGTCTTCTCATTCTCTCACTCCTATTCTGTCTACCTCTAATGCAAGAGTTAACCAGTATTCTCATTCTCTCACTCCTATTCTGTCTACCTCTCTAATGCAAAAGTTAACCAGTCTTCTCATTCTCTCACTCCTATTCTGTCTACCTCTCTAATGCAAGAGTTAACCAGTCTTCTCATTCTCTCACTCCTATTCTGTCTACCTCTCTAATGCAAGAGTTAACCAGTCTTCTCATTCTCTCACTCCTATTCTGTCTACCTCTCTAATGCAAGAGTTAACCAGTATTCTCATTCTCTCACTCCTATTCTGTCTACCTCTCTAATGCAAGAGTTAACCAGTATTCTCAATCATTCATCCCTTTCTCTGGTAAACTCTGGAACTCCCTGCCTGCTTCTGTATTTCCACCTTCCTGTGACTTCAATTCCTTCAAGAGGGAGGTTTCAACACACTTATTCATCAATTTTTGACCACTGCTTTCACCCTTTTATGGGACTGCCATTTCAGTGGGCTTTTTTTTTCATTAGATTTTTGTTTCCCTTGGCCAGTGTCACTCATACATAAAAAAGAAAAAATATATATACAGCAATATCTGTTTACTCCTTCCTGTGACACTCTCTCACTGTAGGAGGTTTCAAAAGAGTATAATGTTAATAACTATAGATTTATTCACCAAAAACTGGTATACAAAAGTCTTGGTTAACAATAAATAAACAGAAATATTAATAAAATTGTGCTTTTTTTGTTAATACATGGGAAATATTAAGCAAACATTATAATTCACAGTATACTAACAAACAAACAAACACACACACACACACACTTTAACAATTACAATAAATTCCAAGCCTATCACATGTACAGGGTCACAGCTGGCCAGACGACCTCACGTCACCTCATATCACTTACATAATGAAATAGACACCCCACTCCCCCTCTGTCTCACCAGCCAGGCTTATCTGTCTGGGAGAAAAGTGTCAGTATGCATGTCGATATAACAAATGTTGAAATATTACACAAATTATTATATATTACCCACCCTGACCCCCCCTAGTCTACTCGTCATTCATACAGCTTCCTCACCCACCCCCCCCTCTCTCTAGTATGCTATAGGTACCCCCCCTTCTGCTACCGGCACCTGATATATATTCCTATTTTTATTTATTTATTAATTTACCCTCAAATTTTTTTATTATTTATTTTTTTATTATTACAGCTTCCTCACCCACCCCCCCCCTCTCTCTAGTATGCTATAGGTACCCCCCCTTCTGCCATCAACCCCCCCCTTAAGGTACCCCCCCCTGATAAATATTCCTATATTTATTTATTTATTTACCCTCTTTTTATTATTACTAATATCAAATTTTCTTATTATTACTAATATCAAATTTTCATTATTACTAATATCTATGCTATTATTTATTTATTTAACTAATTAACCTAACCTAAAAAAAAAACTGCACACACACACACACACGCGCACACACACGTACACACACACACACACACACACACACACACACACACTCACTCACTCACTAGCCAGTATCTTACCAAAATACTGGCTAGACATACATACATACATACATACATACATACATAATCCCCAGATCTCTTACCAAAGATCTGGGGATAAAAAAAAAAAAATATCTATATAACACTATATATATATACCCCCCTTGCCCCCCCCACCAAAAAAAAATAAAAAAAAATCATCATTCATACGTCCCACCACCACTACCACCACTACAAAAATAACATACTAATACTCAACATGCCATACAAACTCAGATTATAAAGAAGTAAACATTCAATATAATCTGAGTTAAACATTCATACACCCCGTCAACCTAATCCTATTAATAACCCTTTCTATGCCTCACTTAACCCTTTCATATATACTCCTGTCATCCTATTAATAACCCTTTCTCTCTCTCTCTCTATGCCTCACTTAACCCTTTGGTATATACTCCTGTCATCCTATTAATAACCCTTTCTCTCTCTCTCTCTATGCCTCACTTAACCCTTTGGTATATACTCCTGTCATCCTATTAATAACCCTTTCTTTCTCTCTCTCTATGCCTCACTTAACTCTTTGATATATACTCCTGTCATCCTATTAATAACCCTATCTCTCTCTCTCTCTATGCCTCACTTAACCCTTTGATATATACTCCTGTCATCCTATTAATAACCCTTTCTCTCTCTCTCTATGCCTCACTTAACCCTTTCATATATACTCCTGTCATCCTATTACTATAACCCTATCTCTCTCTCTCTCTATGCCTTACTTAACCCTTTGATATATACTAACTTAAAACCATCTTCTATATTAATCTGTGTTAAATATTATATCATTCTGACCTGCCACCTAGATACTTACTTAAAACCCTAAAAAAATATAAGCTAATCCTATTAATATCTGTCTTCCCCTCTCTCTCTCTCTCTCTCTCTATGCCTCACTTAACCCTTAACTAACCTAAACCATCTTCTATATTAATCTGTGTCAAATATCCTAACACTATGGCCTGCCACCTATATATTTATACCAAAAAAAAAATTCACACACACACAACCAAAAAAAAGACATACACACAGATGCACGCACACAGACGCACACGCACAGACGCACACGCACAGACGCACACGCACAGATGCACACACAGACGCACACACAGACGCACGCACAGACGCACACCGCAGATAGCTATCCCCAGACCCCCTCCCCCCCACAAAAATATATATATATACAAAACACAAAAAAACAATACTCCCCTTGTTTGGGTGAAGATCTGCAACACTGCAACACTGCAACACTGCAACACTGTGATGGAAAAACTTGTAATTACTAAGTTAGCTTCTGAGAGGAAAAAAAAAGGGTTATTTTAAGTGGATTAAGAGATGGACACATTCATAGGAAAAGTGGAACATCTGTGGTTGGAAATGAGGTATAATTAGTGGAGGAAAGTCTCATAGGAAAAGGTGGAGGACTTGTGGATGTAGGTATAATTTGTGGAGAGGAGTTGGAAATGAGGTATAATTAGTGGAGGAAAGTCTCATAGGAAAAGGTGGAGGACTTGTGGATGTAGGTATAATTGGTGGAGAGGAGACATGGAGGAGAGGAGGGATACCATTAAATTAAGATGGAAATTTGTGTCATCTGAAAGTGTCGTCATTGTACAAGTAATGACTAATATATATATAACAAATATATCCACCAGTTTATAGGAACAGAACACAAGACTTACCGTGAGCCCCGCCGGACTTCAAGGTGAGCTAGCTGTTAGGGAGAGAGGGAGAAGAGGGAGAAACATTAGTTCACAAACCTCCCTCCTTCATTTGGGTATTAAATTACATTAGGAATAAATTATTTCACTCACTCCTACAAACTCAAGGAATGAATGAATGACTTTTTACAAGAGTACTCTCCCTTAACACACAAATTAATGAATCAATCAATGAATGGCCAAAAAATAACAAATTTAATACACTTTTTCACATTAATTTTGACCTAAAGAAATTATTACTTAACTCAATCTTGGAGTGAGTGACAATTTTCTCTTAAATCAGAATGTTGACTTGACCAAACATTTAAAAAAGACACACACACACACACACACACACACACACACACAAAAAAAATAAATAAATAAAATAAGAGGCTAGGATGCACTGGGAGAGGCTGGGATGCACTGGGAGAGGCTGGGATGGACAGACACACACACACACACACAAAAAAAAAAAAAATTAAGAGGCTGGGATGCACTGGGAGAGTCTGGGATGCACAGAGAGGCTGGGATGGACACACACACACAAAAAAAAAAAAAAAATTAAGAGCTGGGATGGACTGGGAGAGGCTGGGATGCACTGGGAGAGGCTGGGATGGACAGACACACACACACACACACAATTAAAAAATAAATAAATTCTGAAAAAACAAATTAACGTAACAGGTCAGAAAGACACTTACCACACCCGCAGTTGTGACTCAACCCACGCTTGAGAGTCCTGGGGCTTCTCCCACCGACAGCTTGACGAGAAGGAAGGAATGGGTTAGGTTAGGTTAGGTTAGTAAGGAAGACAGGCCCCCAATATAAGTAACCTAACTGAATCTAACCTAATATATCAGAATAAGGTAGGATATAAGAGGTTGGTTGGAGTGACTCGTAGATGTACGCACCTCTGAAAAAGACGAGAGAAAGTCCTCATTAGTTCGGCTCAAAATTTGTACTTTATTCGTGTATTTTTGCTTATTTTCATTTTATCAAGCAGTATATGTCAAGGTTCTGGCTGTCACAGTACATCACGTCTGGCCAGCCCATACATGTGGAATACAATCAATAATACACTACAAGATTGCTTTATAACACACAAAAACACACAAACAGTAACTATATTGATAATTAATTTGCAAGCAGGCAGGCAGATACTTCACGATAAACATTAATTCATATACACGCACACGTACACACACACACACACAGTATTCACAAGTATAACTGACTACATTGATCATTTTAACTGGTAGGCAGACAGACAGACAGACAGACAGACAGACAGACAGACAGACAGACAGACAGACAGGAGTGAGTACAAATGCTGATAATTATTCCTGATTACACAAGGATGACATAGGAAGGATGACTGGACACTATTGTACCTCAGAAGGGTGACTAAGAGGGGGTCAGGTGGAGGTCTTCAAGTGGTACAGGGGACACAACAAGGGTGACTAAGAGGGGGTCTGGTGGAGGTCTTCAAGTGGTACAGGGGACACAACAAGGGTGACTAAGAGGGGGTCTGGTGGAGGTCTTCAAGTGGTACAGGGGACACAACAAGGGTGACTAAGAGGGGGTCTGGTGGAGGTCTTCAGTTGGTACAGGGGACATGACGAGTAACAAAATCTCTCTCTCTCTCTCTCTCTCTCTCTCTCTCACACACACACACACACACACACACACACACAACATTAAGGCAATATTAGACACAAGGTTCGGATAACAAGCACAAAGAGGCACAGCTTGCGGCAAATTCTTCCATGAGTGTTGCCGCTGAACTGACAGGCCGAGTGGGGTTAGGTGGGTGACCTGTCTGGTGACCCATACGACTCAACACGTGACTCTTGACCTCTTGACCTTCAGTATGCCAGCACTCATCCCACACCTATCTGTCTGTCTGTCTGTGTGTCGCATCATTGCACTTCTTAAATCTGAAAGAAATATTTACTGTTAGTCATCTGCAATGTATTTATTTTTTTTTACAGTTTTTTTTCAGAATATTAAGTTTCTGAGTGTGTGTGTGTGTGTGTGTGTGTGTGTGTGTGTGTGTGTGTGTGTGTGTGTGTGTGTGTGTGTGTGTGTGTGTGGTTTTGAGGCATTTTCTTGGTGTTTTAATTGTCTTAGATAAATATAACCAGTTTTTTTTTTTTATCAATTATCTTTTCCAATTGTTACTCATCAATCTCTCTCTCTCCCCCTCTCTCCCTCTGTCTCTCTCTCCCTCCCTCTCTCTCTCTCTCTCTCTCCCTCTGTCTCTCTCTCTCTCTCCCTCTGTCTCTCTCTCTCTCTCCCTCTGTCTCTCTCTCCCTCTGTCTCTCTCTCTCTCTCTCTCTCTCTCTCTCCCCCTCTCTCTCTCTCTCTCTCTCTCTCTCTCTCCCCCTCTCTCTCTCTCTCTCTCTCTCTCTCTCTCTCTCTCCGTCTCTCTCTCTCTCTCTCTCTCTCTCTCTCTCTCTCTCTCTCCTCTCTCTCTCTCTCTCTCTCTCTCCCTGTGTCTCCCTTTGTCTCTACCTCTGTCTCTCCCTCTCTCCCTCTCTCTCTGTCTGAATGCATTATTAATATTCCTGAGGTGAGGTAAAGACTACTTCTGGTGCCATTTGTCTCACCTCACCTCACCTCAAATACTTGTCTCATCTTTCATAAATAAAGCAATAGAAAAACAAAAAAAATAAACAAACCGGCCTCCGTTTATCACCTATACATCTTCATCTGTGGGTCACGGCAGATTTTGGAAGGTCTTGGAAGGTCTCGGAAGGTCTCGGAAGGTCTTGGAAGGTCTCGGAAGGTCTCGGTTCACCTGAAAAAGTCCACTAAATTACCTTTTTTTCCCTTCTGAAAGAGTTCAAGTCACAGGAAGGTGGAAATAGAGGCAGGCAGGGAATGTTTACCAGAGAAAGGGATGAATGACTGAGAATACTGGTTAACTCTTGCATCAGGGAGGTGGACAGAATAGTGGTGAAAGACTGAGAATACTGGTTAACTCTTGTATCTGGGAGGTGGACAGAATAGTGGTGAAAGACTGAGAATACTGGTTAACTCTTGCATCAGGGAGGTGGACAGAATAGTGGTGAAAGACTGAGAATACTGGTTAACTCTTGCGTCAGGGAGGTGGACAGAATAGTGGTGAAAGACTGAGAATACTGGTTAACTCTTGTATCAGGGAGGTGGACAGAATAGTGGTAAAAGACTGAGAATACTGGTTAACTCTTGTATCAGGGAGGTGGACAGAATAGTGGTGAAAGACTGAGAATACTGGTTAACTCTTGTATCAGGGAGGTGGACAGAATAGTGGTGAAAGACTGAGAATACTGGTTAACTCTTGTATCAGGGAGGTGGACAGAATAGTGGTGAAAGACTGAGAATACTGGTTAACTCTTGTATCAGGGAGGTGGACAGAATAGTGGTGAAAGACTGAGAATACTGGTTAACTCTTGTATCAGGGAGGTGGACAGAATAGTGGTGAAAGACTGAGAATACTGGTTAACTCTGGCATCAGGGAGGTGGACAGAATAGTGGTGAAAGACTGAGAATACTGGTTAACTCTTGTATCAGGGAGGTGGACAGAATAGTGGTGAAAGACTGAGAATACTGGTTAACTCTTGTATCAGGGAGGTGGACAGAATAGTGGTGAAAGACTGAGAATACTGGTTAACTCTTGTATCAGGGAGGTGGACAGAATAGTGGTGAAAGACTGAGAATACTGGTTAACTCTTGTATCAGGGAGGTGGACAGAATAGTGGTGAAAGACTGAGAATACTGGTTAACTCTTGCATTACATTATATTGCGTCAATATCATTAATTAAACATAGTAGTTAGGTTGTTTGCTGATAATTTAAACCATTATATCATACCATGTGTGTCAGAGGAAGTCAAGGCAGGTCAAAAGCAGGTTAATAGCAGGTCACAGGCAGGTCAGGGCAGGTCACAGGCAGGTCAGGGCAGGTCACAGTCACCACACCTGTAAATATTGTTCACTTAATTAACCAGGGACATCTTAATAGCCTGACTTAATTGCAATCTGAATAAATAATAGGTGTATTTTTCCTGCATCACCGCAACTTTGATCTTAAATAAATTAATTAATTAATAAAAGTTAATAAATAAATCTTTTCCCTTCATTGCTTTCTCTTAATTCTTGAAAATAAATGAGAGAGAGAGAGAGGGAGAGAGAGAGAGAGAGAGAGAGAGAGAGAGAGAGAGAGAGAACCAAACATATTTCTCCTCTCTCTCTCTCTCTCTCTCTCTCTCTCTCTCTTCCTCCTTCCAAGTGCCACAAGAGAGAGAGAGAGAGAGAGAGAGAGAGAGAGAGAGAGAGAGAGAGAGAGAGAGAGAGAACCAAACATATTTCTCTCTCTCTCTCTCTCTCAGGACCGGTTCAATTACATCACTAACAAGTAATTATCACCAAACTACCGATAATAATTACAACAGCCTTAACAACCTATTCCCTTTACAACCACATCACCAATCACTGTTACCTAACTACACTTCTTAAACACTTTGAAAACAACACACGGTAACTTCAAAATGCGAAAAAAAAACATACGGTAACTTTAAAATGACTAACTATTAATGATTAAAACGAGGTAACTTAATGACAGTTAATTCACTACGCACGCACAAACACACTTTAAAAAAACACCCCAAGTACATTATAATAGTAGTAGTAGTAGTAGTAGTAGCAAGAATAATAATTTGAAAAGCTTACCAATGAGACAATAGCAAACGTACCGGCAGGATTAGAGTAGCAGGACACGCAGCTCTTCACCTCACAGAGCACCAGGGCAGACTGCTGGACCGAACCCTATACACCCACTACATGGTGGTGGG
>NC_087155.1:36587555-36590055 GCF_035594125.1 Scylla paramamosain | reverse complement strand
TCACCTATAAAATTTCCATTCTTGTGTCACTTCAATTAAATAAGACATTTATGAGGCAGTTAGGTTAGGTTAGGTTAGGATATTGTGGATAGTCATCTGTCTTAATGCTATAACTTGTGTGTGTGTGTGTGTGTGTGTGTGTGTGTGTGTGTGTGTGTGTGTGTGTGTGTGTACTTTAAAATTGAATGTATTATGTAGTTGTATCTCAGTTGTACTTAATCTCTCTCTCTCTCTCTCTCTCTCTCTCTCTCTCTCTCTCTCTCTCTCTCTCTCTCTCTCTCTCTCCTCCTCCTCCTCCTCCTCCTCCTCCTCCTCCTCCTCCTCCTCCTCCTCCTCCTCCTCCTCCTCCTCCTCCTCCTCCTCCTCCTCCTCCTCCTCCTCCTCCTAATGCTGGGGAAATTCTTTTCTTCTTCTTGCTTCTAGTACAACAACCACTATTACTACTGCAACTACTACTACTACTACTACTACTACTACTACTACTACTACTACTACTACTACTACTACTACTACTTTTCAGGCCAGGACAATGACAGCACCTACACTATCCTGGACCTCTACTACTACTACTACTATTACTGCTACTACTACCACTGCTACCAACACTGGCCTCTATGTTGGCCTGGTGTTTGGGTTAATTTTGTGTCTAATGTTTGTGGCAACACTGTTCTTCCTTAGACGGTAAGTTATAAGTGTTGTTGTTGTTGTTGTTGTTGTTGCTGTTGTTGTTGTTATTGCTGTTGTTGTTGATGTTGTTCTACTTCCTCCTAGTCCTTATAATCACCATCATTATCTCTACCCCCACAGGAGACAGAGAAGAGGAGGGGGGAAGGAGCAGCCTGGAGGAGGAGGTGGAGGAGGAGGGGGTTAGAGGCCGCCCCTGCCTCCACCAATGACATGAAATCTGAGGTCAACCATTCCATGACCTATTCCAGCATTACTGACCCTACTACTGGTAAGCTGACTAAATTATTCTCTCCACCAGTGTTTCTTCTTTCCTCCATATCTCCTTCCACAAGTTACCTCCACGTTTCTCCTTCCGCTTGAACCTTCTTTGATCTTTCCTCCATCTCTCCTCCAAGTCAGACTATTCTATCATGCTTACTAACATTGTAATTTTCAATCTGTAGAACACCACCTCTCCTCTTCTAAACCTCATCTTCTTTTCCTCACATAAACTCAGGTGCCTGAGGCAACTGACAGTAGCCCCTTTTCTGTTCCTTCATACTTTTTCTATCTCATTTTTCAATCCAAAGCTGGATGCTGCGTTTATGTGGGCAGCGACTTAACCTGCTCTCGTGCACAGTTTTATCCCTATGTGTAACCAATTTACCCTTCTGTTGGTGAAATCATATACTCATGTACCTGTTTTATGAGGTGATATGATGTGCTTAGTTACCCTTTGGGAATCTATAATTTATACTTTCTAAGGTAAAACCATATGCTGATTTTCCCAATGTTTGTCTTATTCACCCTTTGTGTGAGGTAAAATTTTAGGCTGATTTACCTCTGGTGTACTTAATTTACCCTTCCTAATGAGAGAAATGAAAAATTATTCTGGGGGAATTCAGTGCCTCTCATTATTTGAATTATACATGTAATCATATGCATCATAGAATATAACAAAAATTTACAGAATAATGACCATTCCACACAATAAATTATGTACATACAATAATGACTAAATATAATTTGGTATGAATGGGAGCATAAACCAGGGTGCACATTGTCTTGACCCACCCGCCACCACCATCCCTGATGGTTCTCCCAGGCATATACTGACTCTAATCATTATTATATACATCTTAAAATATTACATGAAAATTTACAGAATACAAAGTAAACCAATATATCCATACAATAACTCCTCCTAGCTTTAAATGTTTTATAAAGATGGCTTACACTGTTCTGATGTCAGTGTGTGCAGGGCAGGCCATATACATGAAATACTTGAAGCCTTTTGCAAATAACTGATTTTGAGGCTTGCCGGCTCGGAAAAAAAAAAAAATCTTAAAGACACATTTTTCCCGTCAGTTGTTGCCTCCCTACTAACACAGAACAGGTCACGTTTTTAACACTGCATAGCTTACCTCTTTATTTAAGCTGTTCAAGTTTTTTGGCCCATGACATTACAGTAGACAGCACCTTTGTACTTCCTTTAAATATTATTTTTTCTAAAAAACATTGTGTTTTTTATTTCTTTTTGGTACTCTATTGCAAATACTGAAAAATAATAGTAAAGCGCTTCTAAGGCTTCACTGAACTTTGTTATGTTATTGTTGAGAACTTTCTCCCCGTTGATGAAGATTTGAAATGACTTTGCCGTCATCACCAAAGTGGGAGTTGGAGACTTGATCATCTGGAGAAAGTTAAGGAATAGTTGTCAAATTTAACTGTTAACCTGTGCCGTCCTTGTTTTCATCACGTAGTTAGATATACAATATGCATACAATCTACTTTTTTGGTCCATTATGGCTGTTGCTGTCTGTCTTTCCATTAT
>NC_087155.1:36567555-36577555 GCF_035594125.1 Scylla paramamosain | reverse complement strand
GGGAACTGGGGGTTTAGGGGGTACACACGAGTCATATATACACTTTGAAAATGTAGGCAAATTTTCCTATAAGTCAAAGAAATTTAATAACTATAGCAAATAAAAAAACTGTTATAACCAAGAGTGTATGCCCCCTTCAAATACAACCTGAAAGATAACCTAACCTAACCTATCCTATCCTGACCTATCCTTACCTATCCTAACGTAACCTAACTTAACCTATCCCAACCTAACCTTACCTATCCTAACCTTACCTAACCTTGCCTATCCAAATCTATCCTAACCTAACCTAACCTAATCTAACCTATCCTAACCTAACCTTACCTAACCTAACCTTACCTAACCTAACCTTACCTTACCTATCCTAACCTAACCTATCCTAACCTAACCTAACCTAACGTAACCTATCCTAACCTTACCTATCCTAACCTTACCTAACCTAACCTATCCTAACCTAACCTTACCTATCCTAACCTTACCTAACCTTGCCTATCCTAATCTATCCTAACCTAACCTAACCTAATCTAACCTAATCTAACCTGACCTAACCTTACCTAACCTTGCCTTTCCTAACCTAACCTATCCTAACCTAACCTTACTATCCTAACCTTGCCTATCCAAATCTATCCTAACCTAACCTAACCTAATCTAACCTAACCTTACCTAACCTTGCCTTTCCTAATCTATCCTAACCTAACCTAACCTAACCCAGCTAGAAACTGAGGTAAATCTTTGAAATTCCATCCTGACCTTATTGTTCATTTGCGACAAGGTAGTGTGGGGTTATAAATGGTCCTGGCAGTGTGATATAGACCTTGAGACGCTCCATACTGACGCGCGGTTTATTGCGGGAAACTGCAATTGTACCGAATGAAAAGTATCTCAAGAATATGGCAAGTTTACGTTAATAGATTCAGCTACCTGTGATGGGAGTGTGTTCGTCAGTCTATCCACGTGAACTGAAAGAAAAGAAGTTGCGTCAGGCTTAAGAGGAACTGTGGCGTAAACCTTAGACTTGTGCCCTCTTGTGATTCATGTTCTCTCTCTCTCTCTCTCTCTCTCTCTCTCTCTCTCTCTCTCTCTCTCTCTCTCTCTCTCTCTCTCTCTCTCTCTCATGATATTTCAATGATTTTTTCCAAACTTATCATTTATTTGTTTATTTATTATTTTTACTTTTCAATTTCATCTCTTGATATAAAAACGAAAAAAAAAAATATTAGCATAAGTTTTTTCAATTAAATACATGTGTGTGTGTGTGTGTGTGTGTGTGTGTGTGTGTGTGTGTGTGTGTGTGTGTGTGTGTGTGTGTGTGTGTGTGTGTGTGTGTGTGTGCGTGCCTGCATAAGCACTCTCTCTCTCTCTCTCTCTCTCTCTCTCTCTCTCTCTCTCTCTCTCTCTCTCTCTCTCTCTCTCTCTCTCTCTCTCTCTCTCTCTCTCTCTCTCTCTCTCTCTCTCTCTCTCTCTCTCTCTCTCTCTCTCTCTCTCTCTCTCTCTCTCTCTCTGGTGGGGTAAGCGGATAGGTCAATTAAGCTAATGAGTCAACCTGGTTATTGAGAGAGAGAGAGAGAGAGAGAGAGAGAGAGAGACATATCAGGTCTCTCTCTCTCTCTCTCTCTCTCTCTCTCTCTCTCTCTCTCTCTCTCTCTCTCTCTCTCTCTCTCTCTCTCTCTCTCTCTTCTCTCTGGTTATTGAGAGAGAGAGAGAGAGAGAGAGAGAGAGAGACCCTGATGTGTGTGTGTGTGTGAACTGAACTGAAAGAATTAACATATGAAGAAATGTTTGAGGAAATGAAGCTGCCAACATTGGAACAAAGAAGAGTGAAAGAGGAGATTTAATAGTAATCAATGTATGCATCCCTTTCACTTCTTGCACCCCTGAATTGCTGAAATTAAAAAAAAAAACTAAAATACAAAGTTGATGTGGTCTGTATTAATAACAAAACCACTTTTTCCTTTTTTAATGTTCATTCACAAAGCTTACAGAACACTGGTGTACCAAACAAAATTATTATTATTATTATTATTTTTTGCTGAAAAAAATATTGTGTATATAAAACTATATTTTTGCTTTAATTACCCATCCTTGAACTCCTTAGGAACTGGCCTTGCACCCCCTAGGGGTGCGAGCACCCCTGGTTAAGAACCACTGACCTAAATGAAGGGCACCAACTTCTAACATCTACTTAACAAAAAATCTTTTAATCTTGGAGTGCTGTTCTGATAATGGAATGACAAGTTATTGTATTAAATCAACACATTTTATAGGAATATGAAGAGAGAGAGAGAGAGAGAGAGAGAGAGAGAGAGAGAGAGAGAGAGAGAGAGAGAGAGAGAGAGAGAGAGAGACCTGCTTCTCCTTCATTGTTGAGTGAGATGATTAAAGTGTGAGATGTTTATCCTGACATGCAAGCACTACACGCTTGTTGTGATCAGAGGAGCCCAATGGAGAAGATGGGATAAGTGCATAAGCAGAAGTATTAGAGATGAGGAAAAGATCAAGACTGTTAGGCATATCTTCAAGGCAGTCAAGAATATGAGTAGGGTGTTGCACCAGTTACTCTAGGTTGTGGAGGATAGCAAAGGCTAGTTCACCAGGATGGTCTGTGAAGGGAGAGGAAAGCCAATGCTGGTGATGAACAGTGAACTCTCCAAGAATATGGAGATCTTTGCCAAAGGGAAAAGAGTCAGAATGTGCTGCACTTTGGAAGTTAAGTAGTCAATGAATATTTTTATAGTCAGAGGAGTTTTGGTGAAAGGTATACAGCACATATCAATTTGATTCCAGAGTGACTTTGTAATTGTAGATAAATTTTGGAGAATTTGGAAGATTGAAGAGCATGGACATGAGAGTAAGTTGTGGAAAGAAAAGATAGAAGTGAATTAGTCAAGCAAATATGGAGATTTGAATCTTGAAATTGACATAGTATTCATTGTTATTCATTTGGCATCTTTTTTTCTCTTGTAGGGTGTTGATGATAAGCTCTTGGGAAAATGACAATCCACAGAGGACATGTCTGTTGTCAAAATAACAGGTGTACTTCTTACATTGAGTGGGTGGTCAAGAGGCCCAGGAGCTTTTCTCCGGTGAGTAATGTTTTGATGATGGCCAGTAAATAAACAAAATATGCCAAATTACCATATTGAAAAGCTGTATGTTATATATTCTGTGCTTATCTTTCAGGTGTAAAGGCTGCTGCAGATCTGTAGGACGGTGGAGTTTCCTGACACAAGCTGAGGCTAAGCTAGAAGGACCTACCTTAAGGTCCTTTGAGATACCAGGAGTTGTTTCAAGAAAGCATGGCACCAGTGACTCTGAGAATTCAGAAGAAGGTGGTGTCTTTGTAAGTCCAGAGCCTGAGGATACTCAGTCTCAATGGCGAATGAGGTTAAGAGAGACGGGCGAGTGAGCAGAGCCCCTCTGAAGAGCTACGTCCACGCAGAAGGAAGGGAAGTGAAAGATGGAGAAAGGACACCACCACCACAGTAGCCAGATGGATGCCAGTGAGGAACCCTTTGTCATTCATACTCCTCTTATTAACAAACAAAAGGTTAGAAAACAAGCTACTTTGTTTTCAGAGTCTACATTGTCATTGTCACTCTATAATATCAATAGTAGTTTTAGAAATATATACACACACACACACACACACACACACATTCATTCATTTACCATTGTTCATAATAAAGGTGTTTCTTAGAGTGAGCAGTGAGAGGTGAGCAGAGGCAGCAATGGGCCACCTGAGAAATCATATTAAAAGAGCTAGGAAAGGACTAGATATTGATAGGCAGACAGGCAGGGCAGTTAGTTGTGGGCTGAGCAACAGAGAGCATTGTTTATATCTGCTGCTAGTTACAATAATAACATTTGGGCCCAGTATTCTGAACCACTTTGCTCTCTCTCTCTCTCTCTCTCTCTCTCTCTCTCTCTCTCTCTCTCTCTCTCTCTCTCTCTCTCTCTCTCTCTCTCTCTCTCTCTCTCTCTCTCTCTCTCTCTCTCTCTTTTTTTTTAAACAAATATTTACAGAAAGGCTTAAAATTCCATGTTGAGTGTGGAATTATTTAAAAAGCCTATGATAGTATTTTTTTACAGGAATAACACTATACATGCTTAACATAAAGATTATAATGTTAATACAATAAAATAGTAAAAATTTAAAGCGCCAGTGGGGACAGGTGCGTGCTACGCCAGCTGTGGGCTGCCAGCTTCACCTGGTGCGTGGACATGTCCTGCACTTGGGGCGTGGCCGCAAAGTGGCCACGGCCGCTCTCTCTCTCTCTCTCTCTCTCTCTCTCTCTCTCTCTCTCTCTCTCTCTCTCTCTCTCTCTCTCTCTCTCTCTCTCTCTCTCTCTCTCTCTCTCTCTCTCTCTCTCTCTCTCTCTCTCTCTCTCTCTCTCTCTCTCTCTCTCTCTACCCTCTTTTCCTACATTCCCTCTCTCCTCCTCCTCCTCCTCCTCCTCCTCCTCCTCCTCCTCCTCCTCCTCCTCCTCCTCCTCCCCTCTATATATGAGAGTCCAAAATCGATAAATATACCCATAATTCTTTGTGTGTGTGTGTGTGTGTGTGTGTGTGTGTGTGTGTGTGTGTGTATGAGAGAGAGAGAGAGAGAGAGAGAGAGAGAGAGAGAGAGAGAGAGAGAGAGAGAGAGAGAGAGTCATGATAATTTTAACAATATGTCAATAGGAAATAGGAGCACGAGGAGGAGGAGGAGGACGAGGAAGAGTAGGAGGAGGAGGAGGAGAAAAGGGAAGATTCGGGTATATTTGGGGGAGGAGGAGGAAGAAGGTAGAAAGACAGTATTGAGGGGAACAAAATTAGCTGTTCCTCCTCCTCCTCCTCCTCCTCCTCCTCCTCCTCCTCCTCCTCCTCCTCCTCCTCCTCCTCCTCCTCCTCCTCCTCCTCCTCCTCCTGACCTCTCCTTCACCCACAGAACATCAGCAGCACCTTTAAGTCCACCATCAACATCACACCTCAAAACACACCCAAACACACCCAAAATCCTTAAAATACACCAAGAAAAAGACACATAATTAATTAATGAACCTTTTACCTACTTTATTATTATTATTATTATTATTATTATTATTATTATTATTATTATTATTATTTTATGCTTTGAATCACATCATAAGGCTCTCACTCACTCTCACATACACACACGCACGCACACACACTCACCGTCACTTCCTCCCACAGCACTTATTCCATTACCACGACGCGATGCACGACAGGGTGAAAAAAATCCTCAAAGAACGACAGAAGGAAGCCGAGGACTCCTTAGTGGCACACCTTCAAGTCTGCCTTCCCTCAGCTGTTCAACATATTCATGGCCTTTGTGACTTTGGCAATCTTCCCTGCAGGCCTGGCGGGTATGTTTGGGGCTGGGAGATGCTGGGGAGAACTGGGAGGAGCTGGGAGGGGCTAGATGCTGGAGAGGAGTGGCTGAGATGAATTGGAAAGGGTTAGGATAGGTTGGGATGAATTTAGATAGGCTGAGATGTACTGGGAGAGGCTGGGATGGACTGGGAGAGGCTGGAATGGACTAGGAGAGGCTGGGATGGACTGGGAGAGGCTGGAATGGACTGGGAGAGGCTGCAATGAAGAAACATTTCAATATATTTCACCTTTCTTTCTCTTAACCCCTTGATCCTTATAAATATGTGTTGAATCCCCTCACTTAACAAGATATAAATCACTCAGCTCTCCCAGATTAGTGAGGTTTAATTTTCCCTCTAATATCCCTGTCTCTCTCTCTCTCTCTCTCTCTCTCTCTCTCTCTCTCTCTCTCTCTCTCTCTCTCTCTCTCTCTCTCTCTCTCTCTCTCTCTCTCTCTCTCTCTCTCTCTCTCTCTCTCTCTCTCTCTCTCTCTCTCTCTCTCTCTCTCTCTCTCTCTCTCTCTCTCTCTCTCTCTCTCTCTCTCTCACTCACAGGTCAAGCCACACACTCACTCTCTCTCTCTCCCTCACAGGTCAAGGTATGGGAAGCATCACCCCTTCACCCCAGACACCCTCCCCACACCCCAGGCCCCACACACCCCTGGGGAGAGGCAGGAACACACCCCAAACAGCTGTCATGTCTCAAAATCAAATCAAAGGGAATTTTTGAAGACTTGGGGTTCAGACAGTGGTACCCCTGCTTCTCCCCCAACCCCACACCCCG
This sequence comes from Scylla paramamosain, assembly GCF_035594125.1. NCBI lineage: Eukaryota > Metazoa > Arthropoda > Malacostraca > Decapoda > Portunidae > Scylla > Scylla paramamosain. The sequence goes on along the minus strand of NC_087155.1, from coordinate 36,571,399 downwards.
GACGCCCCTCCATGCCACCCCGTGGACACCCTGGGGGAGGCTGTCGCACCCCATGCACCCCATGAATGCCGACAGTGGGTGCCCAGAGTTGCCTCACAGCTTGAGATTAAGTCAAAACGCAAGCCTGGACCCAGTTGACTTCACACAGTCTTCTCAGCCCTCCCACAGCCTTTGACAGCCTCCCACAGTGCATCACAGCCTCCTACACCATTGGATGCCAGAACACAGCCCCCCACAGTGGCCAGGAACAGCACACAGCAAAATGGTTAAGGTTGAAAACTACTTTTACAGTGACTCGGTCACAGTTTTATTTTCTGTGGCCGTAATTTTCCATCTAGAGCAATGATTTTTTTACAGCTTAAAGACTACCTGGTGCTGTACCTGTGGGAATATTTTCATTTTTTTTCAAAGATTTTGATATGTTACTTTTAAAAAGTCATACTTTTTATATATAGACAAAAAAAATCGTATTCACGAAAAACTATTCAAAGAAGAAGAGTCATCTTTGGTTGAGAGTTAAAAGACACCCAAAAGAACAATACTGCATATCGCCATTTGCATATCATCAATAATAAGTTCACAGAAAAAAAAGCAATCTGAGCGATTTTTGTTCTCGAAAAAAAAGTACCTAAAAAATTCGTATTTTCTATGAGCTTTGAAATTAAAAGGAATGGTAATATGCAGTTTTGAAGAAGACTGTTTTCTAAGTGTTTTGACACCAAAAACAAAAAAATCGGAGCAATAGAACTTTAGATATAGAATTTTAAACCTTTAGAAATTAAGTTTTGAGAAAATCGCACTTTTATGTTTAGGTGACAATATACAATACAATAATGTTTCTTTTTTCTAATTCAACAATGTGTCATGTGTCCTTATCTAACACTGATGATGTTCAAGAGGCTATACTTTCGAGGAAGCTCATTTAGGTCACCTCAGGTCACTTACATTGGGAAGGTGTGCTCACACTGGATTTTCCTCGAAGTTTATATATTGGCACCTGGTGCCCTTTTTTTCCCTCATAATTACATTTCATGGAAGTATATGTAATTATGAAGGAAAAAAACATTATTCCCTCAGAGGGAAGGGTATCGTTGGGCGCCACCCAACTCATTGTCGCCAGGTTTTAGGCCTTGACATCAAAGGTCAAAGCCGCCTGGCTGGTAATCTGCAGATGCAGACTCTTTCCTTCTTGTGGTCCTCTTCTTCTGTTGCTGGCGTGGAGATTTTCTGCTTTTGTCCATCTTTTCCATTGTTTTTATTCTCTCAGCAGTAGAAGGGAAGCCTATATGGGCAATGAAGTGGGTGGATTCATATCCCAGGTTGTGGTTCAGTATGGTGAGCTGAGACATAAATCTCACCCTGTTCAGGCCTGCAAACTTTGCTTTATTTTGATGTAGCCAAAGCTTGGAGTGCAGGCCTTCATTTCTATTTTGGGTGTGGCCTTTCATACACCTTGCTAGCAGGGCTGGAGTTGACAGGTCATGGTAAATTGCTTTCACTCGATCCTCATATTTCTTCTCAAGCCTGAGATAATTCTTCATGATGTTATGTGAAGGCATGGGTTCATTATTGTCCAAGGCTTTCTTGAACACACACCAGGATGGATTACACTGAAGATGGTGGTGGTTTCCATCTCCATCCCTTGAGATGGCGTGCAAGAAACCTGACATTATATTCTTCTTCATTGTTATATAATCAGTTCCAATACTGTCCTTTATTGCCTTCCCATAGTACTGTTGAAGGGCATTTATTTGACTGTCTGTCAATTGGTGTTTTCCCCCAACAACACTTCTTCTGATTACTTTTCCTGTCTTTGTGACTTTTTCTTCCTTCAGTTCTTCTTTCAATTTTCGGAGGCGTGTCCCCATCCTCTTCTTCACATGATTTACGCACTCTTCTTTTTCTACTTGTACATTGTAGGGGCCTGCACCATTGTTCATGGCAGTGACAGCAGTAAATGCGCTGGAGTCTCCATCACTCAAAAATGTAGTGTACTGAAAACCTAGGTTTTCTGAGCGTCCCCACATTCTAATAGCACACTCTGCTTCCATGCGTCCCGACAAGCCATGAAAGTTTGCTTGACACATGCCTACATGAACATTCTTTCGCCACTCTTCAAATTTTTCCTCGTCATTCAGCTGCTTCTTCTTCGTTGAACATGACTTGCAAAAGTTACTGAGCAGTTCGAAGTCCATCACAAATCCAGTTGTCATTTCTATCACAAATCCTGCACCAATATGGGATTTATGACCACGAGTCATCCACGTCCCGTCAAAACCAACACCGATTTCTACTTTTTCTTGCATGGGTTTATCAGCCTGCCTTGAGATTACTTCCTTCACTGTATCATGAACAATTGCTTGCTGTTTTTCATAATACCCTGTCATGGCACTATATAAGTAATTAGCATGGTTCATGAAAACAGCTTGTGTCATGTCATGTGTCCCAAAGAGAGCAGACAGCCTTGACAGGCCTGCTCTTCCATAGCCATCACTTAGGCTGTGGTACAACAATACTGCGTTACCTTCAGTAAAGTTTGCACCCTTTGTTTTTCGTGGCTCACTGTGACACAAAAGCACCTCACAATTGCTGCATGTCACTTTCACTATACAGTCAAAGTATTTCCTTTCTATGGATGTGTTGGTCCTCTCCCCACACACATCACACGTGTTTCCTCTCAGAAGTTCTTTCAATCTTCTAACTGAAATTATCAAAAGGGCATTGTCATCATCCACATCACCTTCATCAACAAGTTTTCCAGCTAGAAATCTCTCTCTTTCCATTGCTGGTGTAATAACTGGCAACTCATCAGCTGGCGAGGCCTCATCAGCTGGCGAGGGGGTGATGCGGAGCGGGACAGTGTCGCCAGCCCCGCCAGCCTCGCCACACGTGGATGTGGAAGGAGTTGGAGTTGCCGATGTTTCTTTACTTTTCCTATCCCAGTAGACCTTCATCCTTTTTCTTGCAGCTTCACTCCAAGCAATGGTCTTTCTCTTACGTCTTCCCATTGTGTATCACAGGAAACACGTACACAATAAGAGAAAAAATCACAGTGTGGCAATCAACCCGATCGATAATATTCTCTCGTTCTCTCTCACACACGCACTCACTCCCCCTCCCTTCTCATTGAGTTCTCAAGGACAAAGCGTAGAGCATACAGCCGGCAGCGTGAAAGTTATCGTACCACACCAAACAAAAAAAAATACAAAAATAAGACAAAAAAGAGGCATAAACATTAGATATTGAAGGTACAGCGTGTCAGGGTTTAAATGCCCAGCGCAGAGTCTAGTAGGCATTTAATTTTTAAAACCCACCACGACGCTCTTACAGGTGGCAGCGTTACTCACAGTACGGAGTAATATTTCAGCAACCCACACGAATATTTTCAGAAAAAATTTTTTTTTCGACCTTAAAAGTAGTTTTCCCCGTTAACCAGAATGAACAGACACACGAACTGACACACATAGACACAGCGCCAAACGCCATAGAGCCAACGCACAGCATCCCACAGCAGCCAGGGGGACAGCACAGCATCACGGACTCCCCAGACACCCTCAGAACACCACAGCACACAGCACAGGATGAAATATTAAGCTTAGCCTTTGCATCACCTGTCATAAACAGCACTGGGGGAGATGACAGCACACAGTGGCACACAGCAGGGACCCAGGGACTAGTGAGGACTGAACAGCAAGCCACAGCATCACCACACCCTGTGGATGCTGTGAGGGAAGCAGGACGACCACACACAAGGCACAAGATTGAGAAACGGACAGAAAGAGGAACCATCAATTCGAAGGATCATTTTAAAAACAAGACTCATAACTTCTGCTGCTACTTCTGC
>NC_087155.1:36560055-36562555 GCF_035594125.1 Scylla paramamosain | reverse complement strand
CTCTCTCTCTCTCTCTCTCTCTCTCTCTCTCTCTCTCTCTCTCTCACAAAACACACACAGAGGAAGAAGAAGAAGAAAGATGAGCAAGAAAAACTAAGAAAAAATAAAACAAAGAATTACACAAGCACAATTACAAACATGCCCCTTCCCAGAACACCCCCATCACCCCATCACTCCACACACCAAGTCAACCACCACCAGCGTGTACTCTCGTCCCCAAGTGTCAGATCCCACTCGAACTTGGCAGAGAGGTGGTCCTTGAAGTGCTGAGCCTTAAGGACCAAGGCAGGTTGGCGGAGTTGTCCTTGATGTTGGTGAAGAGAGCGTTGAGTGCAGAGGCAAGGAAGTTGTTGGACTACAATGTTGATGAATAGGTCTTCAGGGATCTGTGGGGAAGGAAAGGGTTAAGTTAATGTAATAGAGAGAGAGAGAGAGAGAGACAACTTTATATATAGAAAGACGAAAAATATAGTGTAGGACCAAGAGGAGCTTTGCACACAACTGCAGCCCCTCCAGCAGCAGCACCTCTGCCTGGCACAGATGCTCCTCCACACACCTCCACTGGTCCCAGCCATCCCACACCTGTGCCACCAAGAAGCTGACGAAGGCCACCTGGAGCTCTGCCACTAAGCTGTCCGGCCTGCAAGAGTAATCCGAATCACAATTTATTTAATACTGTACGTAATTGTGTGTGTTGCTACTGGTGTTACTAATGCTATTATGCTGGTGTTAAAAAATATACAATAACTACTACTACTATTACTACAATTAGAGAGAGAGAGAGAGAGAAGAAAAACAGACAGACAAAGAGAGAGAGAAGATATTGAGAAGAAAAAGATAGAAAAGGAGAAAATAAATATATACTAAAAATTTCATAATAAATAAAGAAAATAAGTACTACTACTACTACTACTACTACTACTACTACTACTACTACCACCACCACCACTATCCACCATACCAATCATCAACTTCAAACTGTAGGAAGAGTCAAGACTATATTCTGTCTTCACTAGCCCCCTCTCTGTAGGTTCTGGTGGGGGGCTGGGTAAAACAAAATATAGTCCCTTCCCTCGGCTTCATTTCTGGGAGCTGTGGGTGGGGGGTGCTGTGAAGTGGGTGAGGTAATGGGCTGGGGGGTCTAATGGGTTTGTGGTGCTGTGTGGGGCTGTTTGTGAGGCTCCTGTGATGTTTGAGAGGCCTGTGGAAGCTGTGTTGCTGTTCTGGTGGTGTATGAAGGCTGTCAGGGGCTGTGGAGGGCTGTGAGGAGGTGGAGAAGCTGCTGTGTGTGTCTGTGTGTCTTGGGAAGATCTGAACCCAGGAGGTGGAGGGGCTGCTGTGTGTGTCTGCGTGTCTTGGAAGATCTGAACCCAGTGACAGGCATTAATTTTGCTGCCGAACAAACTCAACCTGGAAAATAAGGAGAGAATTAATGGTTGATAATGATAATAATAATAATAATAATAATAATAATAATAATAATAATAATAATAATCTATCTGAATTAATGGCTGATAATATAGTAATAATAATCTGTCTGTCTGTCTATCACTATATCAAGCTGGTAATCCCACATGGGGAGGCTCAGTCAAGACGCACACACATACACACACACACACATGGTAGTAGTAGTAGTAGTAGTAGATGATAGATTCTACTACTACTACCATCACTACTGCTATTGCACACCCAAGCTCAGCCAACGCACAAACGCACAAACCACCATCACACTGGGTTGTAAGTGTGAAGGAGGAGACCCACCTGTATTGAAAACGCTGGACAGAAACCTTTAATTCAAGACACAGGAGGAGGAGGAGGAGGGGCAAAATTTGTAGTGGAGCAGGAAATGGCGGCCGTGCTGGAGCCAAGAATTAGCCAGAATTTTGCGCAGTATAACTGAACGAGAATGAAAGACTGCCCAATCATTAATTTCAAACTACAGGAAGAATCAAGACTATATTTTGTAACTTCATGAGGATAAATATTCAGTAAGGAGCAAAACTCTTCTCACAATACAATTTGTATGCAAGTCTTCATTTACAAACTGCTTACTACAAAATTTCCAAGCAAGCCTTCTGAGGGTTTAGGCAAATGAGGGCACAGAAAACACTATTGCCAAGAATTTTAACAGGTAGCATGAAGTAGTCAGAGGGTGGAGGAGAGGGAGAAACAAACCCTGAATCGTCCAAGGTAGAGTTTTTAGCAAAGGTCTGAGCAAGGAGTTCAGCTTTAGAGACGTGTTAGCAGTGGAAAATGCCATCGCCAAGAATTTTAACAGGTAGCATGAAGTAGTCAGAGGGTGGAGGAGAGGGAGAAACAAACCCTGAATCGTCCAAGGTAGAGTTTTTAGCAAAGGTTTGAGCGAAGAGTTCAGCTTTAGAAATAGGTGTGGTACCAGTGGAAAATGCCATCGCCAAGAATTTTAACAGGTAGCATGAAGTAGTCAGAGGGTGGAGGAGAGGGAGAAACAAGCCCTGAATCTTCCAAGGTAGAGTTTTTA
>NC_087155.1:36547555-36555055 GCF_035594125.1 Scylla paramamosain | reverse complement strand
ACATTTCTGCATTACTGACAGGAGAAACACTCTTTTAAAAGGCTGTAGTTGAAGTGACACAGGTTTTCAAGTGTTTTTACAGTTGCAGTGACAGATTAACAACATTTCTGCATTACTGACAGGAGAAACACTCTTTTAAAAGGCTGTAATTGAAGTGACACAGGTTTTCAAGTGTTTTTACAGTTGCAGTGACAGATTAACAACATTTCTGCATTGCTGACAGGAGAAACACTCTTTTAAAAGGCTGTAGTTGAAGTGACGCAGGTTTTCAAGGGTGTTTTTACAGTTGCAGTGACAGATTAACATTTCTGCATTGCTGACAGGAGAAACACTCTTTTAAAAGGCTGTAGTTGAAGTGATGTGGGTTTTCAAGGGTGTTTTTACAGTTGCAGTGATAGATTAACAACATTTCTGCATTACTGACTGGAGAAACACTCTTTTAAAAGGCTGTAGTTGAAGTGATGTGGGTTTTCAAGGGTGTTTTTACAGTTGCAGTGATAGATTAACAACATTTCTGCATTACTGACAGGAGAAACACTCTTTTAAAAGGCTGTAGTCGAAGTGACGCAGGTTTTCAAAAGTGTTTTTACAGTTGCAGTGATAGATTAACAACATTTCTGCATTGCTGACAGGAGAAACACTCTTTTAAAAGGCTGTAATTGAAGTGACACAGGTTTTCAAGTGTTTTTACAGTTGCAGTGACAGATTAACAACATTTCTGCATTACTGACAGGAGAAACACTCTTTTAAAAGGCTGTAGTTGAAGTGATGCGGGTTTTCAAGGGTGTTTTTACAGTTGCGGTGACAGATTAACAACATTTCTGCATTACTGACAGGAGAAACACTCTTTTAAAAGGCTGTAGTTGAAGTGACACAGGTTTTCAAGTGTTTTTACAGTTGCAGTGACAGATTAACAACATTTCTGCATTACTGACAGGAGAAACACTCTTTTAAAAGGCTGTAATTGAAGTGACACAGGTTTTCAAGTGTTTTTACAGTTGCAGTGACAGATTAACAACATTTCTGCATTACTGACAGGAGAAACACTCTTTTAAAAGGCTGTAGTTGAAGTGATGCGGGTTTTCAAGGGTGTTTTTACAGTTGCGGTGACAGATTAACAACATTTCTGCATTACTGACAGGAGAAACACTCTTTTAAAAGGCTGTAGTTGAAGTGACGCAGGTTTTCAAGGGTGTTTTTACAGTTGCAGTGATAGATTAACAACATTTCTGCATTACTGACAGGAGAAACACTCTTTTAAAAGGCTGTAGTTGAAGTAATGCATGTTTTCAAGGGTGTTTTTACAGTTGCAGTGACAGATTAACAACATTTCTGCATTACTGACAGAAGAAACACTCTTTTAAAAGGCTGTAGTTGAAGTGACACAGGTTTTCAAGTGTTTTTACAGTTGCAGTGACAGATTAACAACATTTCTGCATTACTGACAGGAGAAACACTCTTTTAAAAGGCTGTAATTGAAGTGACACAGGTTTTCAAGTGTTTTTACAGTTGCAGTGACAGATTAACAACATTTCTGCATTACTGACAGGAGAAACACTCTTTTAAAAGGCTGTAGTTGAAGTGACGCAGGTTTTCAAGAATGTTTTTACAGTTGCAGTGACAGATTAACAACATTTCTGCATTACTGACAGGAGAAACACTCTTTTAAAAGGCTGTAGTTGAAGTGACGCAGGTTTTCAAGGGTGTTTTTACAGTTGCAGTGATAGATTAACAACATTTCTGCATTACTGACTGGAGAAACACTCTTTTAAAAGGCTGTAATTGAAGTGACACAGGTTTTCAAGGGTGTTTTTACAGTTGCAGTGACAGATTAACAACATTTCTGCATTACTGACAGGAGAAACACTCTTTTAAAAGGCTCTAATTGAAGTGATGTGGGTTTTCAAGGGTGTTTTTACAGTTCCAGTGATAGATTAACAATATTTCTGCATTACTGACAGGAGAAACACTCTTTTAAAAGGCTCTAGTTTAAGCGACACAGGTTTTCAAGGGTGTTCATTTCTGCATTAATGACAGGAGAAACACTCTTTTAAAAGGCTCTACTTAAAGTGATGTGGGTTTTCAAGGGTGTTTTTATGGTTCTAGCAACAGATTAACAACATTTCTGCAACAGATTTAACAACATTTCTGCATTACTGACAGGAGAAACACTCTTTTAAAATGCAGGTTTTCAAGGGTGTTTTTACGGCTCCAGTGACAGATTAACAACATTTGTGTAGGAGAAACACTCTTGAGAACCCAGCTACCCCTGTGTTTTGCAAGGCCATCCCTGTGGCCTTGCAAAACAGTGACATTGACAAAGCACAGTGATTCAGAAGAGAGACACTGGTAAACCTAACCTAACGTACCAAATTCTCTCTTGTGTCTTCATTAACAGTCATTGAGGCTGTGGAGGCTGTCATGTCGATGGCAGCAGCAGCAGCAGCGGGTGGTGGTGGTGGTGGTGGGTGCGGTGGTGCTCTGCTGCGTCACAAATGAAAACCGTTTTGCTCTTGCCAGTTCAATTTCCAAATTTCTGACTTGTTTCTGCAGTGAGGTGATCTCATTCTGAGAGAGAGAGAGAGAGAGAGAGAGAGAGAGAAGAGAGAGAGAGAGGACAATGTGTGAGTGTGTCTGTTGACAGTGAACAGCACTTGGTGAAACACACACAAAACACATTCAAAACACACTCAAAACACACCCAAACAGCACCAAACACACTCAAAACACACTCAAAACACACCCAAAACACACCCAAAACACTCAAAACACACCCAAAACACTCAAAGCACACTCAAACACACTCTTACCTTCAATTCAACATTTTCTTGCAATATCTGTCCTCCAACATTTCTCCCTTCCTCCTCCTCTCTTCCTCCTCCTCCTCCTCCTCCTGCCTCCTCCTCCTCCTCTTCTTCTGTCACATTCATCTGTTAGAAGCTGAATCCTAATCTTTAAATCTTCAATAACCCTTTCCTTGTCCTGTGCCAAAGATTTCACCGCTTCTGCAAACTCCATCTATTACCCAAAAAAAAAGAAAAAAAATAGTATTAACATAAAAATCCAGTTTAAGGAATTGTAAAGGTCACAAGGTCAGTACAAAGCAAGACAGAGGTCAGGAAGGTCAAGGAACAAGAGATTAAGTTTGAAATGGTTCGGTTTGATACACAGACACGAAGAAAAGATGTTATTGATATTATTGAAGGGTATAACAACATCACTATTCAAGATATATATATATTTTTTTAAAGATTTATTAAAGTTCATTATTTCATTATTGTTGATATGTTAATGACTGCTATTAATTAAGGAAATAATGATGGAATTAATTAGTCTTGTCAGGGTTCTCTCTGGATGTGTGTGGCAGTGTCTGGGTGTGTGTGGCAGTGTCTGGGTGTGTGTGGCAGTGTCTGGGTGTGTGTGGCAGTGTTTGGGTGTGTGTGTGCAGTGTTTGGGTGTGTGTGGCAGTGTCTGGGTGTGTGTGGCAGTGTTTGGGTGTGTGTGGCAGTGTTTGGGTGTGTGTGGCAGTGTTTGGGTGTGTGTGGCAGTGTTTGAATGTGTGTGGCAGTGTCTGGGTGTGTGTGGCAGTGTCTGGGTGTGTGTGGGCAGTGTTTGGGTGTGTGTGGCAGTGTTTGGGTGTGTGTGGCAGTGTCTGGGTGTGTGTGGCAGTGTTTGGGTGTGTGTGGCAGTGTCTGGGTGTGTGTGGCAGTGTTTGGGTGTGTGTGGCAGTGTCTGGGTGTGTGTGGCAGTGTCTGGGTGTGTGTGGCAGTGTCTGTATTGACTTGATTGAAGGTTCCTGTGGTTTACTCACATCACACTAATTCAAATCAAGTGTTGGTGGTGCAGGTGTGAGCAATAGCCAGGTAGAGAAGGAACACAGTTTTTGGGCATTTTCAGATGTGTAAGTGTGTAATGTGTTGTTTTCAGGTGTGTAAATGTGTTTTTCATGTGTAGATAGCTTGGGTTTGTATTTCTATCTGTGTATTGTGTTGTTTTGTGTTGAATTTGTTGTTGTCGTGTTTTGTTCGTGTTTTTCTTCATTCCTCTGTGTGTTTCTTTCCCCCGTCTCCTGCCTCTCCTTCACAACAAACGTCGTTCTTTTCTTGCACCAGTTACCATCCAATCAATGTTTTTAATCCTTACATTCTCTCTCTCCCTCTCTCTGTCCGTCTTACCTGTTTTTCGTCATCTAGTTTCCTCCTTTCTTCCTCTCTTATACTTGCAATTCTCTCTTCATATCTCTATCTCTCTCTCTTTCATCAGTTCCTCTCTCAGTCTGTCCAGGCCCTGAGGAAATTAAAGAGAGGCATTAGAGTAAGATAGAATATTTGCAGTGTGAATTGTCGGTGTCCTCTCTTTCTCTCTTTCTCTCTTTGTCTCTCTCTCACCTCCCATCTGTTGAGAGACGAGGGTGGGGAGGAGGGCGGGTGCTCCTCGCTGGGACTTGAAGAGAAAGGCATGCTAGTGGGGGAGGTGCTGGTGGTGGCTGTCGTCGTTGTCATCATTCTAAATCTAGACCTTATGCTTTCAACTTCCAGCCTGTGCCTCTTTCTCTCCTCCTCCAGTTCCCTTCGGCCTTCCTCCACCTGAAGTAGTAGTAGTAGTAGTTGTAGTAGTAGTTGTAGTAGTAGTAGTTAGTGTTTTGGCACAGGGAACATGACAAGGGTGACTAAGAGGGGGTCTGGTGGGGGTCTTCAAGTGGCACAAGGGACATGACAAGGGTGACTAAGAGGGGGTCTGGTGGGGGTCTTCAAGTGGCACAGGGGACATGACAAGGGTGACATTAGCAGAATCATCAACAGCACTAAGGGGAGGACAAGAAGTGATGTGTTCAAGGTTGATAAAGTTAATATTTATGAGAGATAGGAATGAAATGGCTTTAAATAAGGTGATGGGTGAACTAAGTAACAAGGATGTGAGTGTTGAGTCGTCAGGGAGCTCTGAAGGATGACTGGACAGGTGTATGGATGGGAATGACAGGTGGAAGCAGGTGGAAGCAGGCAGGTGTGTTATGTACAGGGCCTGCGACATGTAGACCTCCTGGCTTGTTGCACTGCCCTCGTGTTGCTGTGGCAGTGCTGGGAGTGGACACTTGGCTGTCACACAACTGCAAAGGGTGATGCACACACAAACAAACAAAACTTGAATAATTCCAGACTCAAAATTTTCCCGACTCAAAAGTTTTTCCCGACTCAAAAGTTTTCCTGACTCAAAAACTTTTCCTTACCACAAGAGCAAGTTTCCTCTGCACTTCCTCTTCCTTCTCCTTCTCCCAGTGCCTCCTCTCATTCTCCAGAAATTCTTGTCTTTCTCTCTTCTTTTCTTCTTCTTTCCTATGCAAATCTTTCTTCCACTCAGCTCTGATCTTGTTCCCTTCTTCTTCCACTGCTTCCTCCTTCTCCTGCCTCAACCTACGAGAGAGAGAGAGAGAGAGAGAGACAGAGAGAGAGAGAATAAAAAAAATGACAAAACAGAATTATATTGTACCATAAAATTCACACACACACACACACACACACACACACACACACACACACACACACAGACCTTTCCAGTAGCTCTGCCTTCAATATTTCCAGTGCATTTCTTTCCCTCTCTACAAAACTTGTTTCCAAAATCTTTACAATTCTTTCTTTTTCTTGCTGAAGTTGCTCCCTTACTTTCTCCTCCACTCTTCCCTCCAGGCCGGCCACCAGCGTCTGTGGGAGGAGGAGGAGGAGGAGGAGGAGGAGGAGGAGGAGGAGGAGGAGGAGGAGGAGGAGGAGGAGGAGGAGGAGGAGGAGGAGGAGTAGTGGACAAAATTTAAATAAATAACAACAACAACAATAGCAATGAAAACAAGAGAGAGAGAGAGAGAGAGAGAGAGAGAGAGAGAGAGAGAGAGAGAGAGAGAGAGAGAGAGAGAGAGAGAGAGAGAGAGAGAGAGAGAGAGAGAGAGAGAGCCTTACCTCCTTCACTGTTCCTAACTGCTGTCTTAACTCTTCCATCTCCAGTTCATGTTCTAGAGTAGCTTGCTTCATCTTCTCTCTCCACCTTTCCTCCACCTCCTCCACCTCCTTCTTCCTCTCCTCCTCCATCTTCTGTCTTGCTTCCTCTGCTTCTGTTGCTGCTTGCTGGAAGACAGACATGCATCAGACACACACACACACACACAAACACACACAGTAATAGTATTAAAACCACATCAAAATAATAATAATAATAATAATAATAATAATAATAATAATAATAATAATAATAACATATTTACCTGTAGGCTTTGTTCTTGTCTATGCAATTGGTCCATATATACTTCAATCTCCCTGTGAGCATCTTCCAACTGGCCTTTATAAACATCAGCCAGTCTGTGTGTGTCTGCCAGCTTGTGTTGAGTGTCTGCCAGCTTGTGTTGAGTCTCTGTCAGCTGCTGGTGAAGGCTGTCCGATCTCTTCCTCTCCTCTTCCTCCTCCTCCTTCCTCTTGCTTGTGTTCTCGTCTTGTATCTGTCAAAAGGGCTGCTGGTGAGAAGAGGAGGAGGAGGAGGAGGGGGAGGAGGAGGAGGAGGAGGAGGAGTGTGAAAATGATAATGGTGGTGGAGAACAAGAAGAGGAAGAATGAAAAGAAGAAGAAGAAGAAGAAGAAGAAGAAGAAGAAGAAGAAGAAGAAGAAGAAGAAGAAGAAGAAGAAGAAGAAGAAGAAGAAGAAGAAGAAGAAGCAACAAAAAATATCACACCAATTCTCTCTCTCTCTCTCTCTCTCTCTCTCTCTCTCTCTCTCTCTCTCTCTCTCTCTCTCTCTCTCTCTCACCTGGAAGATCAAGTCCAAGATTGACGACGACACCTGAGACACATACGACAGGTAGGAACTGCCCTCCACCTTCACCTGAAAGAGAGAGGGAGAGGGAAAGTGGATAGTGGTGGTGGTGAGTGGATAAGTAAATTCTGCATGGCCTCCCCCAGTCCATCCCAGCCTCTCCCAGTTCATCCCAGCCTCTCCCAGTCCATTCCAGCCTCTCCCAGTTGATCTCAGTCTCTTCCAGTTCATCCCAGCCTCTCCCAGTTCATTCCAGCCTCTCCCAGTCCATTCCAGCCTCTCCCAGTTCATCCCAGCCTCTCCCAGTCCATTCCAGCCTCTCCCAGTTTATCCCAGCCTCTCCCAGTCCATTCCAGCCTCTCCCAGTCCATCCCAGCCTCTCCCAGTTCATCCCAGCCTCCCCCAGTCCATCCCAGCCTCTCCCAGTCCATTCCAGCCTCTCCCAGTCCATCCCAGCCTCTCCCAGTTCATCCCAGCCTCCCCCAGTCCATCCCAGCAAAGGTCAAGACTCACCTTCTCTCTCAGTGCATTCACTTGTCCCTTCAAATCACCAAGTTGTCCCAGTCTGTCTCTCAGCCTCTCTACTTCCACTCTTGCTTCACTCAATTCAACCTGCAAGGAAGAGAAAGTTTTAGTTATCCCTTCATATCTCCCTCCACCTTTCTCCTCCACATTTCTCCTTCCACATAGAGATTCTGCAATGTTTCCT
>NC_087155.1:36510055-36545055 GCF_035594125.1 Scylla paramamosain | reverse complement strand
CAATGGCTAGACAGTGAGAAAGTTCCGGCAGCAGTCTTCTCAGTTCATCTATGTTTTCTTTGTGTAACCTGTAAAATAGTAGTAGTAGTAGTAGTAGTAGTAGTAGTAGTAGTAGTAGTAGTAGTAGTAGTAGTAGTAGTAGTAGTAGAGAGAGAGATAGAAAAACAAGGATTACAGGTACACAGACATATGAAGGTGTATTATTAAGCGAACACAAACACACACACACATTAAGTAAACAAGGATTTCTTTACAGTCTGGCAAATAACAAGGGTCAATTTGAAGACAGGGCCAGCAGCATCTTGGGGGAAGCTGGTACTAGTGCTGGACTGACTTTAGGTAACTAGAATGCATAAAGCTGGCAGGGTTTTTTATACAGAGGTAGTTGGCAGAGAGAGGTGTGTCCTGCAAGTTAAAGAGGGAATTATGACCCAGCTTGTACCTTGTATCAGGAACTTGTACAACCACAACTGGCAGGCAAGCAGGCTATAAAGGACTCAGTAATGGACTAGTCATGTACTTATGGTGTGGATTCATACTTTACACCAGCAAACCGGCTTCAGTCAATGGTGGTGACAAAACAAGGCCTCGTCTCTGTGGCCAGTGTTTTCTTAGTCCCTCTCCTCCATTTCTCCCTCCACAAGTTACCTCCAGACTTCTCCTCCCTCACAGACCTTCCTCCATGTTTCCTCCACCTCTCCTCCAATCCTGACTATTCTGTGACACTTGCTTCATAGATAAAATAGTGCTTTTGTTAGATAGTCTGCCACCACAGCCAATAATTCTTCTCTCCACCACCCTCTCTCTCCTTTCCTCCAATATTTCCCTCCACAAGTTACCTCCATGCTTCTCCTTCCTTGCACACCTTCCCCAGTCATCCCTCCACCTTCCCTCCAATCCTCACCCTCCTCTGACCCTTAGTTCACCTGCAGGAAGGCCCTGGAGAAGGCGTGCCGGCGAGCCACCTCCGTGACGGCTGCGGCATAGACCCTCGGGGCGCGGTGAATCTGCTCCACCACCTGCAGGAGTCCAGCCAGGCACCGCACACTCTCTTGGTGCATGGAGACGCGCGTGTCTGCCTCGTACAGGCGCCTCTCTATATACATTATCCACCTATGGGGTCAGGATTGGTTAAGAGAGACAGGCAGGGAGGCAGGGAGGCAGGGAGGGAGAGACAGGGGGTGGGAGTTGAAAAGGGAAAATTTTGTAATGGAGGGAGAGAAGAAAGAGGAACAAGTGACAACACAGCTCAAAGTGAATAATGAAAAGAGAAGGACAATGATGATAACAAGAAAATAAGGAAGGAAGGAGAGAAACTGAGAAAGAAAACAAACAAACAAACAAATATCATTACCAAAAAAGGAACAGCTGATTCTCCTCCTCCTCCTCCTCCTCCTCCTCCTCCTCCTTCTCCTCCTCCTCCTCCTCCTTCTCCTCCTCCTCCTCCTCCTCCTGCTGCTGCTGTGAATACTTACTTCAATCTAACGTGCAAATTCTCCGACAGCTCTTCCTTTGCCTTGATGCATCTCCTTTTGATGTCTTGCAGCTGAGAGAGAGAGAGAGAGAGAGAGAGAGAGAGAGAGAGAGAGAGAGAGAGAGAGAGAGAGAGAGAGAGAGAGAGAGAGAGAGAGAGAGAGAGAGAGAGAGAGTTAGTAACACCTCCAATAAGAAATTCATAGTATTTTTTTATTATTTTTATTATGTTCCTATATTACTACTACTATTACTACTACTACTACACACACACACACACACACACACACACACACACACACACCTTTTGATGGTTTTTCAACATGTGCATCAAATTCTTGCGGTGTGAAGTGCAGAGGTCAGGGAATATAGATGGGCCATTCACCTTCCCTGCCCTGTCCTGGTTCTTCAACAGAGCCTGCCAGAGAGAGCACAGGTCAAAGAAGCACTATTTTCACTATGAACCAAGAGACACAGGATAGTCAGGATTGGAGGGAAGGTGGAGGGAACATGGAGGAAGGTCTGTGAGGAAGGAGAAGTGTGGAGGTAACTTATGAAGGGAGATATGGAGGAAAGAATAGAGGGTGGTGGAGGGGAAAATGGTTGGTGGTGATGTCAGACTATCTAACAAAAGCACTATTTTAACTATGAAGCAAGACTCGCAGGATAGTCAAGATTGGAGGGAAGGTGGAGAGAACATGGAGGAAGGTCTGTGAGGAAGGAGAAGTGTGGAGGTAACTTATGAAGGGAGATATGGAGGAAAGAATAGAGGGTGGTGGAGGGGAAAATGGTTGGTGGTGATGTCAGACTATCTAACAAAAGCACTATTTTAAATATGAACCAAGAGACAAAGGATAGTCAGGATTGGAGAGAAGGTGGAGGGAACATGGAGGAAGGTCTGTGAGGAAGGAGAAGTGTGGGGAAAAACTGCATTAAACTATTAAAATCATGAAACACCTTGAAAACCCCAATAACTTCCACCGCAGCCTGTTAAACTATTAGAACCTTGAAAAAACCCCAATAACTTGCACTGCAGCCTGTTAAACTATCCCTGGAACCTTGAAAACCCCAATAACTTCCACTGCAGCCTGTTAAACTATTAGAACCTTGAAAAAAACCCCAATAACTTCCACTGCAGCCTGTTAAACTATCCCTGGAACCTTGAAAACCCCAATAACTTCCACTACAGCCTGTTAAACTATCCATGGAACCTTGAAAACCCCAATAACTTCCACTGCAGCCTGTTAAACTATCCCTGGAACCTTGAAAACCCCAATAACTTCCACTGCAGCCTGTTAAACTATTAGAACCTTGAAAAAACCCCAATAACTTCCACCGCAGCCTGTTAAACTATTAGAACCTTGAAAAACCCCAATAACTTCCACTACAGCCTGTTAAACTATCCCTGGAACCTTGAAAACCCCAATAACTTCCACTGCAGCCTGTTAAACTATTGCCACACACACCCAGACACTGCCACACACATTCAAACACTGCCACACACACCCAGACACTGCCACACACACCCAAACACTGCCACACACACCCAGACACTGCCACACACACCCAGACACTGCCACACACACCCAGACACTGCCACACACACCCAGACACTGCCACACACACCAAAACACTGCCACACACACCCAAACACTGCCACACACACCCAGACCACCCAGAACCTTGAAAACCCCAATAACTTCCACTGCAGCCTGTTAAACTATTCGAACCTTGAAAACCCCAATAACTTCCAGTGCCATGTCTGCTTCCTGCTAATATATGTTAACACACCCTGCCTGCTACTTACTGCTCCCTTTTTGTCACATTCCTCGCTCTCTTTGTAGTTCAGTAGTAAATTGAGATCTTCCTTTAACTCGTCTCTCTCCCTTGGTCTCGTGTAGGATCGCGGGGTAAACAACCAATATGGCGTCTGTTTGTTGTGGTTTCTGCTGGTTCAAAGTCAAGTACAAACGGGCCTAAATATTTTTTTTTATATAACTAATTATTGTAAGGAGTTCAACATGACTGTTTGGTCTAATTTATATATATTTTTTACATTTATAATAATTTGGTTTTCTCTTCTGTGGCAGTCCCTTTAGTTAGTCAGCTATATAAGGTGATGCGATTAGATTGTGGTGATATGACATAGCAAGCCGTAATTAGGTTGATTCAGTAAGATTGGGTGATTAGGGAGCGCTGAATACCTGATGATTAGACTGGCTAGGTCTTATTGGGGTAGGTTTGTGAAAGTGTGGTTAATCAGTTAGCTACGTAAGATGATACGATTAGGTTGGGCTGATATGACATACCAAGCCGTAATTAGGTTGATTCAGTAAGATTGGGTGATTAGGTAGCGCTGAATACCTGATGATTAGACAACAAAAACATTTTCTTCCTTATGATACCTGGAAATTCTGAGTTGCAGGAAAGCTAAGTTAGTGGATTTATTAAAACACACACACACACACACACACACACACACACACACACACACACATGACAGTATGCATATAATGACCTCTAAGGTTATAGTGAATCTGATAATTACTGAAAACTGTATCATGACAATTCGCAATTCTGATTTATTTTCACTAGTTATTAATCTCTCTCTCTCTCTCTCTCTCTCTCTCTCTCTCTCTCTCTCTCTCTCTCCATATCCAGCCTAAGTTCTATGATAGTACCAGATTTTCCCAGCATTCTCAGCATCAAAAATTAACCTGCAGTAAAACAGAGGAGGACTTTGTAAACATATCACGCAGGGAAGCCACAGAACGCCTGACTTCTGATCTTTCTAAAATTTCTGATTGGGGCAGAGCAAACTTGGTATTGTTCAATGCCTCAAAAACTCAATTCCTCCATCTATCAACTTGACACAACCTTCCAGACAACTATCCCCTCTTCTTCAATGACACTCAACTGTCCCCCTCTTCTACACTGAACATCCTTGGTCTGTCCTTTACTTATAATCTGAACTGGAAACTTCACATCTCATCTCTAGCTAAAACAGCTTCTATGAAGTTAGGTGTTCTGAGACGTCTCCGCCAGTTTTTCTCACCCCCCCAGCTGCTAACTCTGTACAAGGGCCTTATCCGTCCATGTATGGAGTATGCTTCACATGTCTGGGGGGGTTCCACTCATACTGCTCTTCTAGACAGGGTGGAATCAAAAGCTTTTTGTCTCATCAACTCCTCTCCTCTAACTGAGTGTCTTCAGCCTCTTTCTCACCGCCGCAACGTTGCATCTCTAGCTGTCTTCTTCCGCTATTTTCATGCTAACTGCTCTTCTCATCTTGCTAACTGCATGCCTCCCCTCCTTCCACGGCCTCGCTGCACAAGACTTTCATCTTTCTCTCACCCCTATTCTGTCCACCTCTCTAATGCAAGAGTTAACCAGTATTCTCAATCATTCATCCCTTTCTCTGGTAAACTCTGGAACTCCCTGCCTGCTTCTGTATTTCCACCTTCCTATGACTTCAATTCCTTCAAGAGGGAGGTTTCAACACACTTATCCATCAATTTTTGACCACTGCTTTAACCCTTTTATGGGACTGCCATTTCAGTGGGCAATTTTTTTTATTAGATTTTTGTTGCCCTTGGCCAGTGTCACTCATACATTAAAAAAAAATAAATAAATAAATAAAATAATAATTATGGTACAAGTATCTAGGCACAAATTATCATATATTTTTCTTATCAATTATGCCTAGAGAGAGAGAGAGAGAGAGAGAGAGAGAGAGAGAGAGAGAGAGAGAGAGAGAGAGAGAGAGAGAGAGAGAGAGAGAGAGAGAGGGTTAAATATTTTGTAGCCTAACATAACAGAACATCAAAACAATTTATAAGGCAAATATTTTCCAAGTGAATCTTTTTGCTTTTGTGTCCTCTCCATTTGTTGAGTGGACCTCTAAACCATGTGTAGAAACCGTTATTGGGTGTGTCTGGGTGTCTTTTGGGTGTATTTGGGTGTGTTTGGGTGTGTCTGGGTGTATTTGGGTGTGTTATGGGTGTATTTGGGTGTGTTTTGGTGTGTTTTGGATGTGTCCGGGTGTGTTCTGGTGTGTTTTGGGTGTATCTGGGTGTGTCTGGGTGTATTTGAGTGTGTTCTGGGTGTATTGGGTGTGTCTGGGTGTGTTTGGGTGTGTATTGGGTGTGTCTGGGTGTGTTCTGGTGTGTTTAGGTGTATTTGGGTGTGTCTGGGTGTGTTTGGGTGTGTTTTGGTGTGTTTTGGGTGTGTTCTGGTGTGTTTTGGGTGTATCTGGGTGTGTCTGGGTGTGTTTGGTGTGTTCTGGTGTGTTTTGGGTGTATTGGGTGTGTTTGGTGTGTTTTGGGTGTGTTCTGGTGTGTCTGGGTGTATTTGAGTGTGTTCTGGGTGTATCTGGGTATGTCTGGGTGTGTTCTGGGTGTATTGGGTGTGTCTGGGTGTGTTTGGTGTGTGCTGGTGTGTTTTGGGTGTGTTCTGGTGTGTTTTGGGTGTAATGGGTGTGTTCTGGTGTGTTTTGGTGTGTTTTGGGTGTGTTTTGGTGTTTTGGGTGTATCTGGGTGTGTGTTGAGTGATTTAGAAAGGGGAAGGAAATGAAAAGGAGGAGGAGGAGGAAAAAAAGATGATAATTAAAAGAAAAAAAAGATAAGGTTTAGAAGAAAATAATATTCTCTCTCTCTCTCTCTCTCTCTCTAACCTTGCATAGCACACACACACACACACACACACACACACACACACACACACACACCTAGTTAGCATCCTGTTCAGGGTAAGATATTGTGAGAGGCCTGATAAAACATTATTTCAGAGAACGTAAGAGGTGGTAAGGTAACAGCACCAGCCAGCAGTGTGGATTTGAAGGACCCTGTCTATAAATATTTTGATTATAGTATCTGTATGCATTGATTTTTATTTAAGCAAAATTGTATCAGAAATAAATAAAATGTGCATTTCTTGTGGGTATAATTATCTCAGTGTTCATTTTTTTTCTCTCTGCCAATATCCTTGTGTATATTAACCTTAAAAATAAATAAATAAATAAATAAATGAATAAAAATATTGATTGAAATATTAATGAAATGATAGAGAGTGACTGATGAATAACCTTAACCCTCAGAGAGATTTAGGAAATTCTACATTACGTCAAATTTTCAAGATGGCTGCCGTTAACTTCAGGATCCTTTGTCTGTAAATTAATTTTATCGAAAGTTAAATATTAGTTAATGGCAAAAAAATAGTTTTAAAAATATAAACTTAAAAATCTGAAATATGTATGTCATTCAGGGATATATAATTACGTCAGGAAGTGAAGTATATGTTATATCTATGTCTGAAAGCGATATTATTTCAGTAAGAGAAAGATATCACCAGTAACCAGAAAAATAAATGTTAAGTGCATTATCTTTATATCTAAGTGTTCATTTTAGTCATTTATTGCTCAAATAAGCAGAAACAACCTTTGAAAAAACGGTAAGTGTGAAGTCAGGTCGGCAGCCATATTGAAACACCATGAAATAAAACTCTCTCAAAGAAAAAGATTAATATAGCTTGTTTAGTGCTGCCATAATCAGAGCATGTGTAAAATAATTTATCCCACTTTCATACTTAATTAAATCTTGATTATTTGCGTATTTTTGTTTTTTTGACCATAATATTGTAACGTTTGCAAGTAGACATTTGATGAGATTAACTCTTTTCTGTCTTTATTTGATCGAATTATTAAACATTTCTCACACGTTAAATACCCATAGAGTAGCATCATATTACTCAATGGATTAAATAAGCAATATAATCGACATGAATGGCAAAAAAAAAGACAAAATATGAGTAGCAATTAAAAATGAATTAGTGACCCATAACCATTTTCTTATTCATCATAGAAAATGTAGTCATTGTTGTTGTCTCTGTTTTTTGTTGTTTTTTCTTGTTCTTGTCGTCGTTGCTTGTTTTTTTCTCCTTGTTGTTGTCATTGATGTTTGTTGTTTGTTTCATTTTGTTTTTGTTGTTTTTTGTTGTTTTTTACTCTTGAAAGTCTAAAACCCCCGAAACGCACATTATGTCCGTAGAGTTCCTCAATAGCAGTTCATAAAAGGGGTTGTTTAACACCGCTACTGCTGCCCGGGGTACAAATTGCGTCTTTATAACGGGCTCACTTTTCACCGTACATTGACTTAATATTTGTGTTCTCGACCTTCATTTTTTCTTTTTTGGCTTTGTATTTATTTAATATTATATAATATTGATTATTTTTAAGGATTGATGCGTTTTTAGATAGCTTCCATTGATGTTGTTGGAAGCAGGTGGACATTAGCCAAGGGGAGAAAATGGAGAAATATTAAATCCCTAATATCACAACGAAATCTAACCAGAGAGGGTTCAGATGACATTTACATACACCATGCATGAATCAACATCAGCCACGACGAACATTGCGCAAAATTATTATGAATTAGTGAATATTTAGGTATTTATATTAAAAAAGCGGTATTTCGTCCAGCTCTTATGAGGCCCGTTGTATTATGTACACATGGGGGACAGACTGAGTGAAGAGTGAGAGAGGAGTTAGGCAGGGCTGTATATTGTCACCAACCCTTTTTAGCCTGTATACAGAGGAGGTAGCAGCCAGGATGAGAAGAATGAATGTAGGGGTAAGTGTGGGGGAATGATAAAGTATGTGTACTCCTTTATGCAGATGACGTAGTTGTTATGAGTGAATGGCAGATGAGCTTCAAAGTTTGTTGGATGTAGTGGATGGCTATGGTAAAGACTTTGGAGTAAGGTTTAGCAGTGAGAAAAGCAAAGTAATGATTGTGAATGGGTCAGAGGATGAAAGTAATGTGGTATGGAGACTTGGAGAGAATGAGTTGAGACAGGTGCAAGAATACAAGTACTCAGGGATGTGGATGAATCCTAGTGGGTGTGCAAAGGCAAAGAATGAAAAGATAAATATGCTAAACCAGTGGGTAGGTCGACTGGGAAGCGCGGCAAGGATGAGAGCAAGTAAGTATGATGTGTTGAGAGAAGTGTGGAAGAGTGTGGCTGTCCCATGTATAATGTATGGTATGGATGTGATTGCATGGAAGGAAAATGAAATTGAAAAGTTAGAAGTGGGCCAGAATAGAGTAGCAAAGATTGGCACTGAGTCCACCGAGGGGCACAGCAGTTGAAGCCTTGAGAGGTGACATCGGATGGCGCACCTTTAGGGAAAGACTCACAAAAGCCACACAAGATTAGGCTTGAGAGAATGGATGATGCAAGAATAGCAAGGAAGGTGTACCTGTGGAATGAAAGTGGAAGCAAATGGAGGAAGAGATGCATGAGAATGACAGACAGGAGTGGATTGCAAGTTGTGTGGGCGATAAGAATGGCTGGTAGGAATGAAAATGAGCGTGAATGGGTGGTAACAAGAGGAGGCAGAGTGGGAGCCGAATGGGATGTGAGAAAATGGAAGAATGAGATAGACAATGAAGTGGAATGTGTGGGACTGAATGAATGGAAGAATGAGATGGAAAGAAAGAAGACCCTGGAATGGTACAAGGAGAAAGAGGCCCCGAGGTATGAAAGGTGGTATGATGGAAGCCTGGGCGGTGATCTTCTCTTCCTAGCGAGGGCACAGTGTATGGATGTGAATGCAAGGAGTTACAGGTGGTCTGAGTCCCTGTGCCAGATGTGTGACATGGGAGAGGATGAGACGGTGGAACATGTGGTGCTGGAGTGTGTGCAGTATGCCAGAGACAGGAATGAGATGATGCAAGTGATACTGACTGAGTTAGGGCATCATAGGAATGAAAGAGTGGAGAACACAGGAAAGGAGTGGATGGTGTTGTTACTGGGACTGTGTAGAGAGGCCAATGAAAGGAGTTGTCGATCCAAAGGCCTGACTAAGGAGTGATCCTGTGCCACCTGTACCATCAAGATCAAGATCAAGACAACAGTTCCCACGTGTTTACTTCTACCATTGCCTAGAAGTCTTGTTCTTTTCGCAAATTTCCTAAGTAATTCCCCACCCCGGAGGCCGCCCCCAGTACCCCAGTTCCCTGCATCCATGGTGAGCCCCTGGGGACCCTGAGGCGCCGCGGGGGATCTGAAATAAGGGAGAAATTAAGGGAAATAGGGAGCCCCGTGGTCACTGCACTGTCTCCCACGTTTTCCTCATAAGATTTTTGGTGTTTTTTTTTTAAGTTTTTCCCCTAATTTTACGGTAATTTTTAGGGTTATTTAGGGATGTTTTGGAGAAAATCTGTGTGGTTTGGTGTGTTTTGTAAGAAAATTTTGTGTTTTTGGGGTGTTTTGTGGAAAATCTGTGTGGTTTGGTGTGTTTTGGAAGAGAATTTTGTGTTTTTGGGGTGTTTTGTGGAAAATCTGTGTGGTTTGGTGTGTTTTGGAAGAAAATTTTGTGTTTTTGGGGTGTTTTGTGGAAAATCTGTGTGGTTTGGTGTGTTTTGGAAGAGAATTTTGTGTTTTTGGGGTGTTTTGTGGAAAATCTGTGTGGTGTGGTGTGTTTTGGAAGGGAATTGTGTGTTTTTTGTGTGTTTTGAAAGGGAATTGTGTGTTTTTTGTGTGTTTTGGAGAAAATCTGTGTTTTTTGGTGTGTTTTGGAGAAAATTGTATTCTTTTTTGTGTGTTTTGGAAAGAATCTGTGTGTTTTGGTGTGTTTTGGAAGGGAATTGTGTGTTTTTTGTGTTTTTTGAAAGGGAATTGTACATTTTTTGTGTGTTTTGGAGAAAATCTGTGTTTTAATGTGTTTTAGAAGATAATTGTGTGTTTTTTTGTGTGTTTTGTGGAAAATCTGTGTGTTTTTTGTGTGTGCCTGTCTGTATCTGTCTTTCTGTCTGTCTATCTGTCTGCATCTATCAAACATCCTTTAATCTATATCTGTCTGTCTGTCTATCAATCTATCTATCTGTGTGTGTGTGTGTGTGTCTATCAATCTATCTATCTGTGTGTGTGTGTGTGTGTCTATCAATCTATCTATCTGTGTGTGTCTGTCTATCAATCTATCTATCTGTGTGTGTGTGTGTGTCTATCAATCTATCTATCTGTGTGTCTGTGTGTCTGTCAGTCTATCTACCTATCTGTGTGGGAACAGGCGTCTGTGTACCACCGGCTGCGGCACACAGTGGGCACCGTGGCACAGGTGAGGACAGTGGTGGTGGTGGTGGTGGCACGCCGGCTTATTTCACCTCCTCACTCCTTGCGTTTGTTACTTCAGGTTTATATTGTTATTCTTCAAGAGGGGAGAGAGGCAAGGGACGAGAGACGCAAGGGAGAGAAGCAAGGGAGAGAGACAGAGTAAGTAGCCTGGGAGAGGAGAGGGGAGGGGAAGAGGAGCGAGGGAGAGAAAGAGAGACGGGAGAAAGGCAAGCAGGGAGAGAGAGGGAGTCTGGAGGAGAGTTAAAGAATAAGAGAGAGAGAGAGAGAGAGAGAGAGAGAAGCCTGCTCTTCGCTCCTTGTTGAGTCATGATAAAAAAGTTGAGATGCCTTACTGCCATATAACACTTCATTTATTAACATCACCAGTGCACCTCTCTTCTTCTCTCTTCCAGCACTTGTAACTACCTCTCAATCCAGACAGTTTGGTGGTGACAAATCTCATTATTTCTCCTCACCAGGTTGACCCGTGTGGCTCCTCTCTGGTGGTGAAAGCCAGTGACGGCAAGATGGTGATGGTGACCCTGCCCAACCCCCTCCAGGTACTGCCATGCACCTTCACCACTGTCATTACCATCACCACCACCAGGAAATGCACAAGGGTATAATAATGGACTACAATAGAACCAAACATGATAAAACACCTAGGAAGCAACTTTTATATAGAACATAAACACTTGCTAATATTAACCTAACTTAACCTAATTCCTCCTTTTCTCATCCTGCAGGAAAACTTGGAGGGGGTGACTGAGGGAGGGGCGGGGTGTGGGTCAGGGGCAGAAGGTGACGTGCCAGAGTGACGTCACGTTCCCCCAAATGCAGGCCGGCAAGTTTGGTGAGTAGCTGGCCTCCTCCTTTTGCCGTATTCAGAAATGCTTTACTCTCTCACTGTGACTGTTTTTCAAGGCCACAGGTGATTAGCTGGGTGCTCAAGAGTGTTTCTCCTGTTAATTATGTAGAAATCTTGTTAATCTGTCACTAGAACCATAGAAACACTCTTGACATTCCTGTAGCCTCACCGTGATGAGAGAATGCAGAGGAACAGAACTAGCCAGGTTCTTAAGGGTGTTTCTCTTGTTAATCTGTCACTAGAACCATAGAAACACTCTTGACATTCCTGTAGCCTCACCGTGATGAGAGAATGCAGAGGAACAGAACTAGCCAGGTTCTTAAGGGTGTTTCTCTTGTTAATCTGTCACTAGAACCATAGAAACACTCTTGACATTCCTGTAGCCTCACCGTGATGAGAGAATGCAGAGGAACAGAGAACTAGCCAGGTTCTTAAGGGTGTTTCTCTTGTTAATCTGTCACTAGAACCATAGAAACATTTGAAAACCCATGTCAATTCAATTAGAGTCTTTTGAAAGTATTAAGCATTACAGTTTAATATTTTGGCTACCCTGACCCCACACCTCCTCCACAGCTGACGTCACCAGTCGTCAGTGCACGGCGGGTGCTGCAAGGGGAACTGCAGGAGGTGGACCTGTTCAGCACCTCATCCCTCCCTGCCCTCTCCCCTGACAGGAGCATGCCAGACCCAGGGGTGCCCAAGGAAACGGTTAGTTCTTGAGCTAGTGATGGAGTAGATGAATGGGCTCACAGTTAGAGGAGAGAAAGGAATGGGGATAGAGTTGAGGGATGGGGAAAACAAGTATAGATGAGAGAAGGAAGTGGGGATAAGGAGTCAAGGAATGGGAAAACAGAGTAGGGGAATGAAAGGAGTGGAAATAGCTGAAAGAATTATATAGCATGTTGGTTGATGCATTGATGGTTGTTGTTGTGTTGCAGAGTACGGGATGGGAAGCCAGGTGTCTATGTTTGGGTGTACTGTCTCTCTCTCTCTCTCTTTCTTTATCACTCTCTGTCTGTGTGTGTGTGTGTGTGTGTGTGTGTGTGTGTGTGTATGTAGTGGTTATATATGTGTGTTTGTTGCTGTTGTTTATGTTGCTTGTCTGTTGTTGTTGTTGTTGTTGTTGTTGTTGTTGTTGTTGTTGTTGTTGTTGTGCTTGCTTTCCTATCTGACTTTTTCATCCATATATGTATCTATCAATCAGTCTATCTGTCTACCTATCTATCTGTCTATTGATCTATCTATCTATCTATCCATCTATCCATCTATCTACCTATCCATTAATCTGTCTATCAGTCTCTCTATGTCTTTTTATCTCTCTCTGTTTTCTACCTCTCTATCTTTACATCTCTCTGTCTGTCTATTTTTCTCTCTCTCTCTGTCTTTCTATCTCTCTCTCTCTCTCTCTCTCTCTCTCTCTCTCTCTCTCTCTCTCTCTCTCTCTCTCTCTCTCTCTCTCTCTCTCTCTCTCTCTCTCTCTCTCTCTCTCTCTCTCTCTCTCTCTCTCTCTCTCTCTCTCTCTCTACCTAACTTAACGTAACCTAACCTAACCTAACCTAACTTAACGCAACCTAACCTAACCTAACCTAACCTAACTTAATGCAACCTAACCTAACCTAACCTAACCTAACCTAACTTCTGCTCTGCCAGACAAGGGTTACTACCTCTATGCAGACAAAACCTAACCAACCAGCTTAACCTGAGTCGCCCCTGGAACCGCCCCACCACAGAGGAGGAGGAGGAGGAGGAGGAGGAGGAGGAGGAGGAGACAGTCATGGATGAAGGGACGTCACAGATCATGCACATTTGCTTCCATATTGGGTGAGAGACTGCATTGTTTGTGAAGAAGACGAGGAGGAAGATAGTTTTTCATCTCAATTGCACAGAATATTCAATAATTGGTCTGTTTCATGAAGGTAATGTACTTTCTCAAGGTAGTTTTTCATCTCAATTCTTGCACAGAATATTCAATAATTTCTCTTTTTATGAAGACACTTTCCTCAGCCTTTATTCACACATCACTCAAATATTGTCAAACCATCTTTTAAATCCTCAGCCTTTATTCACACTTCACTCAAATGTGTGTAACCATCTTTCACAGCTCCTGTATTGCTGAGTCATTAGAGAGCCTTAAAAGAAGACAGTCAGATTTATGGATGGGGATGACAGGTGAAAATAGACAGGTGTTTTTTGTACAGGGACTTCCACGTGGATAGAGGATCAACCTGCCAACCAAGTGAGTATGTGTGAGTATTTGTGAGACAGACAGACAGACAGACAGACAGACAGAGAGAGAGAGAGGGAGGGATAGACTGACAGAGATGCAGAGAGAGAGAGAGAGAGAGTTTTAGACAGACAGAGAGAGAGAGAGAGGCATACATTGACAGAGAGAGAGATAGACAGAGGCAGGGTTAGACAGACCAAGAGGCATACACTGACAGAGAGACAGACAGAGACAGGGATAAAGTAACAGAGAT
Source organism: Scylla paramamosain (assembly GCF_035594125.1). Taxonomy (NCBI): domain Eukaryota; kingdom Metazoa; phylum Arthropoda; class Malacostraca; order Decapoda; family Portunidae; genus Scylla; species Scylla paramamosain. The sequence continues at coordinate 36,531,126 of NC_087155.1, read as the reverse complement.
GGAGAGAGAAAAAGACAAACAGAGACATTGAGAGATGTTTCTGGGTGTGTGTGTGTGTGTGTGTGTGTGTGTGTGTGTTGATTTATGAAGAAGATGGCAAATAGTGGGAATTTTCTTATGTGTTTTGTACTTTATTTTCTTTGCTTCATTCATTTTTTTTCCCTTGTTTTTTTTTTTCCATCTCAATTTCATTCATGTTTTTCCTTTCTCCTTCTCTCTCTATTCCTTTATTTTTTTCCTTTCATCTATATACTTCAGGTTGCGGTGGAAACTGGCGTACAGCTGTGCCTGAGCCTGCCGTGGACGCATTCCCAGCCGACTTCTACCAGAACAGCTCGGACACGGCTGGCCAGGACAACCACCGCAACACAGACATGCACGCACCTGATATGGACATGAAAATGGAGGGACAGGAGGTGAGGGATGAGAGGAACATGGGACGGCAGTGTTAGAATGATGGTAGTGGTCTTATATTTGATTTAGATTGCGTTTAATTTTGTTAGGTTTAGTTTAGACTCCATTCTCTATGTGACTCTCTCCCCAACAGTCCCACATGATGGTGTCCGACAGTGATGCCTCAGTGCAGGAGGGGGAACGGCAGGCAGAGACCCGCAAGTGCCCCTGGGAGAAGCCTGGAGGTAGGGAGGATGGTGTATGAAGCCATATATGAGTTTTTCGTACTATGTTAGGTTCATAATTTGATCAGGCGTTGTGGTTCCTGGTGTTGCTCCTGTGCTGGTGTCCTTGTCCTGGGAGGTGTTGTGAGTGGTACCCTTGTTGCAAATGACCTTAAAATTGATTACTGGAAGAAATGAGAGAGATGGGGACAAATAGAATGTTGACGATGATGATGAATGAGTTGCCAGGAGTTGATTTGAAAGTTGAAGGGGAATGGAGTTAGACGTACAATTTTCTTTTCTTCCCGTAAAGTTGACAAGGTTTGGTATCTTTGTGTTCCTTTGCTCCCCACCCCCTTGCATCTTACAGCTTGTTATAAAGGCAGCTTCCCAAGTAAATTATGCTTTCTCTCCATTATCATAATATTAACCTAACCACAAAACAGTGCTAGAAGAAATGCCCTTATAGCTAACTCCAGGCTGAAAGATTCAAGCAATGTAGTGAAAGATATTCCGATAAGGAAGATAAATAGGAACTCTTTAAATTCTTAGCTAGGTGAGGGTGATGTCCATTCCCACCATCACCTGTTGAAGTCCTCCCCTAAGAGCCCAGTGAGCTGTACTTGGCCCTCTGTGACTAGTTCCAATTACAGAGTGGCCTGAGGCAGTGAGTGCTTGAGTGGAGCCTTCACACCACACCAGGTTGTGATGGTGGCGGCATCTGGGGCAGCAAGAAAGTGGCAGCCATTTCATTGTGTTTTTATAATCAGTAAAGAATTGAGAGTATAGATAGTGAGATTAGAAGGAGAAACACAGTGAGATTAGAAGGAGAAACACTCGTGAATTTGTCAGAATATGACCATGAACATAGTGAAGTATAGCTGATGATAATATACACATGAACTGTCCTTGCCTTGCCATATCAAGCTTCTTTTGTATTTTATTTCTTTCAGTTAACCGAGCCAATGAAAGCAGAATCAAACTTTCCATTCCAGTCAACTGAACCTGTGAAAGTTCCCAATCCGGCCAAGCAGGTCCCAGAAGGTGCGGCGTCCATGCACCCCGTGATGGTGCTGCACCAGATGAAGCCTGGCCTGCTGTACAACACTAACCAGACCACCAGGGATAACAAGTCTTTCTTCACCGTCACCGCCGACATCGATGGCAAGGAGTTCTCAGGCAAGGGTGAGTTGTAGACTGACCAGGTGAGTCTGACAAGACAAAATAAGAAGCTTCTGTAGTACCAGGTGGCATCTCAAGGCAACAAAACCCATCTCTGTGTTTTGGGTACAGTCTCACATAGAACAGTTGAACTTGGAGGTCTCTGCAGCAGCATATCTTAACCCATAGTTACTAGGAATATATTTCAGTCACCAAGCAAGGATACTCTGATATCCTGTACAGCCTTGGAACTCCCTCACAATGAAATTATGTTGATTATTCTGAAGGAGAAAATAAAGCAAGTTTTAATCATCACTTGACTGAAGATGCAGATGTTAAGTCTTATCTTTCACTACATTACTCATTTTTTGCAGGAATATTCTTTAGCCTGCTGCAACATTTAGTCCCCTTATCTTGATCACTGACTGGACTTGTGCTAAGTGGAATTTTCTTTACTTGCAGGGACAAATGTGAAGAAAGCCAAGTTCTTCCTGGCCAACACAGCAATACTGGGACTGTACGGGGTAGAATCCACCTTTGAGATCTCCGCTTAATGGAAGTACTAGCTGCCTGGGTACTGGCGGCGGTGTGCGGGGCAGGCGGTCCCTCGCACACGTGGCTGTAGAGTCTGCTACGTGATAATGACAAAGTAGATAGGTAGCTACATAGTATTTTAACCTGAAGTCCTGTCTGTGAGTGTTGTCTTGTATGTTGCTGCTTGCTGAAGGCAGGGAATGTAGTGAACTGGAGGGGCAGGGCCTGAGTGGCTTACAAAACTCCTGTGGAAGGGAAGTGATGGTCTGTGCTAAATGTTGCAGTCTGACGAGTGACGTGGAATTCAATTTTTCCACGTGTAAATTCTTCCAGTCCAGTGTTTACCTTTATTTTGTTCCAGCTCTGTTACTTAGTGCCAGAGTTAGAAGACTGACATTTAACGGAATTCTTATTTATGATTTTGACGTACTTTCTTTTCCTATTTATTTACTTAGCCCGTGAAGTGTGGGTGCTCCTTGTAAATGGTCGGTGCTGAGCCTGCCATGAATGCAAATGAAATGCAGCTGATTGTGAAAGACAGGCACAGGAGAAGGGGTCAGTCACTCATTCCTGCTTGTGTCAGATCACTCATCTAGTGTTCTGCTGTGGAGTGGAGTGGGTGATGAGAGGGCTGTGGTGATGGGACAGTGACAGACAAGCCCTACTTACTGAAAACAAAAGTGTGCGAACTCATCACATCAACACTTATTTAGCTTCCTGACAAAAATGGCATCCAGTTTCAGATGTTTAAGGTATTTAACTCATCTATTTATTTAAAGGTACCCACTCTTTATGGGTTAAATGAAAGCTGTACTCTAGTTTAGCAGTCAGTCTCACCACTTGGTTTAATGTGAGCAGGTAAGGAAGCCCTAGAACCTGGCCGTTGGTTAGGTTCTGGTGACTTCTGGCTGGAATCTCAGTACCTTAATTTCTCTTCTGGTTGAAACTTTCTCCTCAAACACAACTGGCTGGAGCTGAGTCCTGGGATGGTCAGCTGTTTAAATATTACTACACAAAATGTTATGAGTTTGAATACATAATGAAAATTTCTTTAATGTGTATGTATGTAAAGGTTATAAAAGCAAGTATTTTTTTCTTTTTCAATTTTTGTATATAATTGAGGTTAAGATGAATTTGAAACATTGATTGCAATTTATCAAGCTGGTGTTGGTTTTGGTTTTGAAGGAAGTGTAAGTGCAAGAGGTATGAATTTGAAACATTGATTGCAATTTATCAAGCTGGTGTTGGTTTTGGTTTTGAAGGAACTGTAATTGTGCAAGAGGTAATCATTTGATGAGAGTGGAATTAATGAAGCAGTTTACCACACCAGTATTGTCATTCCTGCTCCCTGTGTGTCCACCTTACCTCTCACACCCTGACGTTTGCCTCAACGCCTTCATTTATCACCAATGCAGTTAGGTAAATTATCACTTATTACTATTTTCTCATATGAATTCAGAAACACTGTCAGCTTATCAAATAGTGTATCTGTTAATATAACCTTTTGTAGGCAACTTGTCCTGTAACCACCTATGACATTTTAGGCTCTCATTTTTGTACCAGCCTCTTCAACAGTTCTATAGCTTATGGAAAACTAAATTAACTTCCTATTCTCTCATTTCCTCTGTCCATACCAGCAGTTCTCATAGTACTCTCAATGTTGAAGGATGATAGCAGTCCAAGGGCAGAGCTAGTGAGTTCCAGACCCAGCAGAACATGACTGGTTCCAGAGCATTCCTAAAAAAAAAGAAAAAAAAAAAAACTAAGCTATGGGTGTACACACATACCCAGGGGCCCTGAGAATACTCTAGAGAGTGTACTTAAGTGTATATGGGTGTACACACATACCCAGGGGCCCTGAGAATACTATAGTGTACGTAAGTGTATGTCATGTTTTAAAAAATTTGTCACCTGTTTTGTAAGGACAGCATAAGTGAAGTATTGTTTGCATGTACATCTTGTTTATCTAGAGCAGAAGGATTAAAGTTGAGTGCAGTATTTCAATGGGCACAGTTGTGATGCATTGTGCCAAGGGTGGTGTACTAGCTAGGATGCACAGGAGGGCGGTGAGAAGATGCCTGATGCTGCAAGTGTTGGGAGGACCTGATGGAATGGATAGCTTGGCTCTTAGTGATGTACCTTCATTATGTTGTGCTGTTGAGGTCAGAAGTCACGTCACGAGCTGCATTTTCCTCTACCCAGCTGTGCGTTTCAAGTCCCAAGAACCTGCTGAGAATCTGACAAAACCCGAGTGATTTTCAGCAGATCAGGGGAAGGAAGAACCGAATACAGAGAGTAAATGAAGAGCACTGACTCGATTTCTGACCATGACTGTATGTACTCTCCCATAGCATTACATTGTATACTGAAATGGGTTTGCCTGGTTGAACATGTAGCACCGTACCACAACCATTACACTCTGCCATGACTGAGTCTGTCCATGCTAGTCCTCAAAGTATTGTGTTTTTAAGCTAATTTGCACTATTGTTATGGAAAGTCCTAACCTCTCAGGCATAGTGTGTAGTTTGGGGACACTTGGTTCATTCTACATGGCATGCTACTGAAAAACTGAAGTAAACATGGAAATTTTAAACCAGGGTGGTGTTCCTTGCCTCTGTTGGTGGTGTTGGAGTGGCCTGTGGAGTCAAAGTTGGTGTAGTCATGTAAAGTCCTGCACTATCTCTTGTCTGTGTGGTGTGCAGATGAATGGATAAAGAAAGGTGTGGTAATAGTGGGGATCAGCACCTTGGCAGCAGGATTTGGTTATATTAAATGTTACGTGAAGAAATGGAAGTGAAATAAAGGAAATTAGATCATGTTAGGTCAAGCATTGTCACAGTTAAAGTGAAGAGAGAAATTTCCTTTGTTTTTCCAGGTATTTAAAGACAGGTGCATAGATACTCCTGGGAATGAAAGGAAAAATTGAGAAATGGAGGAGGAGAAAAACCAAGTCAATTGTTTTTTTTTTTATTTTTATGTATGAGTGACACTGGCCAAGGGCAACAAAAATCCAATAAAAAAATATGGCCACTGAAATGGCAGTCCCATAAAAGGGTCAAAGCAGTGGTCAAAAATTGATGAATAAGTGTGTTGAAACCTCCCTCTTGAAGGAATTCAAGTCATAGGAAGGTGGAAATACAGAAGCAGGCAGGGAGTTCCAGAGTTTACCAGAGAAAGACTTAGAAACAGTCTGGCTGGGAAACATATTAGTATGATATAGTGATCATATATTCCATTTCTGCCTTAGGAGCCATACATCAGTAGCAAATAGTGGTCATTGATGAGTCATGCGTCACCAACCCAGCATCATCCTTAAGCAGAAGGAGAATACAGAGCCTGTAGTATGATAGAAGACACCAAGACTTACTTATAGAAGAGACCAGCCACCACCACTGTTGGCATATGAATACAGCTGGTGTTCATAGCCATCACAGGTTCACAACAAGGTACATAATACCTAAATCCCGCTCAGCCTACATGAGTGATGCATCACCACTGAAAACTTTGTACCAAAGAAAAATTATAATTAAAATTATAATAAACTCACGGTTCAGTAAAATTATTTGTGAAAGAAGAGAGAGAGAGAAAGAACTAGCTAAGGTTCCAATAACTTAAGAGGCCTGTGGGTGTTGAGGGAGAGAGCACAGAATGGCGTCTCCCTTCCCTCTGGCAACAGGTGGGTCTCGTAGCTCTGAAATATTTGATTTTTCTTTTATTTAGAAGTGAATATTACTGTGTTCATGTTTATTATTCATGTCTAGTGAAGATATAGTGACTGTACGTGTTGACAGAATGGCGTCTCCCTTCCCTCTGGCAACAGATAAAATAGCCGGTGTTGGTCCCACGTGGAGACAGGCCACAGTCTTGGGAAAGCGTTAGCCATGTAATGTTTCTTTAGTCAAATATAATCTACTGTGAATGTGTTGTGAGCAATATTATTGCCGTAGAGAAGTGATGGAGGAAGGCTGTGACGTTATTTAGGGATATAACGGTGCCCAGAATCAATGGTACTCTTGAGGAGTTATAAAAGTAATTATTTTCTTGTGTATTCGTAGTGTTAAGTAACGGAGTATAAGTGTATATGCCATACCAGAATTTCAAGTGTCATAGTGGGTCAGTCAACCCAAAGAATCCCATCAGTATTATTCATTTAATTATTTTTGCTATTTTTATATTTTTCGTTCCTCCTAATAAAGCCACACTGTAGGTACTGTGTGATCATTAACCTCTCCCTACCCTCTGGCCATGACGATGAAGGCGAGAACCACTACCAATCAAAAATGTTTTCTTTTTTTCTATTGTGTGTGCGTGCTTCGCCTTTTCTCTCTTCCTCTTCCTTTCTTCTTCACCGTGAAGATCTTTGCCTCGTCTCATTAGAGCTCTGATCGGACCGGTGAGGAGGAGGGAGGAGGGGGGAACCGGAGGGGGGGGGTGGCGTTACATTAGTTTATCTTGCTCGTATTTACCTAAGGAACCATAAAGAGATATCAGCAGTTTACGTGACGTGATGCTTCCTTCAGATTCATAAGGAGTGAATGTTGCGTCACCAGTGTTCAGATATCACAAAAAAAGACACAATGAGAAAAATGAACCGTACATTTTAACAGGGAACGGAAAAAAAAACACCGAATTCTGGCCAATATTTCTCCTTCCAATTGACGTAAACACTAGAACTGAAATTAACGGGGTGAAATGCATGTTGGCGTGAAAGAATGCATTAAAGAAGAAAAGAAAAAGCATCAGTTTATCTTAGCTCACGTATTTCTTACCCTTTTACTTCTCTCCTTCCATTAATTAAGGAGAAAAAGTCATAAAAAGTCTAAATATACGTTTGTTACCCTTTCAGTTCCATCCTTCCACGGTTTAAGAAAGGAAGGCTCTATATTAAGATACTATAAGGGCGTTCAGTGGTAGGGGTCAGTGAATTCTTTTGCTAACTAGGCTATGGGTGTCCACTGTGTTCCTGGGCTAGACATGTTTACACACTCCTCCCTGCATTCCATTGTTTTCTTCAACACAACCACCACCACCATCACCATCACCACCACCACCACCGCCAGAGTGACACGTAGGGAGAATATTTACTAACAGAGAGAGAGAGAGAGAGAGAGAGAGAGTATAACGGGAGGGAATAATGATAAAAAAGTTAGATACAAAAGTAGGAAAAACGGAACACACACACACACACACACACACACACACAGAGAGAGAGAGAGAGAGAGAGAGAGAGAGAGAGAGAGAGAGAGAGAGAGAGAGAGAGATTAAACTTTCTAAGCCAAGCCATACACACAACTATAAACATACATTCAATGATATCCTCATAAAACATAAATACACTCACACACACCACTACATAGTCCTTGAAATTTTATCGGGCCTGAATGTGACAGGAACCAACAGGTGAACTGATGGAAACCTTAATGTACCTCATATTTACTCATTGCTCACGTGCCACCAGCGAGGACTCTTTTCTGGCTGGCTCAGAATATAATAAATTTGCAATAAGTCTCATTTCAAATTGATTTCAGGACAAGTTTTTACTTTTTATAGATCTTTCAGAATGCGAAGAATAAATTTACGTTAATTCGCATGTTATTAATTTTGAGACTGATAGATTTCCATGCGTTTTGACTTACCCCGATTAGTTTCAAGAAAAAAAACAAAAAGAAAACTCATATTTATTCTTCTGTTGACATAGCTCGTGAAATAATAAGACAAGACCACAAGAATCATAGTGTACAGTCAACAAAACTCAAAACTCATGAACCAAGATGCAGTTCCCTTATATAACAAAATAAAAAAATAAATAAACGATAATATGAGATGAGTACACAAGTTAAGATGGTACGTCTATTTCTCAGCACTTTTTCCCATCACTGACTGGCGATATTTCTTGCAGCATTCGTGGCAGGGGAGCATATGAAGCTTGCCTGAGGGGAGAACAAAGACTGGGGAGCGAAAAAAGAGCCGAGGGAAGCTAAGATGCCTTGAGCCAAAATGAAACGTTATTAGAGTTAGCCTGAGTTAGCCAGGCCGCCACTGTCTAGAGCGCGCCGGCATTCTGTTTGTTTTTTAATGTTCTGAAGTGAATGACGCTCAAATATTAGCAATAACAGATAGATTAGTTTATTTGTTTACACGTGTGGAGTTTAGAAGGGTTATTTTTCAGTGGTTAGCGGTTTATTGAAGGAAATGCGTCGCTGTGTAGAAGTTTCTGCTATGGAATTATTACGATAGCTCCTGGTCATACAGTGTGTGCAGTGGCCAAGTGGGGGAAGGACGCTGTCTTGCCCTCACTTGTTATGCCAGCCACCTCAAGTCCCTGTAGTTGTGTAGACGTTCTGTTCTCCCTGTCACTCACCAACAGAATCACGGCCTTTGGTGAACACACTGGCATTGCTAATAAGATAGGAAGCTGCCACGCGTGATTTGGGAAATAAAATATGATGTGATGTATTCGATATTAGCTACTGTCTTTGTTTTGTAATGCAGTTTAGTACAGAGCAGAAATTCGTGTTACCAAATGGTTCAGCTTCTTACTTAACTTTTATAAATTAGAGATCTATTTAGGTTTTCAGAGGTATTTTCGTGACTAGGGAAAAAAATAATCCAGCTCTACGTGTTTCTTATGTAATTCAACTTATTACACAACAGGAATCCGTGTTATCATATCTTCCCGCGTTTTATCTGAACTTTTATCATGTTCTGGTCTGTTATTTAGGTTTTCAAAGGCATTTTCATGACTAGCACAAAAATCCATCTATTCTTGTTTGTTCTGTAATTTTTATATAACAGAAGAGAAACTCGTATCCTCAAACGATCTGGCGTCTTATCTTTCTTAATTTTTATCAGGTTCTAGTAGAAATTATGTACGTTTTTATTATTCTGGGTAAAAAAGAAAAAAAATCTATCTTCCGTGTTTATTCTGTAATTCATTTAACTACAGCAGAACAAGAACAACATGCTAAAACATTCCGGTTGCGTTGCGAGAAGTTTTGTGGAGCAGTTGTGAAATATCGTCTGTTGCTGAATTACTGACGTATCCTTAAGCTTCACCTATATTGTAATAGCACGTGTTTCTTCATTTCTGACCTGGTGTTCTAGAGTGTATGGTGTCTTATATAGGGAACAGTGAGAAAGGACCTTCACTCCTCTCCCTGTGGTTCAGTGGATGATGTCTCTTCTTATTTTTTTTTCTTCTCCTTCGTCACTCGGTCAAGGAAACAGAACTGTCCCCTTTACAAGATAAAACCCCTCTGTAACCTGGCTTTGGTCTATATGACATCAAAGCGCTCCACTCCCTCCCTTATCCACTCTTTAAATTCCCTTATACTCTTTACCCAATCTTAATAACCCTAGGAACACTTCAGCAATATAATATCTTAAGAGTCTTCTGTGGAATCAACTCAGACAGGTTTGAATTACTTGAATCGCATTAACACACCTTCTCCTCACACTCCGTCTCTTAAACGTCCTTTAAATTCCTCTATACTCTTTACCCAAGCTTATTAACCCCACAGATACTTTCTTACTACAATATCTTAAGTCTAATACGTAATCATATCAGAGGCTGGAATTGTTTGAATTTCGCGCGCAAACATCCGCTCTTCACACCATCTAAATTGTGTTATACTCCTTATCCAAGCCTACTAACCCTAGGAACACTTCAGAACTACAATATCTTAATAGTATAGTGCGGAATGATGCCTTTACACGCTTCAGTTACGCTCTAATAAACTCCTTTCAATAGCGAGAAAATATGAGCTGTCAAGTGAGTGGCATCCACCATCACCATGACAACAGGTCGTGAACAGCCAATCCCAGCTCGCCATTTCATCCGGGACCTCAAGATGGCCACACTGATACAATATAGTTTAATTTCCAGCCAAGATGAGAGTTAACCGAGACATATATGGTGGATAAAAAGCTCTTAAAAATATGGGTGTTCTGAGGAAAGTATACCACTAGGGAATGTGGGTTACATTAGTAATGGAGGAATATTTTGAGAGCAGACGAAACTAAAGGTACAGTTACTAGTTAGTGTTTTTGTGTGTTTGTTTATGTGTGTGTCGTGGAGGAGTGATCTGTGCCTGACCATGTGGCTGTATGATGAACCAGGCGTGAGTATTCAGCATTTGACCAAACACACTCACGCAGAGACTGTCCCTTTAAACCTTCGTGCCTTTAAACCTTCGTCTCTTTAAACCGTACCCAAACAAACGCTTTCGATTCCCGTAGGCAGACCAGGCTACCTCTCTCTGACCGCCGCCCTATGTCACTTATTTTTAGTCATATGCTCCTAATGAGAGAGTAACCGGCCGGCTAGGGGGACTGGGAGTAGGCTGGGAGTGTTAACTGGTTATTTAACAGAGTAGAAGATGAGAGAGACTGGGTATGTGTGATGAATGAGAGGGAATAGAAGGGTGTAAGCTGTTTGACGTAAGGGTGACAGGCTGTGTGCGTCCGTGTGTACATGTATGTGGGTGGGTGTGGGTGACTGGTTGGGTGTGTGTGTGTATTACCCTTGTGAGACCCTCTGTGTGTGTGTGTGTGTGTGTGTGTGTGTGTGTGTGTAGGGAGGGAGAGACACGTGAGTAAAGAAGGGAGGATGGAGGTCAGGAAAGAGGAGGAGGAGGAAGAGGGCTGACTGGGTGAACCTCTTAAAGATAGTATTCAGAAATTACGTGTTTTCTTGGCTTCGCTGAGTCACTGTGTTAGGGAAGAGGAAGAGGAAGAGGAGGAGGAGGAGGAAATAGAAGTGATATAAGCATAGGAAGGTTTTAAGTTAGTATTAAGTTAGTATTAGTATTTATAGTTAGTATTTTAAGTTAGTAGGTTAGGCTATGTAAGTTGAAGTGTATTAGATTGTAAGGCTAAGTAAGGTTAGGTTAGGTTAAGATAGTGCGTTAGGTTAGGTAAGTTAAGGATAGGTTAGACTAGCATAGTTTGGTTAGGTTAGGTTAGGTTAGGTTAGGTTAGGTTAGGTTAGGCTATGTAAGTTGAAGTGTATTAGATTGTAAGGCTAAGTAAGGTTAGGTTAGGTTAAGTTAGGTTAGGTAAGTTAAGGATAGGTTAGACTAGCATAGTTTAGGTTATATTAGATGAATTTACATTAACTTGCATAGGTTAGATTAGATTAGATGAAACTAAGATTTGGATGACATAGGTTACGTTAGATCATGTTAAGTTAGGTTAGGTTAGGTTAGGTTAGTTAAGGTAATTGAGTTAGCAAAGGTTGCATTAGGTTAAACTAGCATAAGTGAAGAAGTTAAGTTAGATTAGGTGAGGAATTATTAGGTTAGATGAGAGGAGGTGAGGTTAGGTTAGGTTAGGTTAGAGTAGGTGAGATAAGGTTTGGTTAGATTAGATTAGGTTAGGTTAGGTTAGGTTAGGTTACATTAGGTTAGGTTAGGTTAAGTTAGGTTACAGTGAGGCATCTTGAAGTCATGAGAAACAATGGCGGGGACAGAGATGGTACCTTGCCAACTCCACCTGAGAGAGAGAGGGGGGGGGGAGGGCAGGGTCATTTAAGGACTGTCTTTAGAATTAGCTTCCCTATGTTAATGTGTTAGTTTTCATATTTATTGAGAGAGAGAGAGAGAGAGAGAGAGAGAGAGAGAGAGAGAGAGAGAGAGAGAATATGGTGTAAATAAAGGGACTAAAAATGTACTTCAAATGGCTTGATTCTCTCTCTCTCTCTCTCTCTCTCTCTCTCTCTCTCTCTCTCTCTCTCTCTCTCTCTCTCTCTCTCTCTCTCTCTCTCTCAATAAATATGAAAACTAACACATTAACATAGGGAAGCTAATGTTCGTCCTCATTTACAGCCAACCCCAACCATTGCTAATATAGACTTCACTTTCATCCAGGTAGAAAATAAATCTTGTAAAATAACATTAGGTCTCGTCTATCATCCTCTAGTCCAGTCACCTGCTACGGACAAAAAAACTTTATGACCTCATTGCGGACATTTGTTGCGTTAATAATTGCATAATTATGGGGGATTTTAATGATCCAGTCACTTTCAAGACATCTTTATTCCTTCTACAGCCACATCCAGTCTTAGAACTGGGAAGAAATTGCAAAATGTATTCTTTTTCAATGCCAACTCTATGTCTTGTAGATGGTTATGAAGGAGACTGCATGCATTGCTTCTGATGCTGCTAATTGTTTTGTTTCACAGTGAAAGGCTTTAAATGTAGTTGGAAAATGTCATAGGAAAAAATTGTAGTTAATATTGGATGCAAAATATCAAAGTAAGATTAGCTAAAGAATTTTTAACATTGGGAATAGTAATCCATATATATACATATTGGAGTATATTTTTTTGTAACAGTGTGAATGATAAGATTCCACTTTTCAGTGTTGCCACGGTGACGGTGGTGGTGGGCATGACACAGATGCGGGAGGTGGAGTTTGTGCCCGATGGAGACATGCAGGTGGACAAATTGTGTTGGTCATTGGTCAGACTGGAGTTTACATGTGTACCTCCTTCACCATCATTGGTGGACACTTCACCTTGAGTGTTAGTGAAATGTGCTCTCTTTCTTACTTTATTTGTATATCACAAAAAATTTAAGACCAGTTAGTTGTCTAGACTATAAGTTTTAAAATGAGAAAATCAATCTACATAATTTTTTAAAAGGAAACAGTTAAGGCATTGTAAAGTAAAAGTCAAAATATATTTTGGTTATTATTTATTTTTTTTGCAATCAACAACTTTCATGTATAATGAAATCAATACATTCATCAAACTTAATATCATATTTAATAACAGCTAGAGGTACCAATTTGCAGATGTCTATGGAAAATTTGTATGATAATCTTGTGGCCAACAAAACAGGATATAATGAATGATGACTTATTATTGTAAGAAATCTTTGAGAGTTGTTGTTGTGTACTTCCACATTCCATGGAGACAGCTTTTTCCTTCACCTTTCACCATTTAAAAATGTGATAATTTCAACAGGATGCTTGAGCTGTCATGGTGTTGCTGGTGCTGTGTGCCATCATCACCCTGACACAGACCACCCTGCAGACACCTTCATCCTGGGTGCCACACGTCACTGCTGCTACAACTCAGAGCAACTGGAGCGCAAGCCAGGAAGGGAGATGGTAACTTCTCACTTAATTTGTTGTTTATTTGAGGGCCTAATGACAGACACATAATGGAATGAGTGTTTGTGAATGTTTGTTTATATCTAGATACAGCATTCACATATCTTAAGTGCCACCTTCCAAAAGCAATGTCAGCCAGAAAAATAACTGATCAATCTAATTACATTTCAGGTAACTTATCTAATTTCTAATAATTTCTAATATAATTTCTGTTTTTTTTTTTTTTTTTTTTTTTTTTTTTTTTTTTTTTTTTTTTTTTTTGTAGGAGTGACACTGGCCAAGGGCAACAAAAATCCAATAAAAAAATATGCCCACTGAAATGACAGTCCCATAAAAGGGTCAAAGCAGTGGTCAAAAGTTGATGAATAAGTGTCTTGAAACCTCCCTCTTGAAGGAATTCAAGTCATAGGAAGGTGGAAATACAGAAGCAGGCAGGGAGTTCCAGAGTTTACCAGAGAAAGGGATTAATGATTGAGAATACTGGTTAACTCTTGCATTAGAGAAGTGGACAGAATAGGGGTGAGAGAAAGAAGAAAATCTTGTGCAGCGAGGCCGTGGAAGGAGGGGAGGCATGCAGTTAGCAAGATCAGAAAAGCAGTTAGCATGAAAATAGCGGTAGAAGACAGCTAGAGATGCAACATTGCGGCAGTGACAGGCAACATTGTGGCGGTGTGGAATGTTAGGAGTAGCAGTTGAGGGAACAGGTGTGTTAGGGTGGTAGTAAAGAGCGGCTTGAAAACTAGTTGGGCTTTTAAATGGTTGAGAGTGACTGAAGTATGATTGTCAGAAATGGAGAGGGTTTAGAATGGCATGTAAGAATGTGAAGTGAGACAGATAGAGCAATGAAGCACGTGAGGTTGAGTGAGCCAGGTGTGGAGTGAGACAGACAGACAGACAGACAAAGTGATGAAGCACGTGGGGTTGAGTGAGCCAGGTGTGGAGGAGTGACAGACAGACAGCAATGAAGCACGTGGGGTTGAGTGAGCCAGGTGTGGAGGAGTGACAGACAGACAGAGCCATGAAGCATGTGGGGTTGAGTGAGCCAGGTGTGGAGGAGTGAGACAGACAGAGCGATGAAGCACGTGGGGTTGAGTGAGCCAGGTGTGGAGGAGTGAGACAGACAGAGAGCCATGAAGCACGTGGGGTTGAGTGAGCCAGGTGTGTCACTTGGGGACGACTGTGAGCCAACCCAGGACCAACGGCTGATGACGCTCAATGATGGAATTAGAAGCTGCATGAATTGTTTATGTAGATTTTAGAAGCTGTCTGAATTGTTTATGTAAATCTGAAGCACTTACTTTGAATTGAAGGCTTGGACCATGTAATATCTTTGTAATTCTTCTGTACCATTGTCATAAGTTCCTTAGATAACTCACTACAGTTTTGTCTCTATATAATAATATGTACATTTACTCAAACTGCATTTTCTTTCAGTGTGCAGGTTGGCAGTAAACCTCCCTGAAGGTTCCAGAGCTGCTCAGCAAGTGTCCAGTCCAGGCTGTCACAAGACTGTGTGATGGTGGACCTTCCACTGATACTCACTGAAAACAGCTGTGCACTGCCACTCACAGGAAATGGTGAGTACTCTAGGTGTGTTGTCTGCTGGCTAAGGGAGAGAAAAATTCTGGTGTGTGTGTGTGTGTGTGTGTGTGTGTGTGTGTGTGTGTGTGTGTGTGTGTGTGTGTGTGTGTGTGTGTGTTTAGGAGCCCATTAAATATTGGTTGTTGTCAGAAATGGAAAATGCTCTGAGGGACTTTGAAAAGGTTGCTTATATCAGTGTGAAATGAGTAGGTGTGTTCTTGGAGACAGAGGCAGCATGTGGCCAGGCCTGGAGGAGAATCTTGACTGAGGCCCTTGAGAGACTGCAAGCTGACAGATTGAGGATGTTCAGTGTGGAAGAGGGGGACAGTTGAGTGTCACTGAAGAATAGGGGATAGTTGTCTGGAAGGTTGTATCGAGTTGATAGATGGAGGAATTGAGTTTTTGAGGCATTGAACAATACCAAGTTTGCTCTGCCCCAATCAGAAATTTTAGAGAGGTGAGAAGTCAGGCATTCTGTGGCTTCCCTGTGTGAACTGTTTACTTCCTGAAGGGTTGGACGTCTATGAAAAGATGTGGAAAAGTGCAGGGAAGAGAGAAGGATAGAAGCTGTAGGAGGGTAGTTTGGAAATTAAAGCTTTGTGCCAGACTCTATCAAAAGCTTTTGATAGACAGTGACAGTGCATCTGTGGCCACCTGTGTCATGGCTGTCACTGATCTTCCTGTCTCCCGTCCAGTCTCACAACTACAAAGCCCTCTCAAACAATGCCCAGCACAGCACTCTTCCCTTTGTTAAGCTTGACAGCACCCGTTATAATGCAAGAATTAAATGTGAGCTGTGAAATCAGAGTGTAGCAGTAAGGGGGGGACAGGCAGGGAAGTACAGGAGAGACCTTCCCCTCTACTGTGTCTGGCAGTCTCTCTGTGATTAAAGGGCTGAACTTGGCATCTTCAGGGCACGAGAGTTGCCATGGGTGATAATTTGCTACCTTTTTGAGCAGTGAAGCCTTTGTTCTGTGGGTGTGCTGTCATGCACTGTAATATTCTGTGTGGCCATTGTAAAGCCACATTGAAAGTATATGTAAAGCTTGATGCCAACCCCAAGCTGTCCCATTTTATAAATTCATATAGAAATATTTAGAAAAAAAACTGGGAAAATTTGAAATCTGCAGCAATTTTGGTCCCAGGAATTTTGGATAGGGGAATTTCAACATTATAGCATTGTTGGGTGTGTGTGTGTGTGTGGATAAGAGGAATAAGATTAACGTTTTCTGAAGGAGTTGGAGGAGGGGAGGCATGCACTTAACCACGATTACAAGAGCAGTAACACTGAAAATAGTGGTACAAGACTGCAAGAGAAGCAACAGATGGCTGGATAAGCAGATGTTATCTCCTGTTAAGTGTGAGTCCTGACAGGTGTGAGTGAGTCTTGTCAGTGAGGTGTGTTGTGAAGTATTAATGGAGAGAGAGAAGGAATGATTTTCAATGATCACTGTGAAATAAGAGGAGAGTTCTGTTATTGCGATGTGCATGTGAAAGTATTGGGTTAAATATGAGACTAATTTTGGGGAATTCATGGATATAGGAGAGAAATAGATGTGAAATTGTTGTGGGGTGTTAAAGGACTGTCTGAGGCACCTGTTAGGCCAGGGGAGGGAGTGAAAAGTTTGTGGGAATAAGAGTTTGCATGAGTGAGGAATTAGTGTGTGTGTGATGCAGAAATAATCTCATTCTTCATAACTAGTTTACCCAAGTTGCATTATTTATGTATTTATTTGCAGAGGTTTGTCTTCTGTCTGTGCAATCAAGGCTGGTGGTGATGGTGGTGTCTCATTGCAGGGCCTGATGTGAAGGTGTCTGCAGCCAGTGTTTGGTGTCCTCTGTGCCTGCCTGGTGGTGCCTCATTGCAGGGCCTGATGTGAAGGTGTCTGCAGCCAGTGTTTGGTGTCCTCTGTGCCTGGTGGTGTCTCATTGCAGGGCCTGATGTGAAGGTGTCTGCAGCCAATGTTTGGTGTTCTCTGTGCCTGGTGGTGGTGCCTCATTGCAGGGCTGATGTGAAGGTGTCTGCAGCCAGTGGTGGTGCCTCATTGCAGGGCTGATGTGAAGGTGTCTGCAGCCAGTGGTGGTGCCTCATTGCAGGGCCTGATGTGAAGGTGTCTGCAGCCAATGTTTGGTCTCCTCTGTGCCTGGTGGTGGTGGTGCCTCATTGCAGGGCTGATGTGAAGGTGTCTGCAGCCAGTGTTTGGTGTCCTCTTTGCCTGGTGGTGCCTCATTGCAGGGCCTGATGTGAAGGTGTCTGCAGCCAGTGTTTGGTGTCCTCTGTGCCTGGTGGTGCCTCATTGCAGGGCCTGATGTGAAGGTGTCTGCAGCCAGTGGTGGTGCCTCATTGCAGGACTGATGTGAAGGTGTCTGCAGCCAGTGGTGGTGCCTCATTGCAGGGCTGATGTGAAGGTGTCTGCAGCCAGTGGTGGGTGTCCTCTGTGCCTGGTGGTGCCTCATTGCAGGGCTGATGTGAAGGTGTCTGCAGCCAGTGTTTGGTGTCCTCTCTTCCTGGTGGTGCAGCCTGATGTGTTGCCTGCTTCAGTGTAAATCTTGCAAGCTAGATCTGCCAGGTGTCTCCAGTGTAGTAGTCTAGGGTGCTTTGCTTTGTGTCTTGGGCAATAAATAAAATTGTGAGTATCATTCTCATGTGAATTATATAGTTTGATAAAATTACAGAATGTGCTTGGGTAAACTAAATTTATATATTGGTGGTAAACAATTCATGCATCCCCAAGTAAATAAATAAAAAAATAAATAGGACCCAAAACAATAGATACAATATAGATCATCCTCTGGTCAAAAAAAAAAGCCAGGATTGGCCCATTTTTGGCCAAGTTTAAAGTGAAACTTGCACACATAAGCCCTGTCCGAGCGACACCAGAGTCGCTCGGACAGGGCTTCTGTGTGCAAGTTTTACAACCAAAAATGGGCCAATCCAGCCAAAAATGGGCCAATCCTGGCTTTTTTTTTTTGACCAGAGGATCAATTGTTTAGTATTTTTTGCTTCCATTTTTTTTTTTTTTTTATCAGGGCTATGAACTGGTTACATCAGAAAGCAGCTTATTTGCAATTTGTTTTGCAATTTGTAAAAAGATTTGTATATAATTCCACAATTCCACAAGTATGAACAAGATGATTAAAAATATATTTGTTTAAATCACATTGCCAAAGTTTCTGAGGAGGCAGGAACTGTTACACCAGAAAGCTTGTTTATTTGCAACTTGTTAGTATAATTCCCTAAGTATGTACAAGATAATATATATATTGTTTAATAAATCATTATTGTTTAATCATTCCCTAAGTATATACAAGATAATATATATATTGTTTAATCATTATTGTTTAATCACAAAAGTTTAATAAATACACAATAGGATAAATGATTTGTTTTCCTTGTGTCAGAGAGCTCCTGTGTCAACTTGAGTGAGACTAGTGTTGAGGACTTCAGCCTTTGCAAGTCCTGAAGGATGCTTGTCACTCCCACCAACAGCTTGAAGGGACTCTTCCTGCTGCTAAACTGCTTAACAATATCCTTCCTGCTCAAAATTCTTGCCTTACAATCTTCTTACTTGAAAACTCTTGTACCCTTTTCTCGCTGCATTCTTCCTGCTGTTGACTGCTTGACAATTATTCCTGCTTAAAATTCTTGCCTTACAATCTTCTTACAACTTGACTCTTCCTTGATTGCAATGAAAAATTCCTTGACTCCTCTTGTCAGGCTTACAGGTAGCAAGACTCGGCCCCTCTTCCTGATTAAACACCTCGTCAGGCTTACAGGTAGTGACACAGCCTCTCTTCCTGATGAAACTCTACTCCCTGATCACAATGAAGTATGTCAGGCCTGATGTGGTAGAGATTGCTGTGGGCAACTGTTCATGGGATGGAGTGAAGCAGCACACGTCACACCTGCAAGGGAAACGGACCATTAGCTCCTAGACACATGAAGCTTGTATGTGCTGAGATCCTTAATGTTTGATAATTGATTCATTACAAAACAACCTTTGAAAAGAATGAGGCGTGGAAAAGGTGCCGAGATTCTTAGTATGAGATGTTTGGGGATTGGTTGCCTAAAAGACTATGACTGGACAAACATGATACGAAAAAACCGGGCAAGTTTGAAAAGTACAATGCACTATGCAAGAAATGTGTCGATATTTTGTGAATTGCGTCAAAAATTCAGTCACATTCAAGAAAGGAAATTTGAAAAGCATAGCAGTATGACAGACAAGAAACTGAAAAATGTGCCTTAAATAAATACTTCCCAATTATATTTGAAGGATGATTGAAATTCGCATGGCATCATAAATTTCAATAGCACGACATTATATACATATTAGAAGTTTAAAAGACGAACCTGATGGATAATTTCACCTTCCCCAACACTGCCTCGATCACATGGTATCCTGGCAACGGGAACAGCGAGGAGGCAGCTGAATTCACACCTGTATATCAATCAACTTTGCCTCGGTGCTGATTGGCCAAGGAGGAGCCTGTGGGAGAGAGAGAGAGCCTTTGTTAAGTCACCCCTATAAATGTAAAGCACACGAAATCTATAGTTGTAATAAATTTAATATTGCAGAAGGGTAGCGACATTGTGAGTAGGAAAGACAGGAGAGGCGAGGAAAGAATCAGCTTGATCCTGGAGAAGTGAAAATATAATCTCGAGGATAAACTTATGAATAAAACTTCTAATTTGAAAAGAATAATAATTTAAAACTTTCTGCTCACACCTTCGAAGTTTATTATTGCTATTCATGGTCAGTTTATGGTTCCAGAGATACGTTTTTGAAACCCACTTTAGAAAAATATACGAGGAAATAAAACAGTATAAGAAAAAAATATATATATATCACATGAATAACAAATTAGGAAAATAAGTATTAGAAATCCAACTTCGAGCTGAATTGATAAAAAAAATAAAAGAAAAATCTGGTTTAATACAACAAAGCATTAATAGACAAGTTTAATGTAAATTTAGAAGGTTAATGTGTGTGTGTGTGTGTGTGTGTGTGTGTGTGTGTGTGAGGAGTTGTGTCTTTTTGAGTGTCTCCAGATTTTTGAGTGTGTCGTCACCAGATTTTTGAGTGCATGAGCATTCTAATGGTTGAATGAATTCGTGTTTATGTGCGTGAGTGTGTGGGAGCGGGCGTGAGTGTGTGGGCGCGGGCGTAAGTGTATGTGTGGGCGCGGGCGTAAGTGTATGTGTGGGAGCGGGCTTGTGTGTGTGTGGGCGCGGGCGTTTGAGGGCGTGGACGCGGGCGTGTGAGTGCATGGAGGCGGGCGTGTGAGTGCATGGAGGCAGGCGTGTGAGTGCATGGAGGCGGGCGTGAGTGCGTGTGTGGAGGCGGGCGTGAGTGCGTGCGTGGAGGTGGGCGTGAGTGCGTGCGTGGACGCGGGCGTGAGTGCGTGCGTGGACGTGGGCGTGAGTGCGTGGAGGCGGGCGTGAGTGCGTGCGTGGAGGTGGGCGTGAGTGCGTGCGTGGACGCGGGCGTGAGTGCGTGCGTGGACGCAGGCGTGAGTGCGTGGAGACGGGCGTGAGTGCGTGCGTGGAGGTGGGCGTGAGTGCGTGCGTGGACGCGGGCGTGAGTGCGTGCGTGGACGCAGGCGTGAGTGCGTGGAGGCGGGCGTGAGTGCGTGCGTGGACGCGGGCGTGAGTGCGTGCGTGGACGTGGGCGTGAGTGCGTGCGTGGACGTGGGCGTGAGTGCGTGCGTAGACGCAGGCGTGAGTGCGTGGAGACGGGCGTGAGTGCGTGCGTGGAGGTGGGCGTGAGTGCGTGCGTGGACGCGGGCGTGAGTGCGTGCGTGGACGCAGGCGTGAGTGCGTGGAGACGGGCGTGAGTGCGTGCGTGGAGGTGGGCGTGAGTGCGTGCGTGGACGCGGGCGTGAGTGCGTGCGTGGACGCAGGCGTGAGTGCGTGGAGGCGGTGCGTGAGTGCGTGCGTGGAGGTGGGCGTGAGTGCGTGCGTGGACGCGGGCGTGAGTGCGTGCGTGGACGCCGGGCGTGAGTGCGT
Organism: Scylla paramamosain; assembly: GCF_035594125.1. Lineage (NCBI taxonomy): Eukaryota > Metazoa > Arthropoda > Malacostraca > Decapoda > Portunidae > Scylla > Scylla paramamosain. The sequence continues at coordinate 36,510,108 of NC_087155.1, read as the reverse complement.
GCGTGGACGCAGGCGTGAGTGCGTGGAGACGGGCGTGAGTGCGTGCGTGGTGG
>NC_087155.1:36497555-36500055 GCF_035594125.1 Scylla paramamosain | reverse complement strand
TTCTTCTTCTTCTTCTTCTTCGTCTTCTTTATCCTCCTCCTCCTCCTCCTCCTCCTCCTCCTCCTCCTAACTTATAATTAAAATTGTTCACGTTTAAAAGTGGAAAATTTTCTTAATTATAAATATTTTGTAGTAGTAGTAGTAGTAGTAGTAGTGGTGGTGGTGGTAGTAGTAGTAGTAGTAGTAGTAGTAGTAGTAGTAGTTCTACTACTACTACTACTACTACTGCTGCTACTACTACTACTACTACTACTACTACTACTACTACTACTACTACTACTACTACTACTACTACTACTACTACTTTATATAAATACTTCAAAATTTCGTACGAGAGAGAGAGAGAGAGAGAGAGAGAGAGAGAGAGAGAGAGAGAGAGAGAGAGAGAGAGAGAGAATGGGGGGAAGGTAAAGGGTATTTTTGCAGGTTTTTGTCTGGTATGGTTGACAGTTAGAGAGAGAGAGAGAGAGAGAGAGAGAGAGAGAGAGAGAGAGAGAGAGAGAGAGAGAGAGACCTTTTTCAATATATTTTCCTTGTCTGTGTGTGTGTGTGTGTGTGTGTGTGTGTGTGTGTGTGTGTGTGTGTGTGTCTGTCTGTCTGTCTGTCTGTCTGTCTGTCTGTCTGTCTGTCTGTGTCTATATGCGCTCTCTCTCTCTCTCTCTCTCTCTCTCTCTCTCTCTCTCTCTCTCTCTCTCTCTCTCTCTCTCTCTCTCTCTCTCTGCATTTTGAGAGAGAGAGTTGACAGGCCCCTCACCTCTCTCTCTCTCTCTCTCTCTCTCTCTCTCTCTCTCTCTCTCTCTCTCTCTCTCTCTCTCTCTGGTTATAAGTTCGAAAATAATTTATCTTAAATAATTACTTTTTTTTATTTATTGGTTTTATATTTGCGAGTGTGTGTGTGTGTGTGTGTGTGTGTGTGTGTGTGTGTGTGTGTTTGAGGCAGTGTTACCGTAGTAGTAGTAAGTAGTAGTAGTAGTAGTAGTAGTAGTAGTAGTAGAAATTCTTGTTTTGAATCTCTCTCTCTCTCTCTCTCTCTCTCTCTCTCTCTCTCTCTCTCTCTCTCTCTCTCTCTCTCTCTCTCTCTCTCTCTCTCTCTCTCTCTCTCTCTCTCTCTCTCTCTCTCTCTCAAACACACACACACACACACACACACACACACACACACACACACACACACACACACACACACACACACACTCTCTCTCTCTCTCTCTCTCTCTCTCTCTCTCTCTCTCTCTCTCTCTCTCTCTCTCTCTCTCTCTCTCTCTCTCTCTCTCAAACACACACACACACACACACACACACACACACACACACACACACACACACACACACACACACACACACACACACACACACACACACACACACTCTCTCTCTCTCTCTCTCTCACACACACACACACACACACACACACACACACACACACACACACACACACACACTCTCTCTCTCTCTCTCTCTCTCTCTCTCTCTCTCTCTCTCTCTCTCTCTCTCAAACACACACACACACACACACACACACACACAGGACAACCGCTCATGTTTTGGTGTTTACATTCATGTAACAGGAGACAACGGCTGAAATACCTGTAAGGTTCCTCATGAACATTTAAATATCCATCCATTTTTTCCAATGCGATAACTGAGAAGGTATCCAAATTCATGAACTATCTATTTTATGCGGAAAATTAATCCTCCGTTGGCTTTGCAGGGAAGTTTGAAGGGGTAACTTAAGTAAATTAATTCCCCTTAGCAGTGCTGAACGTAATCATGTGTTACCTCTCAATAGAAAACATTTTAGGCGAGTCTCCCTTCTAATACTCCGAAATGGCTCTCGTTTTCTCTCCGCCCCGGGATTTTTAAGGGGGAGCTTCACTAAATCGGTTAAATTATTCCCGTTTTCTGTCTCCCACAGTGCCTGGAGGTGCCAATCTTTTATGAAGTTTATGAAAGCAGAAACGGGTCTTCAGAATATGATTTTTACCCTAGATCTTCCCTTCAGGTGAGTCTGATGATGACGATAATACTACTACTACTACTACTACTACTATCATCATCATCATCATCATCATTATTATTATTATTACTAATTATTATTATTATTATTATTATTATTATTATTATTATTATTATTATTATTATTATCATTATTATTATTATTATTACTACTACCACAATACACGGACAGAAAAATAGACAGACAGACAGACAGACAACAACAGCAATAACAACAACAAACATACAAATAAATAAATAAAGAAGGAAAGAAAGAAAAGAAACACAAAGAAAAAAAGAGAAAACTAAACACACACACACACACACACACACACACACACACACACACACACACACACACACACACACACACACACACACACACACACACACCAACAACAACAACAACAACAACAACAACTTCTTTTCTCTGAAACAACTGTAAATATCTTTCACGCCTCCTCCTCCTCCTCCTGCTGGCAGCACGCCCTGTCTGCTGGCTCCT
>NC_087155.1:36480055-36492555 GCF_035594125.1 Scylla paramamosain | reverse complement strand
TCTCTCTCTCTCTCTGTCTCTCACCTACCTTCAGGCCCAGAATAGGAACCCTGTCAGTGCCCGTCAGGAACTTCAAAAACCCACTTCTTCTGCTCCAGGGAGAGTTTGTGAAATACTTCCCAGAACGTGCGTATGACCGGGTGGTCTGGGAAACATTCGCCCTGGAAACACCGACAGAAATCAATAAACGGAAGGATATTAGTGTGAACGGTGTGTTTATTTACATTCCTGCGGTGTCGTGTGGGAGGACTGGGTGAAAACAGACAGTAGAGGAGGTGGGAAGGGGAGGACTGGGTGAATATAGACAGCAGAGGAGGTGGGGAGGGGAGGACTGGGTGAATAAAGACTGCAGAAGAGGTGGGGAGGGGAGGACTGGGTGAATCAAGACAGCAGAGAAGGTGTGGATTGTGTTCTACAGCAGAGAATGAAAGGATTGGATAAATATTAAAAGAGAGAGGCAACAAAAGATTAGAGACATGAGGAAGGATTGGAGAAATATTAAAAGACACACACATTCACACACACATCTTGAAAAACACTTCCAAACAGCCTTTAATGCTGACAAATCCTTGAAAAACACACAAAAAAAATATATATACAAATAAACAAATAAACATGTAAACCAAACCTAATTTGTCCTGCACCTGGTTCTCACCTGCCGAGTGGCGTCACACCTGAGCAGCAGCGTCTTGGCCTGAGGATCGAACAAGAATGGATACTCACAGAACAGGATTGGACTCTGTAATGTAAAGGATTGGATTAGTTAAAGTTGTTTTTAAAGGTTGAAGGGGGTAAATGAAGAGTTAAAGGGTGTATTTTAAGGGTTTAAGGAGGTAAATAAAGGGTAGAAGGGTGATTTTAAGGGTTTATGAGGCTATTTACGTCAAGCACAGTGCGAGGAATGGGGCAGTTATCTGTCGTGCCGTGACCAAGCTGCCCACAGCGTCCATACCCAGAGGTCCACAGCTGAGGAATAGTGACGTTAGGTTAGGTTAGGTTAGGTTAGATAAGGTTAGCTACCAAATACACTTCAGCCCAACATCTCCACTACATCCCAACCATTCCACAACACCCTAGTCATCCTCTCTCCTTTCCTAGCCTTCCCATCTATCTGCTCAGTATCTCCACTACTCCAGACAACCTCACCAATGAAAAAAAGACTACAATTTTGGCACAAGAGGCTGAAAATGCCAGCAAAACACACTTCAAGCCAAACAGGGGTGACGAAAACACCATTCACTGTCTGGCACCCACTCAACACCACACCTCGGACAAAACCAGTCTGGGAGGCCGAGGGAACCACCCAACTAACAACTGGTGACCTCAAGAGTGAAAGGAAGTTGTGTTAGGCGTGTAAGGTCTCAGAATGAACCATCCAAGGGTGGCTACAGGAGCACGGACTGGCAACCAAATCCCTTCTCATAAAGCTGGTGAAAAATAGATTTGCACAGGATGGCACACACAGAATTTATTATAAAGCTGATGAAAAAGAGGGTGACATTTGCACAGACCCTGAAAATCCCAGAAACTCCAGCCTAACTGCCTTAGTGCACTAGTTAAGCTGTGACACAACTCCTCCTACTGTAATGGGCTATATTTTAAGGTGATGGGGGCACGGAAGGCTGTGTGTTCTCCCTAAGGGTGAAGCAGTGAGGTGCTGCAGGTCACACAGTGGCTCGGAAATTGAAATGTTCAGGTTTTCGACGAGCCAGGGAGCTGCAACACATCACCTGCTCAACATCTAAACAATGAAGAAGAAAAATGAGAACAAGAACAAGGAAAAAATAGAACAAATGAAGGAAGGAACAGAAATACTTGACAAAAACACACACACACACACACACACACACACACACACACACACACACACACACACACACACACAAACACATACGTACCTTCCCTAAAGAGTCGAGTGCCTCTGTGTGGCTCTCCCCAAGTGCCACATACCCAATTGGTTCAGAATAAGAGGCCAAATTCGGCACCAACGCTGGGGTGTCACTGAGAGAGAGAGAGAGAGAGAGAGAGAGAGAGAGAGAGAGAGAGAGAGAGAGAGAGAGAGAGAGAGAGAGAGAGAGAGAGAGAGAGAGAGAGAGAGAGAGAGAGAGAGAGAGAGAGAGAGAGAGAGAGAGAGAGAGAGAGAGAGAGAGAAATTGGTTAGTTTTAGGCTTATATAATTTAATTCATGTTTGTTTAGAATTATTCATCATCATTATTATTATTATTATTATTATTATTATTATTATTATTATCATTATTCAGTTTGTTTTTCTTGATTATAAATAAAAGAATATACTTTATGTACACTACTACTACTACTACTACTACTACTACTACTACTACTATTACTACTTTTCTTCCTCTTCCTCTTCCTCCCACCACCCAAACACACACACACACACACACACACACACCTAACAAGAGGATCACCCTTGGGAGTATAGCCCAGTTGACCCTGCTTGTTTGACCCCCACAACAGCAGGTAGCCGGCCTGGGTCACGGCAGCAGAGTGGTGACCCGCAGCAGCCAGCAGGACTAAGAGGGTGCCAGCCAAGGAGGTCACCAGGGCAGGGTCCTTCTGGGGCCCCTGTCGGTGTCTAAGTGCCAACTGGCCGAAGGTATTTTGTCACCATCTGAAACACACAAAAGCAAAAAATAAATAAATAATGATGATAAGACACACACACACACACACACACATATATACAGACACATAGACACAGACATACATACATACAGACACCCACCAGCAGTCAAGGCAAGGGTGTGGTTGGCGCCACAGGCCAGCTGCACTGTCACCTTCCTGGCCAGACTCTTGACAAGCTTGCGTGTGGGCGGTGTGACTGTCGCAGGAGTTGACGCCAAGCTGACTGTACCCATTGTCACCCCGTGCGTAGATCTGAGGAGGGGAGGGAGGGAGGGAGGGAGGGAGGGAGGGAGAGGGAGGGAGGGAGGGAGGGAGGGGGAGAGAGAGAGAGAGAGAGAGAGAGAGAGAGAGAGAGAGAGAGAGACGAGAGGAGAGAGAGAGAGAGAGAGAGAGAGAGAGAGAGAGAGAGAGAGAGAACTAAGACCTAATCAAACAAAACCCAACTTAACTTAAGATATAATATACCTTTAAAGAGAGAGAGAGAGAGTGAGAGGGGAGATTAGAGAGAGAGGGAGAGGGAGAGAACCTAACCTGTCTAGGAGAAATAATTTGAATATACTTGTACAGTAAAATCCCTCTCATCCGGCATTCCAGTATCCGGCAGCTTCAAGTATCCGGCACATTTTTCCCTGAGCCTTAAAATCAATAAAAAATCAATGTGTACTCACAAAATCGATTAAAATTCCTGGGCAAGGCATAGTGTGTCCCCTGGCCACCAGAGCGCACTGCTTGGCGCCACCCGCGGCCCACTGCACTGTGTTTACCGAGTGACTCAGTCCCGCGTGTGCACCTGTTTATGGCCTGACGCCTTCATCAAGCCTCAAGTTGTACAAAAGAGGGAGTGTGTTGTGCTTACACTTAAGCAGCTGATCAGATCAGCTGCTGATTAAGATCAGCTGATCTCTGTTATGGTAAGATGCGTGAGTGTGTAAGATGCTGGTCATTGTGGACATAATTTCACTTCTACTTCAAGTATCCGGCAATATTCAAGTATCTGACATGTCGGCGGTCCGTTGATGCCAGATAAGAGGATTTTACTGTATATATATTGATAACAAGAGAAAAATGAAAAATGTATTGCTCTCTCTCTCTCTCTCTCTCTCTCTCTCTTACAGCTACTAAAATAACAAAATTATTTCTACTCTCTCTCTCTTTCACACACACACACATTACAGGCTCTCTCTCTCTCTCTCTCTCTCTCTCTCTCTCTCTCTCTATCTCTCTCTCTCACTCACCAGGCCCCAGGAGGTGAGAGCAAGAGAGTGCTGGTCTCCGGCTGCCACCTGAACGATGCTGTAGTTCTGTAGCTCATCAATTAATTCTGCAGGTGAGAGAACAGGTGGTGAGGAGGAGAAAGTGCTATTGGAGTGTTGTGTGGTTATGGTGGTGTGGTGGTAGTAGTAGTAGTAGTAGTAGTAGTAGTAGTAGTAGTAGTAGTAGTAGTAGTAGTAGTAGTAGGTTCATTACATTCCAAGCACAGTACATAAATAAATAAATAAATAAATAAGTAAATAAATATGATCAAAAAATAAGAAAACAACAACAACAACAACAACAACAACCACATAAAAACTGATGACCCCAACCAGTCACCATGACCTCTAGTACAAGGGTCACACAGGGCCACCACACTGCGACCTGACACAAACATAAACAAGACACCTTTTATGCATGAAGGACAAGTGACCTATGACCCAACAGTGACCCACAGTGACCCACATTGACCCACCGTGACCAACAGTGACCCACAGTGACCCACATTGACCCACAGTGACCCAACAGTGACCCAACAGTGTCTTCACCTAGAACTGTGGAGTGTACAAGTGCCCAGCTGACACGTGGAGGTGCAGGTGTCAAGGCTAGGTCACATTAGGTCACCTGAACAGAGAGTGTAAGGGGGGGTGGCCTGGTGAAGGGAGGGGGGCCAGGTCAACCCTTAAATTGTGTGTAATAATGAAAATAATGATAACAGTGACCTCTCTCTCTCTCTCTCTCTCTCTCTCTCTCTCTCTCTTACGTTAGGTTAGGTGTTTACTTGGCACTTTGGCCTGTACCGAGGTTCCCACACCGCCAAGTAAGATTAGTAGGTGACTGAGAAGAATGCATGGTATTATTTTGGCGTGTACCGAGGTTCCCACACTGCCAAGGGCGGCGAGGGGAGCGTGGGGGGAGCACAGGGGCACATCCAAGGCTGCGTCACAAAATTTAGTGATTCTTTAAAGTGTAAATAAAAATATTCTCTTAAAACTACATTTATCTGGTAACTATGCACACACACACACACACACACACACACACACACACACACACACACACACACACACACACACACACACACACACACGCACTCACACATACACACACACGCACTCACACATACACACACACGCACACACACACATTTAACTAGGGAGAGGCGTCACTGGCTGCACAGGGAAGCAATTTAAGTGGTCTGAAATATCTTACTGGCGTTGTGTGGCGCCATCAACAAAGCAACACCATTTCTCAAGTAAATAAGTATCATATCTCACTCAACACCATCTCAGGCACTCACCTTCCTGTATCTGGTGGTGTGTGCGTGTGTCTGTAGGTGTGGAGGAGCCCTTGAAAGCCAGCACCTTGTACACCTGGTTAAACATAAGATGCCTGGCCTGTAGATCCACGTTTTTGGCGCGACTCTGTGGGCCGTCTCACTTCCCAGGGACAGTTTTTTTGTTTTTTACTAATTACACTGGTTTTTATATATATATATTTATCGGTTTTCTAGGTTATTATGATTAATAAAGGTTATATTATTCGTTTTGCATAGGGTTTATCTTATACTAGTATTTTAAGATACCACAAGTTATAAAATCCCACATCTCTAATCTTTGCCTTTTTTTTCTTATTTACGCCACTTTTCCTTAATATTTTCCGGTATAAGATAATGTAAAATACTTAAAAGACTCCGTACTAGTTGTTTATTTATCAAAAGTAACCTCAATTAGTGAATTATAACGCGACCGTCCCTGTCTCAACACTGTACCATTATACAATGTTGACATCCTGAGGACTGTCTAAGAAAGATGAAAGAAATTTAATCCTCTTCCTCTTCCTCGTCTTCCTCACCCTCATCCTCCTTTCTTCCCCTTCCTCCTCTGGCAGAAAAGGGATAAGAGGAGGAAGTAAACGAAAATAAAGAAAGGAATAAGGAAATACTGAATAAAGAAAGAAATAACGAATAATATGATTTAAAACTTTGTCCCTGTTATTTTCCTTCATTTAAATCCTACTCCTCCTCTTCTTCCTCCTCTTCTTCCTCATAATCTTCCTTTCTTCTTCCTTCTCAACATTACTCACCATTTTGTGGTTTTAAATGAAAGATTTATATATCATCTTGCGAACATTTTCAACACACACACACACACACACACACACACACTGCATAAGCATCTGTACAACGAAAGACAAGGCAACACACACACACACACACACACACACACACTGCATAAGCATCTGTACAACGAAAGACAAGGCAACACACACACACACACACACACACACACACACACACACACACACTGCATCACCATCTGTACAACGAAATTCAAGGCAACACACACACACACACACACACACACACACTGCATCACCATCTGTACAACGAAAGACAAGGCAACACACACACACACACACACACACCACACTGCATCACCATCTGTACAACGAAAGACAAGGCAACACACACACACACACACACACACACACACACACACACACACACACACACTGTATAAGCATCTGTACAACGAAAGACAAGGCAACACACACACACACACACACACACACACACACATACACACACAGAAACACCTAGAAACACCTAGAAACACAATTTTACTCCCAAAAACACCTAGAAACCCAAAAAACACTTAAAAAACACTTAATTTCCTTTCAAAACACCCAAAAAACACTCATTTCTAGCCAAAAAACACTTAAATAACACTTAATTTCCTTTCAAAACACCCCAAAAGCACTCATTTCTTGCAAAAAAAACATCGAATAACACTTAATTTCCTTTCAAAACACCCAAAAAACACACATTTCTAGCCAAAAAACACTTAAATAACACGTGATTTCCTTTCAAAACACCCAAAAAAACACATTTCTAGCCAAAACACTTAAAAACACTTAATTTCCTTTCAAAACACCCAAAAAAACATATTTCTAGCCAAAAACACTTAAATAATACTTAATTTCCTTTCAAAACACCCCAGAAGAGACACACACCTACCCAAGGACAGCGAAAAAACAACAATTTCTACCCAAACAAACTTGAAAAACACCAAAATCTAAAAAAAAACACAAAAAATAAAAAAAATATATAAAAAAAAAACATCCCCTGCCTTTTTAAAACGCCACAGAAACGAAGAATTCACTTAAAAAAAAACACTGAAAGCACGACTATTCCCTTTCAAAACACCAAAAACTCTCACTTCTATTCCAAAATGCCTAGAAAAAAAATTGCGTATTTAACTCAAAACACTTCATCTTATATTACAAGGCTGCCACATCACCACCACCACCACCACCACCACCACCACTACTACTACTACTGCTACTACTACTATTTTTTGCTTACCTTTAAAACGCTGGAAATTCAGTGAAAATCTTTTCTTAATATTTCTTCTTTTCCTTCTCCTCTTCCTCCTTCCCTTCCCTCTTCTTCCTCCTCCTTCTTCATTTCTCCTTCTTTCCTCCTCTTTCTATTCTTCTCTATGCATGAAAACAGCTGGAAAATATAGGAAATAACGCTAAATACTGATGGAAGGGCACTGGGAGGAGGGAAGGTCCAGGGTCTCGGTCCCCGGATGAAGGCGGCTGATGACGTCACGTCCGCCATATTTACGTTACGCAAATGATTTTGAAAATGACCCCTCGCAAAAATGGAGCTAGGCCGGAATGCTTTACATATTATGAAAGGGCATAATTTTAAATTAATTCTGGACATATAAAAATATTCCAAGCTTCAGTGATAATAAAGCTATATTTAAATAACTATATGAAAAAGTGTTCGAACAAACACGATAGAAAAAAACACTCCAAAGTCCACAAATCTCATTTCTCACGAACACAATACACTTTAAAAAATCGAAACTATTTTTACAAACAATCAGAAGTTAACCGGAAGCTGAAATAAATAAATAAATAATTTATAAATGTCGACTTTTTGAGTGTTCAACGGGTCTAAAACCCCTCTAAAAGTCCACGTATTTCACTCAAAAGCATCATAACATATTTAAAAGACAATAAACGATTTTTTGAGCCCATAAAATCTTGCCTAGCGGCTGAAATAAAAAAATCATGTTTGGCGGTATGAAAAATTTAACGGCAAACAGCAACAATTATTTACGCTGAAACAACCTCATAATCGACATGTTTCCCTTAACACTCGCACGCAAAACACTCAAAACACCACCAAATATTTTTACAAACCATAAAATCTTAGTTAAAAAGCCTAAATATATAAGTTAAGAAAATAGAAGGAATATTGGAACCGGGGGTAGACTCTGGCAATCCATCATGGCGGCCGCGGGAGGGGAGGGAGGGGGCTCAGATGAAAACAAGGTTGGCTCTCTCTCTTTCCTTATTATTTGTGGTTGTTATGAAGGTTATTTCTCTATTTTCTGGATTAATTTCAGCTGTGTGTATGCGTGTGTGTGTATATATATATGTGTGTGTGTGTGTGTGTGTGTGTGTGTGTATATATATATGTATGCGTATGTGTGTGTGTGTGTGTGTGTGTGTGTGTGTGTCCGCCTCTATTCCATGATAAATAGCATTATTTTCTCTTCTCTTCTCCCCTTTTGCTATTAAGTATCAAGTATTTTCCAGGTATTTCCAGTGTTTTCCAGGTAGTGTCGTAGGTTGAAGCCAGACCTCTGCTACCTGTCACTACTAAACTCACCTTAATTGACCTCCTGTGCCTCTGTGGTCCCGTTCCCTGGTGTTTAAATGAAAAGAGGACACACACACATCCGCACTGCACGGTGTTTCCCAGGTACACTGAGGAAGACAATAAAAAATAATAAATAAATAAAAAAAAATCCCAAAACGCCTGGAGCAGTCTGCCTCCCTCCCTCGGTGAAGGAGGTGGAAACAAGCGGACCCTCACCATGGGGTACAACCGGATACTTTAATTATATGGCAGGAAATGCGAGGGTACATTGACTTTATAAGCGAATAGAAATGAAAATATGTCACTTGAAGCACTGTGAGGTGTTAAGAGAGAGAGAGAGAGAGAGAGGGAGTCGGTTCCCCGCGCCAAATAGCCTATCACTTATAATTAAACCTTTAAATTGACGGAAACTCGAATAAAAGCATAGAAAACGAGAGGACTGAGTTTATAAGCGAACCTTAAAATTAATTAGAAGTTATGAAAGACACAGTAGACTGTTTATAATGATACTGAAGACTGAAAGAGTGAAAGGGTTAGCCTATCACTCACAATTTAACCATAAATTAATGAAAACTCCAATAAAATCATAGAAAACGAGTTAACCAATATCTTCACTCTTTCACCACTATTCTGTCCACCTCCGCAATGCAAGAGTCAACCAGTATATTCAGTCTTTCACCACTATTCTGTCCACCTCCCCAATGCAAGAGTCAAGCAGTATATTCAGTGTTTCACCACTATTCTGTCCACCTCCCCAATGCAAGAGTCAAGCAGTATATTCAGTCTTTCACCACTATTCTGTCCACCTCCCCAATGCAAGAGTCAAGCAGTATATTCAGTGTTTCACCACTATTCTGTCCACCTCCCCAATGCAAGAGTCAAGCAGTATATTCAGTCTTTCACCACTATTCTGTCCACCTCCCAATGCAAGAGTCAAGCAGTATATTCAGTGTTTCACCACTATTCTGTCCACCTCCCCAATGCAAGAGTCAAGCAGTATATTCAGTCTTTCACCACTATTCTGTCCACCTCCCCAATGCAAGAGTCAAGCAGTATATTCAGTGTTTCACCACTATTCCATCCACCTCCCTAATCAGTGTGTATCTGGCTGTGGTACATAAGCATATACAAAGGAATATTTCAAAGATAAGGGTGTGATTGGCTAACCTAACACACACACAACAATTGGTTCTGCTTCAAATTGATTTACTAACAATGTGTCTGTGATATATATGCACTGCCAAGAGCTTGTATAAAGACTATGCTAACCTAACCTAACACACATATAATAAAATAAACAAATGTCATAGGATACATTTTTTATTTACAGATAAAGTATATTTACAACACCACACAATGAAAAACATGAATACGATGGCTCAATCTATATTTACGTGGACTCTTGCAACCAAAACACCATGATATTCTGCATCACATGATAATAATAATAATAATAATAATAATAATAATAATAATAATAATAATAAGGTTAGCATGAGGAATGACTGATTATAATTCAACCAGCATTGGCAGATTTTATGATGAAATGTTGTTACAAGGTTTTATAGGCCTGTACCATCACCAGTTCATTAATATAGGCTGTTTTTGAGGAGGCAGAGGCCAAGAGAAGGAGAGAGAGAAAGGTGTTAGGCAAGAAAGAAAACAATAATGTCATTTCATCTCACCTCTATCTCTCTATACCTCTCTAACTTGTCTACATTTCTCATTATAAATATTTTTGAAAGTTTAAGCTGCGAGAGAGACAGGAATAATGTCACTTCATCTCACCTCTCTCTCTCTCTCTCTCTCTTCACCTCCCTAACTTGTCTAAATGTTGATATTTTTAGAGGTTCAAGGGAGACAAAAGGTGATATGAGATGTTATGACAGAAAATACATAGGAATATTCTCACTTCATCTCACCTCTCTCTCTCTCTCTCTCTCTCTCTCTCTCTCTCTCTCTCTCTCTCTCTCTCTCTCTCTCTCTCTCTCTTCACCTCCCTAACTTGTGTCACAGGGGAACTACGTACTAGATGATAAAGAAGAGGAAGAAGTTACTCAGTTTGTGGGAGTTTTGGGGATGAGTTAAGTTAAGCCCATTACGTCACACTGATGGAATGCCCTTAGGGAAACGTACGTGTGTGTGTGTGTGTGTGTGTGTGTGGAAAGATATAATTGTTTATGTACAGTCTCTCTCTCTCTCTCTCTCTCTCTCTCTCTCTCTCTCTCTCTCTCTCTCTCTCTCTCTCTCTCATTTTCCAGGGTGCTTATGTACAGCCTCTCTCTCTCTCTCTCTCTCTCTCTCTCTCTCTCTCTCTCTCTCTCTCTCTCTCTCTCTCTCTCTCTCTCTCTCTCTTTTTCCAGGGTGCTTTCAAGACTCCATCAACAAATTTAAGGGAGAATCTTTACGCATTTTTCAAGGGTGCTTTCAAGATTCCAGAGGTACATTATCTGGAAGACTGGAAATATTGCGTCACGTCTCAGCAACCTTTAAAAGCAACTACAGGAATCCAGGAGAGAGAGAGAGAGAGAGAGAGAGAGAGAGAGAGAGAGAGAGAGAGAGAGAGAGAGAGAGAGAGAAATTGTGTTGAATCTTATTTTCGCCCACCATGGTTGCCTGAGCGGAGAAAAAGTTACTGAATTTTACGCTATTTCTCACTTATTTGTTGAGCTTTTGCATTCTCCTTCCAGGTGGACGTAAAGAAAGAGTTGACGTATCCATACATGCCTTCAGAATTATCATAGTAAACATAATAATCAAGAAATGTGTATTAATGTGTGCGGTGATGTTCGAGGCGATCGTGAGGGTAGCTAGATGGAAGGAAGGGAAAGGCTGTATATATTTCTACTTGTAATAAAGTTAATAGTGAATATTTTTCACTGAATTTAATAGTGTAGACGCGTCAGTTATTCCCCTGTGTACACTATTAAAAGAAACGTGAAAATCTATCAGGTTACTTTAAAAATTGAGAAGGCACGTCTAGGGTAGCCTAGCCTAGCCTAGCCGACATGATCCAGTGGCAAGATTTATAATATGCTTGATCAAGTGAAATTAATAATATTCCTGATACTTTCTCCAGTCTCACATCAGGCAGTGGTGCTCATGATTCATCTACAAGCGGTATATCATTCAAAGAAAATCCGCAAATACGAGTTTCAGCCAAGATTTGAAACTCCAAGGGACATCGTCATCTGTACAGGGTAACGCAAAATTTGTTGTAATCACTTTAACACAGTAATATTCACTTATATAACCACTGCTCGCGACCACTTCACATTGCCAAATCAATATATCCTTCTCTCCACTAATTCTTATTCAATCTGCAAGCAAAACCTCTGAAAATAATAATAATAAAAAAAAAACGCAATGTTATGATGTGTCTAAGCTTTTTGCCTTGCCCTGTAAAATGATCAGCTGATTTCTTGTAAACCGAGTGAAATGGGAGAGAGAGAGAGAGAGAGAGAGAGAGAGAGAGAGAGTAATTAGCAAACTTCTGTCATTATGAGATATTAATTTGACCTTTTAAACTGAATTATTACGTCTTCAGTCTGTCTGTTATTGACGCTACAGTTCACCCTCGTCAATTAATCGTAATTTTAAATGTATCTTGTCACGTCAAGCTGGTCTCATAAATTCAGCTTGACCTAACCTAACCTAACCAAACGTAAACAGTTAGGCTATTTTTTTTTCTTTATTGTTTTTTTCTCGTCGTTTCTCTCTCTCTCTCTCTCTCTCTCTCTCTCTCTCTCTCTCTCTCTCTCTCTCTCTCTCTCTCTCTCTCTCTCTCTCTCTTATTTTATTATAGTTATCATCATTATTCTTGTTTTTTTCTTTTATTTATTTTTAATTCTCTCTCTCTCTCTCTCTCTCTCTCTCTCTCTCTCTCTCTCTCTCTCTCTCTCTCTCTCTACGTAT
>NC_087155.1:36470055-36475055 GCF_035594125.1 Scylla paramamosain | reverse complement strand
ATTCCCTTAACAGCATGATTAACCCCAGTAAAGAGGCTGTCAGTGCCGAGTCAACAGGAGCCTTACAAGTTTACGTGAATTTACAGGTGGGGATGATGAAAAACAATAGTCGATTTCACAGCTGCCTCTTGAAGCGTCTCCTGTTTACGTATCGTCTCCTAACTAGCACAGGACGTGAAGGAAGATCATTCTTTCAATATTCCTCCCTTTTGCAGTTCTCAATGCGGGGAAATACGAGGGAGGGGAGAGGACAAAGGTGTTCGACTCTTGACCAGCAGGGGCACAGGAAACGCAGGTAACAGTGCAGGTGTTTATTCACAGAAGGTGTGAACAGAAGGCTGGAGGTAGGTGATCTCTCGGCGCCAGGCCGCGCACTTCCACTTAACACTTATGACTGAAGCCTAGCTCGTTCACTCATACACGTATTCATGCCTCACACAAGTCTCGCTCATTCACTCGTTCACACAACTAGCTAACAACCACACACCTCCCCCGAGACATAAGGAAGATTCCTTATCTTTGTTATGGCTACCGTAACACATGAAACAAAGTTACAATGATTGAAGTACAGAAAACACGGTACATATACACAAAACAAACACAGCGTACAATGAACACGTACGACTAATCGTAGGTGCTACGGTGCCACCGCACCTGCAGTCGTCTCGGCTCCCTACGCTGTCGGCTGCTTCGACGCTCTGGTTGCTCTCGGCCACGGTGTACCCCGTTACCCTGATGCTCCGGGCTGCCGGGATGGTGGTGTTCCTCGTGACCCTGATGCTGAAGCGCTGCACCGCCATGAGCGGTGTGCTGCTCGACAGGAAGGGGAGCAAGAGGTCTGTGTGGGCGTAGGTGTCTTCTATTACGCCACATCACGCGACCGCTGCCCATCTTGATGAGGTAGTCTCTCCTTCGCCCAACAGCCACGATGACACCCAGGCGATCCCAGAGGCCTGTCGTGTGATCTTGAACGTCGACGTGGCCACCGAGGTGCAGGAGAGGAAGAGTACGGGCGGACGCGTCGTGGCGAAGTTTCGCTTTCTTCCTCAGTCGCTCTGCCTTGGCGTCGCACTCATCAGCAGCGCGCTGCCACTGCTGAGCGTATGAGCGATGATGAGCCGGGACACAGGACCTCATAGGATGACCGAAGAGGACTTGTGCTGGTGATCGCCCTTCCGCCCTCGGAGTGTTGCGCAGTTCCAGCAACCCGCGAGCGAACGCATCCTCGTCCAGGTGTCCCTGCTGTGTGGTCGTGAGGATCAGCTTCTTCACGGACTTGACCGCTGCCTCGGCGTGACCATTGGAGCGTGGATAATGAGGTGAAGATACACGATGCTCCACCCCCCATCGAGCCAGGAAGCGCCGTACCGATGAAGAAGTGAACTGCGGTCCACCGTCAGTCCTCAGGAGAACAGGCACGCCCGTGTCGGCGAACACACCCCGAAGGACACGAACGAGCTGATCAGCCGATGCTGGACGTGAGCATGCAGACACGTGAGGCCACCCAGACAAGCGATCTACATACACGAGGTATGTACGGCCTGCTGCGTGGAAGTAGTCTGCAGAAACTGACTCAAACACCCTGCTGGGTGTGTCCGTGTCCTGCCAGAGAGGTTCGTTGGCTTGGCTTGGTAGGAGTGGACGGCATAGTGAGCATCCAGAAACGACGTTCTCAACGTCTCTGTCCATACCAGGCCAGTACACCGTTTGTCGGGCCCGTCGCTTGGTGCGCTCCATCCCCTGATGACTGTCATGGAGTCGCTCTAGTGTTTCTCGGCGGAGGCTGTGAGGAATAAGAAGCCTCGGCCCGTAAACCACCAGGTCGTCGTCTACGGCCAGCAGACTGCGCACCGGCCAGTACGTACGCAAGCGGTGATCGAGGTCGTGGCAATGATCAGGGAAGCCCTCGATGATGACGTTCTTGAGCAAGCAGTACTCCCCGTCTCTTGCTGCTGCGGCACGTACCATTTCCACAGTCTGATCCTGGAGTGGTGCTAAGCGGACGCCGTCCTCATTGGTGGCAGATAACGCTGAGATGACCGCTGAGTGGAGAGGGTCGAGGTCACCAGAAGTAGCAGCATCCTCTTCCTCCACTGGGTCCTGTACTGGAGCACGTGAGAGGGCGTCGTCTGTCAACTCGATGGCCATGGATCCACCAGCCATTGCACGTAAACCTTCCTTTGCTTCGAAGACGCTGGGAAAGGCCTTGATCACAGCAGCAGCGTGCCCCGCACGCTGCTGTGGCGTTGGGTCGTAGGAATGAGGCCAGCTGATCACTTCTGTGGGCGTAGATAGAGGTGGCTGCGAGGCGGTCGGGTACTTGATGGAGCTGTTGCCGGTGTGCTGTTCTTCCCTGCGTAGCGGTCGGATTTGAGCCGGAAAATCTTCGGGGAGGATTCCGAGAGCGATGGAATCGTACCAGCTAAGCAGCGCCCCCTTCACCTCCTTCACCACGCTCACAACAGTCTCAGCTTCCCTGTCGCCCAGTTGCAAGTGCGACGAGAAAGTTCCTACACAGGTGAGGGGGTGATTACCGGCAGCATAAAGTCCATCACCATCAGCGGGCGCCAAGCTGGAGGGCGGGATTCCAAGGAGTGTTGCCGTGTCGAGGCCAATAACGGTCGTTTCGGCCCCAGAGTCAGGAGTCCACGTAATCTTGTCTCTTCCAGCGGGATGTGTGGCGGTAATGAGCACCTGGGGCGCAGGTCGTGCCGTCACCGTCTTTGTGTATACGCCTGATAAGAGCTGGTATACACTGGCACTGGCTCCCCGCCTCGGGCCTGCACCGCGATGAGGAGAGACAGTTGAGGAACTCCTCGAAGCTCCTCGTCGTTTCCTCACTGTCTGCTGACATACACTCGCAAAATGCCCTCTTTTCCCGCAGTTACGACACACTTTATCTATTGCCTGGCATCCCCTTTGTCACTGCGACAATCTTTGCCACAACGATAACAGCCCGTGGGGCTTGAGCCCCCGAAACTGCCCTTCCTGTAGTTCGAGACAGCGTTCACACCATGGCTCGAAGAGTGAGAGCCGCCCCTTAGTACTGCACTACACTGGTTAGCGCTCTCTGATGCTCTGCAAATATCTATGGCGTTTTCAAGGGTGAGTTTCTTGTTTTCCAGCATGCGTTTCAGAGCCACTTCGTCTCGTGTCCCAACGACAATTCTGTCACGCAGCTGATGGTTTATGCACTGGTCGCAAAAGTCACAGAAATTGGCGATTTCCTTTACAGCACATAAAAAGTCGTCAAAACCTTCTTGCGTTTCTTGCACGCGGGAGTAGAAGTCTCTTCTATCCATGATGATGTTGCGCTGGCTTCGCAGGTACTCACACATTGCATCGAGGATGGTTCTTAACTCCGCGTCTCTCGGTAAGCTTATCCCGTAGCGAAGTGTACGGGTCCACTCGTCGTCTAGGACAGCAGCGAGTGCCGCCCTCTGCTCAGCCAGGGAGAGACAGTCTATCCTGGCGAGGGTTACGTATCCTTCAAACTTATGGCGCCACGTGTCGAACTCACGTAAAGATGCTGACGCCGTTAAGTGAGGAATGATGGTGGCGGACGTCGGGAACCTCGCGCCCTGGGTAGACGTGCTGCGGGCTGTGGTTTCGCCTTCATTGCTCGCCGTGGTGCGACTGGGAGCTTGTGTCCCCACTCTCTCCAGCAGCTGGGTTAAACGCTCCTCGCGAGCCTGACTCTGCTCCGACTGTCGCGCTAGCAGAGCCTGACTCTGCTCCGACTGTCGCGCTAGCAGGGCAGCCAGCGCCTCCAACTGCTTCTCCATTCTGCGCCGTACCCACTGCAGCCTTGTCCTGATCCTACTCACTGCGCCATGTTCGACTCTTGACCAGCAGGGGCACAGGAAACGCAGGTAACAGTGCAGGTGTTTATTCACAGAAGGTGTGAACAGAAGGCTGGAGGTAGGTGATCTCTCGGCGCCAGGCCGCGCACTTCCACTTAACACTTATGACTGAAGCCTAGCTCGTTCACTCATACACGTATTCATGCCTCACACAAGTCTCGCTCATTCACTCGTTCACACAACTAGCTAACAACCACACAAAAGGGAGGAGGGAGGGGAAATCACACAGCACTGCTAGTCTTCATTGTCCCAGTGTCCACCAAGAACCCGGACGACTCGCCACTGCAAGCAATTCTGGAGCGACTGCAGACGTGGACGGAGGAGAGCAGGATGACCATCAAACGTTTGTGTACCTCCTGTGTACCAGTGCCCCCTCCCCGGCTCACAGTGGGCCCTCACCCCCTCCAGGTGGTCCGATGTGCCAAGCTTGGAGTCACGGTGGACGACCAGCTGACCTGGAAGCAGCATGCCGGCACCTTGAGATCCGCTACCTACAGCTGTACATGCTGCGCAGACTCAGGTCGCTGGGGACGCCGACTGACGAGTTAAGGGGGTGTACCTCACCTTCATCCTCCCCAAACGCCTCCCCAGCGTGGTGCTCCTCCCTCACACACACTCAACAGCTCCAGCTGGAGAGAGTGCAGAAGAGGGCGTGCAGGGTCATCCTTGGCCCTGCCTACACCACCTATGAAGAAGCCCTGACCACCCTGAGTCTGTCCTGACTATCCACCAGGCACCGAGAGGCTCTGGGGAAGTTAGCAAGGGGACTACTGCATCACCCAGTATTCCCCCCTCTCTACATTTTCACTTTGTTAACTGCCTCAACAATAAACCGTTCATTTTTATTATTATTATATGACTGACACCGCGTGTGTGTGTGTGTGTGTGTGTGTGTGTGTGTGTGTGTGTGTGTGTGTGTGTGCGCGCGTGTGTGTGTGTGTTTGTGTGCGCGTGTGTGCCCGCGGGCCTAACACCCTGACGCAGGCGGCGAGGGGCGGTGGTGGGCGCGGCGCCCCGGCAGGTCCCTCCAGCAGCTTTAACTACCACATTATTGACGACAAGTTGCCACAAAGGCCACAAAAGCTTGCTATGAACCTAACACAACGGCCACCCAATCACCAGCGGCGGCCGCGGCGG
>NC_087155.1:36455055-36457555 GCF_035594125.1 Scylla paramamosain | reverse complement strand
CACACACACACACACACACACACACACACACACACACACACACACACACACACACACACACACACACAGTTCTCGTTATTGATGTCATTGTTAAAAGAAGAAGAGGAGGAGGAGGAGGAGGAGGAGGAGGGCGCGCACGCGCACACACACACACAGTTCTCGTTATTGATGTCATTGTTAAAAGAAGAAGAGGAGGAGGAGGAGGAGGAGGAGGAAGAGGAAGACAATAACTTAAAATATTACCAAAAAAGAAAAAAAATGAATAAATTTTGACAAAAAAGACATTTCTATATGGGAGCGAATCTCTCTCTCTCTCTCTCTCTCTCTCTCTCTCTCTCTCTCTCTCTCTCTCTCTCTCTCTCTCTCTCTCTCTCTCTCTCTCTAAGTGAGCGAGTCGTAGGGTGGTCGTGGTGGTCGTATTAGCCAGTCGTTATGGCGGAAAGTAGTGGTGGTGGTGGTGGTGTTGCTGCTTACCTGCGCTTCAAGCAGCTTCCTGTAATTAAGGCGGGGTAGGGGAAATGATGGGGAGAGAGAGAGAGAGAGAGAGAGAGAGAGAGAGAGAGAGAGAGAGAGAGAGAGAGAGAGGAGGGAGGGAGGGATATGATAAAGGGTTGAGTGTAATTAGTGTAGTAAATACTGTGTAAATATTTAATAACCATCTGTGACATGAATGCATTACAAAACACTAACTTAAAGGATTCCCAGAAGAGATCCCACGTTAAAAACTTAATTAGGGAGCAATTTGTTCATTGTTCTCTCTCTCTCTCTCTCTCTCTCTCTCTCTCTCTCTCTCTCTCTCTCTCTCTCTCTCTCTCTCTCTCTCTCTCTCTCTCTCTCTCTCTCTCTCTCTCTCTCTCTCTTTTTAAGGGAGTGTTAAAGGGTTTGCGTTGTTACCTGTAATTACCTGTACTTTGCACGTGGCCTCTTCTCTCTCTCTCTCTCTGTGTGTGTGTGTGTGTGTGTGTGTGTGTGTGTGTCCGAGGGTAGCTGCTAACATACCTGGGCCACGAATTCTACCTTAATTAGCCAACAGGTGAGAACAGATCCTTGAAATTAAAACTAGGGAGAGAAAAATAAATTAATTCTTTTTGTTTATTTACTCCTCTTCCTTCTCTTTTTTTTAGCTTCCTTTTGTGCTGCAGTCTCTTGAATGACTCCTTTGACTTCTACAGCCTCTGGGAAAGGGGAAAAAAATATGCTTTTAATTCTTTTTTTCTTTGTTTTTCGTGCGTGTTAAGATTTCCAAAGTGATTTTTAGTAAGTATGGCAGGTGGTAATAGGCAGACATGTATTATAGAGAGACTGCCACGTGTAGGCCTCATAGCTTCCTACACCGCCTCTTGTGCTACTACTACTACTACTACTACTACTACTACTACTACTACCGAGGGACTGCCACGTGTAGGCCTGATGGCTCCCTGCACCGCCTCTTATGTTGTTGTGTTCTTTGTTAATTTTGTAAGTTGCAGTGAAATAGAAAACATTAGCAATTTAAATCCCCTCTCGGCCAACATAGGGTATCGAACCCGCGCCGCCCCACTCCCCGTCACCCCGCCAAGCCGCTCACCACAAAGCCAGTAGCCCAACCCACCCCATCCTATTAGTGGTCACCCCTCTCTATATAATTCACTTAGCGCTCTCTCTCTCTCTCTCTCTCTCTCTCTCTCTCTCTCTCTCTCTCTCTCTCTCTCTCTCTCTCTCTCTCTCTCTCTCGCCTGCTAATTAGTTTCCTGCACCACACCTTGACTTACCTGTGGCTAGACATGAGATTTCACCTCCATGCACCACCACCACCACCACCGCCACCACCACCGCCACCACCACCACCACCACCACCACCACCACCACCACCACCCCCAGCACCACCACCACTGCGTGACTGTCTGGCATTACAGTCATCATCAACGTAGAGTTAGCTCACGGACAGAATAATTGGAAGAGAGAGAGAGAGAGAGAGAGAGAGAGAGAGAGAGAGAGAGAGAGAGAGAGAGAGAGAGAGAGAGAGAGAGAGAAAGTTATGTAATCGTAATCATACACACACACACTCTCTCTCTCTCTCTCTCTCTCTCTCTCTCTCTCTCTCTCTCTCTCTCTCTCTCTCTCTCTCTCTCTCTCTCTCTTCCTCTTCTCATCATTATTTAATCTTCTCCTTCAATCCTTTTTCCTCCTCCTGCTCCTCCTCTTCCTCCCCTTTTCTTCCCTCATCCCTCGCCCAAGGACAGATTAAGTGAGGCAGAGAGAGAGAGAGAGAGAGAGAGAGAGAGAGAGAGAGAGAGAGAGAGAGAGAGAGAAGCAGCTGCTCTCTGGGGTGATAATTAGCGTTGTACGAACACCAGAGGGGAGGAGGGGAGGGGAGGAGAGGAGAAGTGATGGGGAGGACGGGAGGGGAGGAGATGGGAAGTGATGGGGAGGAGAGGGAGGGGACGAGATAGGGAGATGGGAAACGAGGAAGAAGAGGATGAGGGAAGAGACGGAGTAGGAGGTGGAGGAGGGAGGAAAA
>NC_087155.1:36447555-36450055 GCF_035594125.1 Scylla paramamosain | reverse complement strand
AGCGCATTCCTTTCATTCCTTTTCATTCATTCATCACGCATTCACCAGAACACCACTTATTCGCTTCCCGCCTCCCCCTCCCCCACCTCTCTCTCCCTCCCTCCCTCCCCACTCTCCCTCTCTCCCCCCTTACCGTCCGGCGCGTGAGTTTAGCCAGCCGCTGAAATGTGATTGCTGAAAAGCGACATTTTGTTGAGGCTGAATGAAAATGTCTGAAACTCTCTCTCTCTCTCTCTCTCTCTCTCTCTCTCTCTCTCTCTCTCTCTCTCTCTCTCTCTCTCTCTCTCTCTCTGGGATGGAAAGCTGAACAAAGCAGAGCAGAGCGGAACAGATAGATAGATAGGTAGAGAGAGAGAGAGAGAGAGAGAGAGAGAGAGAGAGAGAGAGAGAGAGAGAGAGAGAGAGAGAGAGAGAGAGAGAGAGAGAGAGAGAGAGAGAGAGAGAGAGAGAGAGAGCAACAAGATGAATTATATAAAATGTTTTACACACACACACACACACACACACACACACACACACACACACACACACACACACACACACACACACACACGTTTCCGTTGATAGCTTTAAATAGAGAGAGAGAGAGAGAGAGAGAGAGAGAGAGAGAGAGAGAGAGAGAGAGAGAGAGAGAGAGAATACGTATGGTGATGCTTGTTTTCATATAATACTTTTCCTCCTCCTCCTCCTCCTCCTCCTCCTCCTCCTCCTCCTCCTCCTCCTCCTGCTGCCGTCACACATAGCATCACAGTTCACGGGTTTCCCAGATCCAGAAATAACATCTTTTCGTCTCGCCTACTGTAAACACCTCTACAACACCACTCCATTATCTCTCTCTCTCTCTCTCTCTCTCTCTCTCTCTCTCTCTCTCTCTCTCTCTCTCTCTCTCTCTCTCTCTCTCTCTCACACGTTAATTACAGTACACATTATACTCCTCCTCTTTTTTCAGCATTTCTTTCTCTCTCTTTTATTTCCACCGTATCACATCACCATCATCACCACCACCAACACCACCACCATTCATCACTTTATTCCTCTTCGTCTTCCTCCTCCTCCTCCTCCTCCTCCTCCTCCTCCTCCTCCTCCTCCTCCTCCTCCTCCTCCTCCTCCTCCTCCTCCTCTTCCAAGCAGACTTCTCCCATTACAAAAGATTAAGAAAATTAAGTTATAACAGAAAAAAAGTTGAGAGAGAGAGAGAGAGAGAGAGAGAGAGAGAGAGAGAGAGAGAGAGAGAGAGAGAGAAAGTTTTCATCTCCTCTTAATTAACTGGGGTGTTTGAGCTAGATCGGAAGATGCTCCTTTGATTTTTATCTCCACTACACCTTCCTTCCGTCCTTCCTTCCTTCCTTCCTTCCTTCCTTCCTTCCTTCCTTCCTTCCTTCCTTCCTTCCTTCCTTCCTTCTCATCTTTATCTTTACCTGCTCTTTCCCTAATTTTTATAATCAAATTGTCTTTCTTTTTTCCTTCTATCTTTGTGTTCCTTCCTTCCTTCCTTCCTTCCTTCCTTCCTTCCTTCCTTCCTTCCTTCCTTCATTCTGATCTTCTTACCTGCTCCTTTCCTAATTCCATGGAGAGAAAATGTATGGGAAGATCTTAGTAGTAGTAGTAGTAGTAGTAGTAGTAGTAGTAGTAGTAGTAGTAGCAGCAGTAGTAGTAGTAGTAGTAGTAGTAAGAACAGCTGTAGTACTAATAACGGGAGAATAGTAGTAGTAGTAGTAGTAGTAGTAGTAGTAGTAGCACCAATATCAGAAGTCCGTAATAACAACAACAGCAACAATAAAACAGACACTCAAACAAACAAACAAACAAACAAACAAACAACCCACCATTCACTCGTATCATTTCAACCCGATACGCTTCGTCTTCAATTTTTCGAAGCATCATTCCACACAACACTCACTCTCGCTCTCTCTCTCTCTCTCACTTGCAGGCGCTGAGTTGACGTGAGTGGGCAGAGGAAGAAGAAGTAGAAGAAGAGGAAGAGGAAGAAGAGGAAGAGGAGGAGAGGGAAGGAAGATCTGAGCTGCGGATAAGGTAAAGATTCAAAGGTTATTATGTGTGTGTGTGTGTGTGTGTGTGTGTGTGTGTGTCTTTAGGGAATGAGAAAGGTCAGAAGTTTAGGTTAGCTCGCCCTTAAGAGAGAGAGAGAGAGAGAGAGAGAGAGAACAAAGCCAATGTCAATCTCTCTCTCTCTCTCTCTCTCTCTCTCTCTCTCTCTCTCTCTCTCTCTCTCTGGAGTTGAAGCATTAAAGTAAAAAAAAATAGAGAGAGAGAGGAATTATCGGCAGGACTTTAGTGTGTGGGAAGTGAGTGTGACTTAAGTTTAATAATCCAAGCTTAAAACTTTGCCTCACTCCAGTCAATAACACTTAGCGGGACTCCAACTAACTTATATTACTACCGAGTGAATTACGTGGGTGCTCTCTCTCTCTCTCTCTCTCTCTCTCTCTCTCTCTCTCTCTCTCTCTCTCTCTCTCTCTCTCTCTCTCTCTCTTTGTAA
>NC_087155.1:36430055-36435055 GCF_035594125.1 Scylla paramamosain | reverse complement strand
TCCTTCTCTCTGTAACTTCATCTCAAGTTTCCTTTCTGACCGTTCTATTGCTGCTGTGGTAGACGGTCATTGTTCTTCTCCTAAATCTATTAACTGTGGTGTTCCTCAGGGTTCTGTCCTGTCACCCACTCTCTTCTTATTATTCATTAATGATCTTCTAAACCAAACTTCTTGTCCTATCCACTCCTATGCTGATGATACCACCCTGCACTTTTCCACGTCTTTTCATAGACGTCCAACCCTTCAGGAGGTAAACATATCACGCAGGGAAGCCACAGAACGCCTGACTTCTGATCTTTCTAAAATTTGTGATTGGGGCAGAGCAAACTTGGTATTGTTCAATGCCTCAAAAACTCAATTCCTCCATCTATCAACTCGACACAATCTTCCAGACAACTATCCCCTCTTCTTCAATGACACTCAACTGTCCCCCTCTTCTACACTGAACATCCTCGGTCTGTCCTTTACTTATAATCTGAACTGGAAACTTCACATCTCATCTCTAGCTAAAACGGCTTCTATGAAGTTAGGTGTTCTGAGACGTCTCCGCCAGTTTTTCTCACCCCCCAGCTGCTAACTCTGTACAAGGGCCTTATCCGTCCATGTATGGAGTATGCTTCACATGTCTGGGGGTTCCACTCATACTGCTGTTCTAGACAGGGTGGAATCAAAAGCTTTTCGTCTCATCAACTCCTCTCCTCTAACTGACTGTCTTCAGCCTCTCTCTCACCGCCGCAATGTTGCATCTCTTGCTGTCTTCTACCGCTATTTTCATGCTAACTGCTCTTCTGATCTTGCTAACTGCATGCCTCCACTCCTTCCGCGGCCTCGCTGCACAAGACTTTCTTCTTTCTCTCACTCCTATTCTGTCCACCTCTCTAACGCAAGAGTTAACCAGTATTCTCAATCATTCATCCCTTTCTCTGGTAAACTCTGGAACTCCTTGCCTGCTTCTGTATTTCCACCTTCCTATGACTTGAATTCCTTCAAGAGGGAGGTTTCAAGACACTTATCCACCAATTTTTGACCACTGCTTTGACCCTTTTAGGGACTGGCATTTCAGTGGGCATTTTTTTTATTAGATTTTTGTTGCCCTTGGCCAGTATCCTTCCTACATAAAAAAAAAAAAAAAAAAAAAAAACTAGAATGTATACCTCCTCTTCCTCCTCCTCCTCCTCCTCCTCCTCCTCCTCCTCCTCCTCCTCTTCTCACCATCCGAATTTATCTGTTATTCCTCTCCTCACAAACACAGCTTTTATCTCCTCCCCTCCATCTCCCCATCTCTCCATCTCGGGAATGGAAAAGAGGAAGAAGAGAGGGAGAGAAAAATATTTGGGGGGAGAAGGAGGAGGAGGAGGAGGAGGAGGGGATGAGGAGGAGGAGGAGGAGGGAGCGTAACATGGAGATATGAAGAGATTTATTGGCGTATTGAAGAGATCGAAGAGAGAGAGAGAGAGAGAGAGAGAGAGAGAGAGAGAGAGAGAGAGAGAGAGAGAGAATTCTTATATCAATTTTCTATCACCTTTCTTTCTTTTTACTTTCTCTTTCTCTCTCACACTCACTCTCACCCTTGCAGTCGGTTCCGGTAAACATATTTGGCCCATAATCCGGTACCCGATACGGTTCAGGTCCAGTGGTTCCGTATGCTTGTGGTGAAAATGTGCAGGGAAGTGTAAACGTTTGTGTTGAAAACGTTACCACTGTGTGAACGTTTGAGCCTCGCGGGCCGCACTGCACCTTGGGACAATTTGCTGATGTCCTGCTCCGCCTTGAAAACTATTGCCTTCTGCTGAGAGAGAGAGAGAGAGAGAGAGAGAGAGAGAGAGAGAGAGAGAGAGAGAGAGAGAGAGAGAGAGAGAGAGTTATGACACTAAAAACAAGCAAAACTAGGCGTTAAATGAAAAAAAAGGGGAAAAAATGATAGGTTAAGCAAGGAAAAAAAATATATAGACTTGAAGAAAGATAAAAAAAAGTGGAGGAAAAAAACTGAAGGAAAAAACGAAGGAAAAATAAAGGACAGGAATAAGTGTCAACGGAAATGACGAAAACGCTCTCTCTCTCTCTCTCTCTCTCTCTCTCTCTCTCTCTCTCTCTCTCTCTCTCTCTCTCTCTCTCTCTCTCTCTCTCTCTCTCTCATGAACTCTGCATTTCAAAACACACAAACACACACACACACACACACACACACACACACACACACACACACACACACACACACACACACACACACACACACACACACACACACACACACACACATTTCCCCTCCATCAACGTTGTATAAGTCTTGTTTTTTTTAATCTCTTTCTTTCTTTTTGTCTCTATCTCTGTCTCTCCTGTTCTTGTCCTCTTTCTTTCTCTTCCCCACCCACCCACTGACACACACACACACACACACACACACACACACACACACACACACACACACACACACACACACACACACGGCTATTGGCTACACTTTGTTTCCCAGTGACCTCAGTGGCTTGTATACGAGGTCGAGACGAGGCCAGACCATTTACCCTAAGACCCTGACTGGAGGTGAGGGAAACCAGGGCTGGAGGGGGCTGGGAAGGCCTGGAAGGGAGCTGAGATGGGATGGTGAGGCTGGGAAGGGCTGGAGGGGGCTGGGAAGGGCTGGAAGGTCTGGAAGGGAGCTGAGAAGGTCTGAAAGAGGACTGGTAATGGTTGGCGGGGCTGGGATGGGCTGAAGGGGGGCAGGAAAATGGTGAAGGGGGACTGTTAAGGGCTGGAAGGCGGCTGATAAGGGCTGGAGGGCGATGAGAAGGTCTGGAAATGGGCTGGTAATACTGGAGGGGGCTGGGAAGGTCTGGATGGGGCTGATCATGGCTGGAGGGGGCTGAGAAGAGGACTAGGCGCCATTTCTTTAGGTATTGTGACTTTTAAAGGAACTATTTTTAAAGCGCCATATTTCGAGCCATTTAAAAGAAAAAAAACGTCCTTGTTTTGTGTTTTTTTTTTCATTTTTTCTGAATCTGATGGTGTTTTATATGTTTTTTTAAATTTTTTTTTATATATATACCTGAAAGAGCTACTTATTTATTTATTTTTTTTCAATCTTCATATTTCGTGCCATTTTCCCCCCATTTATTTATTTATTTATTTATTTTTTGTATTTATATGTTCTCCGTTTACTTTTTCTTTTTCTTTTTTCGTATCGTGAAGACTTTTTAAACGAGGTATTTTATTTGATTTATTATTATTATTTTTTTTTAAAGCTTCGTATTTCGTGCCGTCTCAGAAAACATGCGGGTGTTCTGCAAGGCGTTTTTCTGTATCCTTTTGGCGATGGCGGGGGAAGACTTGCGGCGCCCTTAAAGAGAGACGGGCCGCTGCTCACAGAGGTCAAGCGTCTTTTGGATTCGAAGCTCTTACCACCCAGAAGAGGAGGAGGAGGAGGAAGATGAGGAGGAGGAGGAGGAGGAGGAGGAGGAGGAGGAGAAGGAGGAGGAGGAGAAAAGGACAGAGAGTGGAGAGACATTTACAAGAGTGCCTGGTTCGGAGAGAGAGAGAGAGAGAGAGAGAGAGAGAGAGAGAGAGAGAGAGAGAGAGAGAGAGAGAGAATATCAATCATAATGACTGACTGTATTTTGATGACCGTTTTTTTTTTTTTTTTTTTTTTTTTTTTTTTTTTTTCGAGAGAGAGAGAGAGAGAGAGAGAGAGAGAGAGAGAGAGAGAGAGAGAGAGAGAGAGAGAGCAGGTGGCAGTGACATCATGTCTTTCCTATACATTACACAGCGTGACCTTTCATTTCCCCTCTCACTCTCTCTCTCTCCCTCTCTCTCTCTCTCCCTTTCCCTTTCCCTCTCCCTCTCCCTCATTGCTCTTTCGAAAGGGGGAAGGAAGAGGAGGGAAGAGGAGAGAAGGGAAGGGGAAGACATGTTAAGTGCAATGTAAATTCTCTCTCTCTCTCTCTCTCTCTCTCTCTCTCTCTCTCTCTCTCTCTCTCTCTCTCTCTCTCTCTCTCTCTCTCTCTCTCTCTCTCTCTCTGTGTGTGTGTGTGTGTGTCCGGAAATGAAAGGTTTGTAAAATTTTGTGCATTTTCTTTGTGTTTTTAAAGTTTGCCTTCCGATGTTTTGTTGCTGGTAGCTTTTGTTTTTCTTAGGCTACTTGTTGTTGTTGTTGTTGTTGTTGTTGTTGTTGTTGTTGTAAGGGAAAGACTCCGCCGCCACGTTTGGTTTGCGTCAAGAGTTTTGGTAATTAAGATAAAAAGTTTCTCGCGTGTTTGGAAAGTAAAGGTGTGTGTGTGTGTGTGTGTGTGTGTGTGTGTGTGTGTGTGTGTGTGTGTGTGTGTGTGTGTGTCAGTCATCGTGTTTCATTCTCCCAAGTTTTCATTTAATTTCCGCATGTAACATTCTCTCTCTCTCTCTCTCTCTCTCTCTCTCTCTCTCTCTCTCTCTCTCTCTCTCTCTCTCTCTCTCTCTCTCTCTCTCTCTCTGGTGGTGTTTAATCCACTTCCAAAATTCCATTAACGTGTCGGTCAATCTGCCATCAATTTCACTCACTCCTCTTCCTCCCCTCTCACTCTCACTCTCACTCTCCTCTCACTCTCCTCTCACACCCGTTCATGACTTCTCGTTCCTCTCCCAACTCTCTCCTCTCACTTCCTGACACCCACTCTCACACATCTTTCCCTACTGATGTGTCTCTCTCTCTCTCTCTCTCTCTCTCTCTCTCTCTCTCTCTCTCTCTCTCTCTCTCTCTCTCTCTCTCTCTCTCTCTCTCTCTCTCTCTCTCTCTCTCTCTCTCTCCGTAGGATCGACCCCTTGTCCCATATTATTTTCCTCTCTCTCTCTCTCTCTCTCTCTCTCTCTCTCTCTCTCTCTCTCTCTCTCTCTCTCTCTCTCTCTCTCTCTCTCTCTCTCTCTCTCCTCTCAGAAATGCGAGGAGAGTGATGAATGGTGAGAGTTAGGCCAGATGTCAGAAACATATTGGTGGTTTTGCTACTACTACTACTACTACTACTACTACTACTACT
>NC_087155.1:36392555-36425055 GCF_035594125.1 Scylla paramamosain | reverse complement strand
ATTCTTCTATGAGGATTGTGTTCAAAAGCCTTAGCAATGATTATATAGTTATTATAGGTGTATTTCTTCTCTGATGGTATGTAATTCTTTTACTAGAGCCTATCAAAAGTAATGTAGATCAGATGCCAGTATACTTAGACCTTTGCTGTTTAAAATTTACTGGATGAAGAACCTCTTTTAACTTCAGTAATAACAAGTGCACTTTTTTTCCCACAGACGGGCCACCAAAACACTGCCTTGGACGTGGTGGAGCAAATGAACGTGTGCCGTGAAGCAGGTCTGGAGAGGCTGTACCGCTGGTGTCAGGGGCAGTGTTGCTCCCCAGACCCCTCACCTTTGCTCACACAAGCCTTAGCAGCTCTGCAGGAGAGACCAGTGCTTTTCAAGTGAGCATGTTTCCTTTATTACACACTTCAGTACTGTGTCTTTCTCTTATTCTTGTCTTTGCATGCTCTGATCCTCAATTCCTCCTCAAATTCTCCTCTTGTCACACACAGACAGCCTCGTTAGGCCCAGTAGGGCTGTTGCTGTCTGTTCTTTCCTTTGTATTCCTTTGTATTACTTTGTCTTATTCCTATCCTTACTTTCCCTCCGTACAAACCTTAAATGCATCTTCCTTCCAGCCTGGTGGTGGAGGAGTGGGTGGTGGCGGTGAGACGAGGATGGCTGGTGAGGGGCTACCTGGATGCTCTCACCATAGGAGAACCTGGAGGAGCACCACGACCCATACAGCTGCAGGCACATGACACCCCCCCCCTGCACTACAGGGGGGGGACATACTGGCATGGGTGCATCAGGCCCTCCCTTCTGAACGTGAGGCGGCCCAATCACTTTTTGTCAAGTGCTCCAATCTAGGTAAGCTGAAGGATAGAGTGTATATTTGTAATTGAATAGCAGGCCTTCAAACCAGCAACTAACACTGACTCCGCCTTCAGATCCAAAGAACAAACAGTACCCTGAATACCAGCCATTATACCATCAACTGACACTGACTCCCTTCAGACCCAACAGAGCAGACAAGGAGTACTGTGGCTAGCGTATCGGAGAGTGTTTGCTGTCCTCCCAGAACCAGAATTGAGCAGACGATTGTGACAGACCAGCGTCGGGAGGGAGGCAAGAAACCCGTCATGTTGTACAAGATAAGCAACCTCCTCAGATTCTATCACAACACTATTTTGCAGGTACATGGCTTAGCTGGTCAGTTATTCCTGTTTTTCTATCCTTATTTTAAGATGAACATGGCTTGGGTGTAACTCTGTAGCTAGATTTGATATTATTGCCATGTCATTCCTTGCATGCTTGTAAAAAGTTACTAAAAAGGGGGAGTAAGAGCACTGGGTACCTTCTCCTTTGTATCGTTTATTCCTAGGATGAGACAAGATGTTATATGTTGTAGGGGCCGTGTGTCAGCTACCCTGCTTTAATGGGGATATAATAGATAGACTTTAAAATAAGCATTCTTAAGTATACCATTTAATCCTCCCTGTGTTGTTCACTCAGTCACCTCCTGCTCTCCTTCAGTTCTCTTCTACCACTTGTGTCACCATGCTTCCTTTTCAGCATTCTGTTGATATTCAGCTCATGTTTCTGCTTCCTTTTAATGTTCATCTCATCCCTGCAGGTGACTGATGCAGGACTGCTGGTGGCCACTCTTGATGAACTCCACCAGCTAAGCTACAAGATGTTTTTATATCAGGACTGCAGAGTCAAGTGAGAACCACGACATCTTTTGTAACATCACTGTCACTTGAGTAGAGTATAATAACATATGTTGAAGTAACACTATATGAAATATTTAGCCAAAATCTTTGTTGTTGAAAGCTGATTACCATCTGTTGAAGTTGA
This sequence comes from Scylla paramamosain, assembly GCF_035594125.1. Lineage (NCBI taxonomy): Eukaryota > Metazoa > Arthropoda > Malacostraca > Decapoda > Portunidae > Scylla > Scylla paramamosain. The sequence continues at coordinate 36,423,210 of NC_087155.1, read as the reverse complement.
TCCAGAATTTTAATTACTTGAAAGGGTGATCACCACCTCTTGTTACAACTGAGCCAGAATCTTAGTCATTTGAAGGGTTATCACTCTCTTGTCAAAACTGAGCCAGAATCTTATAGTCATTCAAGTTTGATTACCTGTCTTTTGGTGCCACCAGTTGAGCCATGTGAGTGAGTGAGAGGATAGAGCCGCCAGGAGAGACACTGGCACCCACACCTGGAGTGGCACGCACCCTGAGTCTGCTCACTGAGGTGGTTACTGCCGCCACTGTGGCTGACGACGCACACCATGATTGTAAGCAGGTGAGGGAGCCATGGATGGAGAGACAGAGGGATGTATGAAGGGTTGATTTCTCTGTTGTTTATTTATTGATGTACTTTCTGCATTTTTCTCTCAAGTGTGAGATCTCAATGCACTTCCACAACTTTTTTGTACTATTTTTTTCATGAGACAATTCAGTTTTTTATTTTTTATTTTTTATTTTATTTATTTATTTTTTTTCATAGTTATTTTGCATGTAGTGAAGGAAAAATGCTGCTTCACATGTTTACCAAAGAGACTGGTGTGTAAGACAAGAGGTGATGTGCTTACCGACTGACTGCTTGATTGTCATTTACCAAAGAGCAGCAGCAGCAGCAGCAAGCCTTTATTGCATCAATAGGACCACTTACACTGCAGCATGAGGGAGAATTGTGGAATTGTGGAGGTGAAGGACAAGGAGAAGAGAAAACAGAAAGAGGAAAAGACAGGTTTTGAAAATAGATGGCAAATTTAAGTGTTCTATCCATTACCTCATTGTCTTGTATCCTTTGGCAGATTGTGAGTTGTGTGGTGGATCCTCTGATGAATGCGATAAGTGAGAGTGCAACTGGACTGGGTGCAGTGGAGTCTGCTGTGTATCTGCTCAACTGCTTCCACCAGCTGCACTCTACACTTTCCCTCCTCCACACCACTGGGGATAAACTAGAGATGATCCAGGTAAAACATCACCTTTCATTCCTCACCTTCTTATGAATAACTTGATTATAGTTTACCTTGTGAATATCTCAGTGACTTCATGAAGTGACTGCCTGCCTTATTGTGATCCTTTTATGCATGTTACTTGTTAGTTTTCAGCTTTGTGTAGTAAAATGTTATGTTTCATGGTGACATACACATATGTTGAAAACTATACCACGTGTAGGTCTGATGGCTTCTTGCAGCTTCCCTTATATTCTTATTCCATTGCTGCTTTTAAAGCTCTACTCAAGTTCTCTCCCCAGCTTTCCTCATCTAATACAGAAGATGTGTCTTTCCCCTCCAGGGACAGATTGACGCCCAGCTGGACACACTGAGCCAGGAGCAGATCAATGGGGTGTGTGTGTCATAGCATGGGAGTGGCCACCATGTACCCACTGATCACCAACCCTCCCACCACACCTCTCTCCCAGCACCCATCGTGTCAGCCTTTGGCCATACAGGCATTCATGGTAACACTCTCTGCATGTTAATATTGACTATAGGCAACATGGCTAACCTGGGCAGAATGGTTCCTCCCTATCTGATGTCATGCTGTACTTTAACTTATGCTCTTTCCCATTGAGCACATTCACCATAAAGCATTGAATTCAGCCATAGTTGCTGGTCTGACTATAGCTGTATGCTGCACTTATGAAAATTACCACTTATGGAGTATTTTTGTTCATACATTAAATCTTACCATTCTCAAAACTATACATTATATATTCCAAAATGCTACACTTCTAAAGTTGGTTTTTGCTTGTAAGTTGTCTGTAGAAATTTGTATTCTAATTTTTTAACATTGTAATCCAAATTTCTATAACTGCATACTTTTAGTCATATAGAAATATACTTTTTTTCAGGTGTTATGATATATTTATAAGTAATAATTATAAAAGTGTCATGTAACAAAGTATGGTTGCCTTTCTTGTGTTGTTCATAAGAGTATAAGGAAATATTAAACACATTCACTTAACTTAAGAGTGAACAGCAGCACACCTTGAAGACTTCACATCCCTAAAATACATATGCTCCTCATCCTAGACCAAGCTGGATGGGTTCCTGGCTGCCCCTGACCATCTCATGCTGCCCCACACCAGGCTGCTGCTCTCCTCTTCCTTCAGACGGTCCCTGCAACAGCGCACAGCAGAGGCAGTGTGCACAGTTTACAAGCAGCTGCATGATATAGTCCATAACCCAACCCATGGCTACACAGACCCCAGTTCCCTCCTGCCCAGTGACCCTGAGACTGTGAAAACCCTCCTCTCCTAGCAGGAATGCTCTTGGCTGGGTCACTGTTGTTGATTTGTTGAAGGTTTTGTCCTGTGAGTGGTAGAGTGACAGAATGCATTTTTTTTTTTTTTTTTTTTTTGTGTGTGTGTGTGTGTGTGTGTGTGTGTGTGTGTGTGTGGTGAGAGTAACATTAGTTGGGTCAGTCTTTGGTCTTGTTCTTGAATATATTTCTTCTTCTACTTGATGTAGTTTAAAGATATGTTGGTTTAGATTTTGATAGATTTTATTGTGAAATCTCTTATATATGTGTGTATCTCTATTTCTGTTTGTTTGATGGCAGTTCCATTGGGAGTATTTATATGAAATGTTTACACAACCTATTTGCTTTGCTTTGACTTGTTTCTTTCTCTTAAGATTATCAATAAAAGTTAACCATTTATGAAGTTTGTATCTATGATGCACTGCAAGTTATCAAAGAGAAACTGTTGAGAGAAACTTCCTGAATTAGTGTTAATAAATACTTGCATAGTTAAGAGTGAATGTAAAGTATTATTATCATTAAAACCCACACATTGTATTACTGAAGCTAAGGAAGAAAGGTAAGGTTGTGTTGCATGTTAAGTATGGTTTATGGTGATGGAAGTATGAGTACTGGTGGACACTAGACTGAGGTATAAGTCTTTAAAGAGGGTAACTCAAGCAATTTTGGGCAAACCTATCACTTTCTGTGATACTCCATTTTTGGAGATCATGATGTGTGTGCACTGCCTTGGTGCAATATTCTAACTCAGGCAAGAGGTTTTAAGCCCTTTAATGTGGATGGCAACACAAGGATGGGAGTGAGACTGTGAAGTGTGAAGTGTGAAGTGTGAAGGCAAGGATGGTGTACCGTGTGGAAATGACGTGAAGAATGACTGAGAATGCAAGGAATGCAAGAAAAGGCATGAAGTCTGGATGCGTGAATGTGCAAGGATAGGGCATTGGGAAATTTGAGGATGTGTGTAAGGAACTGAATGAATGGCATTTCAACATAGAATGACCGAGACACACTTGAAAGATGATGTGAAATTGGATGGTAGTAAGTATGTGATGATTGGAAAGGGACAGAAAGTTCAAGATAGGGTAGGAGGAGGAGTAACCTTTTTTTTTTTTTTGTATAGGAAGGAAAAGAACTTCAGAATAGAACAGTTAGATATAGGAAACTGTGCCATGAGTGAGGAAATTTTAGCAGCAAAGGTAGAGTGCACAGGTGAGCATGGGAAGTGTGAAACACTGGTGGTGATTGTGGTGTGCATGACAGTTGAGGGGGAGAGAGCAGCAAGAGAGAACAGCAGGAAGTATGGAATATTGAGGAAGATCATAAGAAAGTGAAAGGAGAGAGTAATGATTATGGGAGACATGAATACACACGTAGGTATTTTAGGTGAGCGGATGCATGAGAATGGTGAGAGATGCTTGATGAGTTTGTGAATGACATGGATGTGGAAGGAAGGAAGTGGAAAAGTGAGACAGAGTAGTGAAACTTGTGGGACTGAGTGAATAGAAGAATAAAATGGAACAAAAGAATATTCAGAGTGGTAAAAAGAGAAAGAGGCCCCAATGTATGAAAAGTGGTATAAGGGAAGCCTGGGTGATGATTTCTTCCGAGCTAGGGCACAGTGTATTGTGTGAATGCAAGGTGTTAAAGATGGTCTGAGTTCTGCAGCAAAGTATACCGGATGTGTGACATTGGAGAGGATGAGACGGTGGAGCATATGGTGCTGGAGTGTGTGAAGTATGCCAGAGACAGAAATGAGATGATGCAAGTGGTGCAGAGGGAGCTGGGGAAGGTCAGAGTGAAGACAGGAAAGGAATGGATTGGATGGTGTTGCTGCTGGGGATGTGTGGGGAGACGAATGAAAGGATGATTGAGGCAGTGAAGGAGTTCCTGGAAAAGATGTGGTGTATTAAATATAGGAATTAGTGGTGTGAAGGATGGTGTCTGTTTTCTGTTTGCCGTTTTTCTTTTTTTTTTTTTTTTCCTACAGGAGTTGCCGATACTCCTGGACCAGGAGCAGTCCCGAGCCATCTGTAACATTAAAATGAAGATCAAGATCATCGAGATCAAAATCAAGATCATGGCTGTCTTGCTCCGTTCGTCTTTCATCCAAGCATTGCTGCCAGTTTGTAGGTTTGTCATGTTTGCTTTTCTTACTTTTGTTTTTATATTGTGTTGAGTTTGGTTATTTTTTTGTAATAGGTCCATTCCCCCATCCTTCCTTCCTTCCTTCCCCCAAATTCCGTAAGCAAGCTTGGGGACCTGGTGGGAAAGCGGGGTTCTAGGGTAGGGGAAGCCAAATTAGGCCAAATTTGTACATTCATGAAAAGTTTAAGGACGAAACGCCATGTTTCGAAAACTGGGGAAACCTCTAGTCTAACCTAACTTACCTACTCCAACTGGGGTGCTTCGCCTTGCCAGTTACGTCAGGCTAGGCTAGGTTAGATTAGCCTGGTTAGGTTAGATTGGTTTAGTTTAGATTAATTTCATTGGGTCAGAGAAGCTGGTGATTTGTGACTGCTGACTGGCGGCCACGGGCGAGCCCTCGAGGGGAGGGGGGGTACATTGCGAGTGAATGTTACTGCTGCTATTTGTGAAGATGGAACTATTTTCTTTCTGGTGGACTTCAGTCTGTTTTGTATTAATCTACTTTTTGTTTTTATTGCAAATCATTAGTCTTTGAAGGGATGGGGCGTCAGGGGTAAAAAAAAAAAAAAAAACTAATGATTTGCTGGAAAAGCATGCAGAGTAATTCAAAATAGGCCAAAAAACTACCAGAAAAGAAATAGATAACACCATGGTTTAGAAGCTACAGGACATTTTGATATGAATGTGGTACAAGTGGTAAGTGGGGGGAGTGAGGGGAGGAGAGGGTAGCAGTGGTGGGTGTTGGCATCATCATGAGGATGTTACTTGATTACACAACAAGGTTTTCATAAAATAAAGATATAACTGAATTCAATAATGCAGTGTCTTGTTATGGCAAATAATAACTAAAATATAACGAATGTCACAGCGACCGCCTGGATGTTGCAGGACATTGCGGCCACTTGCCACTGATGTGCATGCATATTTAAATGTCCTGTAACTTCTGAACCATGGCTTTAAAAACATTTCACCATAGAATATTCCCAATTAAAAATGACTTGATCTTTCATTTCTTAGAATATATGACTTTCCTCCCAGGACACTACATGTATATATATTTTTATTGGACTGACAAAGAAGAGCATTATTTTTTTTTTATTTGGTTCTCCAGGTTAGCGGCACAACCAGCATGCCCAACTCGACCACTTTGCCGAAAGCCACCAGAAGATTGTGTGAGCATGGTGGTGGTGATGCCAGACCTGCTGCCACTGTCAAGAATGGTGAAACTAAAGAAAAATCAATTAAATCTCAGAATCTGGAAACCCAGATAGAAGACCATAAGCCACTTCAGGGGACAGAGGGAAAGAAGACTGGAGAGTCTCACTCACATGTCTTAAAACATGAGTCCAGTGTAAAAGAGAAAGCTGCTGCAGAGAAACAAGACAAGAAGACATCTAGCCACAAGAAACTACATGATCTTCTTTCATCTTTGGCTAGTGTGAGAACACTACATCTATGTTTACATAGATTGTGGTGATTTACCTTTCAGAACTGACATTAAAGCCTCTTGTTGATTTTGATTAGATTGAATACATTGCATTTATTCATCTCTTTATCTGCCATCTACTGCCTAGCATCCTCAGGGAATGGCCTAAGGAGGTGGTCATGATGAGAAAGTTTCCATTTCTATGAATCCAAACATTTATTTCCTTGCCTGCTCACTCACTCTTCTTATTATCCTTGCACTACTTTTGCATGCACTCCTTTACCTCCATCCATCTTCCAAGTGGCTTCCATCTCCTACTGTGACCTTGGAATTTTACTTATGTATATATATACCTCTCTTCTAAAACTTAAATAGTGCCTTATCTTTTTTATTTGGCCAGATTACTTTGGTGCATTTTTTCATTCATTCCACCACTCCATAGTTCGCTCAATTTGCATAAGATTTCATGCTGCATCATTCAAAAAAAGGTTTTTTATTCTCCTCTCAGATGGGTAATTTCTACATCATCCACTTGTGGTTGCTGCACCATCTTCTACATCTGAATCTGTTATTATAAGTCAATGAGAGTACTATTCCTGAAGTCCTGCTTACAGTAAATTCTGCTAATAGATTTTGCTTGATAAGTTCCACTTTGCATTATGTGGTAATTAGTACATAATAAATACTATACATGCCAGTGCTGGATGGCATTGATAACCTAGTCTCTTGTTATGTTTTTATAATATTCACAAATATAAATATGTATGTTCATGTTTTATTAGTATTGTAGAATGATGGGTGCACCAGGTGGTCATTTTAAATAGTACAAAATCTTTGTATCATATTGAAAGTCCCCTAATCTCCAGACTGACCCCACATTCCTGTGGAGCCTCAAGTGCAGCTGTCACGTCCCAAAGCTCGGAAGAAGACCAAAACTGCAGGAAAAGGCAAATTATCCCCGGTATCAGAGCCTGACCTTGGTGAGGACTGTACTTGTACCCTCATTACTGTAGGTTTCTTATTACCTAATTGTCATTCATATTGTTAATTTTTGGATGCTGCAATAGGTAACATCTATTTTTAGTCAATGTCTGTTTATGACACAAAACTGGTACAAGTTTAGGTCTTAGTTTAGGTCTAGACACTTAAACATGTGACATTTAAAAAACATGGTGATAAGTAGTGGGTGGTGTTTAGAGACATGTACATTATTCTTTCACCATGGTACAGGTGTGATGTTTATTATAGTTTGTTTTAGCTATTAGTTTTATTAATAGGTTGCTGCATTACATTTGTTGACAGAAGTAAACAAATAAAAACTACTATCTACAAGTAAGATGCAGTGGATGCTGTGCTTACAAACAAAGAAGTGTTAACATGCTGTACTAGTTCTAAGGAACTTTGAGCTTTCTTGTTTGAAATCATAAAATTGTAGGCTGTAATATAAGATTTGATTAGAACCATTTGTTGTAGTGGTGTGCTGCTATTTTTTTAGTAATAATGACATCTGGGCTCAATTTTTCAGAACCTGAGCTTGTTTTAGCAACCAAAGAAGTGGCTAAAAGTCTTGGTGGGGATGTGAAGGAAACTGAGTCTGAGCTTCTGTCCACCTTGCGCCTCCACTCTTCAGAGACTACCACTGGCACTGCCCCATCTCTCAGGTGAGTGTTGATGCCTCTTGGCTACATTGATGCCATGATATCTGTTTGTGATTGGATTGATACCATTGCAGTACAGTTTAGTTTCTTTTAGGGCCCAAGGAACTGCTGCAATGCTTGTCTTCTTTTGTTGTGCAGGATTTCATGTTAATGTTCCTGATGCCTTTGTTATGGTAGTAGTAGATTAAAGAAGATAATGTATGAAAATTTCTCTTGTCATTTTGGTGTTTATTTATTATGGAGACTGGTATGCCCAGTTTTGTGCAGTGACATTACTTTTGTTGTTATGCAATTTCTATCCTTTTTAGTTTTATATCATGTGTGTAAGATAACCCCAAATTTCTGTAGTTGCATTCTTATTTAAGCTTGTACCAGTTAGTTAAGATGATACCCATATCAAACTATAAGTGGTATAAGTGAATAATTGCTGGATCTTTCCTGGCAATTCTGTTTCTTGCCTTTATATCTGATCATCTCATTATCATCATCTTCAGTCTCAGCTTAGTAGAGATTGAAGATATACAATCTTAAACATTCTTCACCTACTTTCAGTTAACGAACCATTGTCTACATTTCTTACATAGATACATATACTACTGAATCTTTTCCTTTGTGCATTATTGTTGTCTTATTTGTGAGGTAGAGAGTGGCAACAGTGTCAAACCATCAGACAGCAACTCTTGTTTTGGCAAAATTATCCTGCCTGCTGAAGCTTTTTGATTCTGACCTACATTTTGGCTGAATGGAGTTATATTCTGGTAGACCAGACTTATAAATGAGCTATTATAGTACTGGTGTTCAGCCAAGAATTGATGTAACCTAAAGACAGCTCTGATGCATGTGTCTCTTTACACTATTTCACTGCAGTGTTAGTGTTCCAACAAACTTAACTCATGATACACTCCAACCCATTAAGACAGATCACTGTAAGTAACAATTTGGAAAAGATGAATTATGCAAATTCATGTTTGGCAAATTTTGTGCAGTTTTTTACTCATTCTTGTACTTTTAAATTTTGTAGTCAACACTATTGTATTCAGTGAATTTCTTCAGTGTATGTACTTATTGCAGAGTACCTTTTTTGATAAAAATACATTTGTGGCAGTTCTTTTATCCTATCTGGTAAATTTCCTTGCCCCACTGACATTAGTGGCTGTGCATAATTTCTCTTGTTGCAGTGAAATTGTTTGTGGGCATGAAGGTGGAGAGAAAGCCACAATCAGGGATGAAGGAAGTGCCACGTCACCTTCCTTCTGGTACCGAGGTCAGGCAAGGGTACCACGTTGACCCGAAAGACCAGCCCTGAGCCCTCAAGCCCTACACTCAGCCTCGGGATTCATCTGTGCCCAGGTTTGTTGAGAGAGGTGTACATTAATGCTATGTGAATTAAGATGGTCTCTTTCTGCTCCCTTCTTTTGATGATTTCAATACATGCTGTATTTCATGACTTGATCCACTGAAAAGGATGCTCATAATTAGTCTGTGTCCTAAGGGAATACCTCATATCTCCCATAAAAAAAAAAGTTTGTGGTCTTTTGACTTGAAGTTTTGGATTAAGTTTTTAATGATTATCCTTATTTTGTTTCCAAGGAGCAAGGAAACATGGACCTTCTCTGTGTCTTTACTGAAACATTACTGGTGCAAGGTTTTGGTGGGCCTGTTCCATGTAGCTGCCTTGTGCTGCCCAACATGTTGTACGTCATACATTTTAGATAAACTACTGTTATTTTCCAGGTCACAGTGTTTTCTCTACACCACACTCTATGTGCAGGGCTCATGTTGATCTCTTTGGAGGTCAACCTTTGGGGATATTTAAGAAAAGGGAAGAAGATACCCATGGACCTGCTGCTCCAATATCAGTGTTGCCCACATGGGAGAGATTGTACCTACATGAGCTGGAGCAGAGTATGCAGCATCCTCCTAGTAATGCCTTTGTGGAGATGATACAGTGGACTAAGCAAGGCAAGCTGTGGACCTTCCCCATTGATAATGAAGCAGGTATAGTTATCTCAACACTAACTACCTTAAGTAAAGTATATAGTTATACAAATTATTCAAGAAAATGTTCTTTTAATTAGTGTGTCATTTGGCAGTTTTCTGTTGTTGTATTTTTTTGTTCATATTAACAGCCAAACATAAATAATTTCTCAATGCCTTCTCCTTCCATCTCAGCAGGTTTGGTGGAGGAAATGAAAGTGGGATTCCATGAGCATGTCTTCCTTGAGAGACACTTGGAAGGATGGTGCCCAAAACATGGCCCCATCAGACACTTCATGGAGCTGGTTTGCACTGGACTCTCAAAGAATCCTCATCTAACTGTGGAGCGAAAACAAGCTCATATTGAATGGTACAAGAACTACTTCAACCAAAAAGAGAATTTGCTTAAAGAGTTGGGAGCTATAGAGGTTTCATAATTACAATTGGACAATGCTGAGTATTTCAAGGCAAGTTGCCATTCATGTTTCTCTTGTAGAATTTTATTATTGTAAATTTCAGGTTTTATGCACAATGGATGCATGCAGTATTTGCTGGTGGATTAGATACACCTCCACATCACACCCATATTTTAAAAGGAGATTTTGAAAAAGAGAAAATTTATTGTGTTTTGAGAGGGGGAGGGGGGGGAATTCATCATCTGACACAAATGATTGCTTTGCCACAACCGAACCAAGTCTTTGATAAATAGTGTTCAGTGGACTACTTCTGAACACAGATCACCCCATATCCCCTTAACCACATTTCACTACCTCTTCTGTGTTCTGTATTAGATGCAGGGTATTTTTTATTTATTTTTTTTCCCATCTAATCCACTAGAAAATACAGCAGATGCCTGAAGACCTTGTAAATAATCAGAATATTTGATATATTGTTGTTTTCATTTCCCTACCATTCCTTGCCCTTTTCTTTCTTTAATCACCTTTTATAGGCCTTTGCAGCACATAGAGGATGACTCTTAATAAAAACAGAGTAAAACAATTAATTAACAAGATTGCCTATAACAAGATAAAGAAATTAAGTTAAATCCAAGTAATACTTACTCCCAATAATAGACAAATTCTTGGTTTGGGCTAGTAGTGTCGGAAATAGATTGATAGAGATATGCAGGGATGAAAGGAGAGACAATCGACACATGGTCCTCACACTAAGCTGGTAATTATTATATGCTGTTGACACATTGATTGGTCGCTGACTGGTAACAGAACAAGTTCTGAGCTCTTTCTGTAGGGGAACGGCTGGCTGGGTGACCAGCAGATGACTGTAGGTGAATAGGTGAATGACACACGCACACACACACACACACACACACACACACACACACACACACACATCAAAGGCATATTTTTTGGGCCAGGTACTTACCTTGACTATGAAACTGTCATCAGTAAAACAAATCACATTGTTTCCACCTATTGAAACTAAGCACAGGTTTATATCTTCATAGGAGTTCAGAATCAGTCTTGGTGAAATTTAAGGATGGCTTTGTTATTGGATGTTATTGGATGTTAAGGATGGCTTTGTTATATATATATATATATATATATATATATATATATATATATATATATATATATATATATATATATATATATATATATATATATATATATATATATATATATATATGTAAGGCAGATGAGTGTAGATGAACAGCTCAGTGTGACATGTCATTAACATTCTTGTAGTTATGCATGTTTGATACTGATCAAATAATTTTTTTGAATTGTTTCCCCAAAAATATGCTGCCTCTTACAAGATACAGCATCTTGAAAGGCGTGGATAGAAGAATTAGGTAGCCTGATGGTAAGAGAGAACAAGGTTTGTGAAAGGGAATATTAATTAAATTAGATAAAAAAATTTGAAATTTTGCTGAATGCAAAGAGATGATAAGTGGAGGTGGCTGTGGCAAGGTGCTTCAGCAAGTAAGCATGAGGAAAGAAGAGGAAGTGATGAAAACTATTCTTAGTTTTCAAGAACTGGAAAACTGAAAATGGATGGAACTAGTGTTGAGGCATTAGACTATGAAAGAAAAATTATTATTGAATGGATGTTCAAGATGTGGAATATCAAATTACCATGAAAGATATTATTATCATTATTACTATTATTACCATTATTATCATTATTATTATTATTATTATTATTATTATTATTATTATTATTAATATTATTATTATTACTGGTAGAAATAGTAGTAGTAGTAGTGGAAGTAGTAATACTAGCAACAGTAGTAGTGTTATCTTTGTTGTAGTTACCATCATTATTAACATTCTCTCTCTCTCTCTCTCTCTCTCTCTCTCTCTCTCTCTCTCTCTGGACCCAACATCAGTTTCTCCTTTTCCTCTTTGTGCTTACCACGTCTACCTCTCTCCCCCACAGCCTCCTCAGACAGCGGAGATCTTGCGTGAAAGTTGCTTAAGTGTTGGGGTTGTAAGAGTGAAGTGGTGGTGGTGCTGGTGGTGGTAGTGATAATGAGAGTAGTTACGGTGAGGGGATAGCAGTAGTGACAGTGGTTGCAGTGATGACGTAAAAGTATTCACATCAGCCATCTATGTTCATTAACAAGAAAGGAGATAGAAAGATGGAGAGATACTCGTTGTTTTCAAATAGACCACTAGTACATCAGTGGAATGTGCTGGGAGATACAAGTAATGGTGTGCACAGACCATTCATATAAATCTAAAGAAAAACTAATAATTTGATGATAAAAGATGGGCTACTACGAACACATTGGCGTCACAATGCAAATAGATAAATACATTCACTGTACATAGTACTGCTATGTTCAATGTAAAAGTAACAGCAGCAACAGGCGTGGTAGTAGTAGTCGCGGAAATGCATGGCTGTCATGGAATAGGTTGGGATAATTATCAGTCATATGTTGATATAAAAGTCAATGATTTACCCAGCTTTCATCTGATGAAATATTGCAAAGTCATTGCTAAAGGTAAAGCAACACATGCAAGGAGTAACGATGTGTTGCACCACGTACTCCAAGGAAACCATCGAAAATAATTTACAGAATCTTGCATCATTTTGTCAGGTTTACTTGAACTAAATACTGAAAAGTCAAACATAATAATACACCTTTAATGCCAATAAGAGAGAGAGAGAGAGAGAGAGAGAGAGAGAGAGAGAGAGAGAGAGAGAGAGAGAGAGAGAGAGAGAGAGAGAGAGATTCTCTTTCACTACTATTCCCACAACCACCACCGTCACCTCTTCCTCCTCCTGATTTCCACATTCATGACAGCAACTGTTCTCGTGATTTTATTTAGTCACATTTTTCTTTCCTTCGCACACTCACTTTCAAAACCGCGTCATATTCCACTTTCCCAAATTGAGACTCCTCGCCTGCCCACCTGCCTCGGTGACTGATGCGGGAAACGTGCAATTTACTTAATCCAAGCCAATCCAAACCAACTTGTTTTTGGCCAAGTGACTCCAACTTCCTGGAATTTGCTATATTTTTGTTCCCCGTGTGTGTGTGTGTGTGTGTGTGTGTATTTATCTATCTATCTAATGTATCTATCTATCAGTTTAGTTCCTTCGTAGTAAGAAGTCTTCAGGTTACATTTTTTGCCCACATACAACATCCAGGAATATGGATGGCTGTGGCTTTTGTGCGAGGTGGATATATTCATACTTGGAAGGTTACGTCCCAGACAACCGAAGGTGCGAACAAGATTACATAATGCGTATTGAAGTCTCAAGTTTTACATTCGCTGATGTCTAGGTTTGTCGTTCGCCTTGTAGTAGTACATATATTCTCCTCGTGTTTACAGCATTCACCTCAGTTCAGCTCAGTCCAGCCCTTGCTTACTCATGCTTTTGTTCATGATTACCACCTTTCGCTTTTTCAAATTCGCACTGCTTTTTCCGTCTCAAGTACATGAAATAAGAAAGAAACAATGAAAGAAGAAAAAGAAGAAAAATAGCCCCACTGTCCGCCGGCCATCTCATTACCTACTACAAAGGAGTTGCTTGAATAAAATTATTATGACATTAATGGTTACCGCAGAAAACAGTTGGTGAGGAAGGCAGCTAGCCCGGCATGATGTGAATAACTAAGTAAATATATATATATATATATATATATATATATATATATATATAGAGAGAGAGAGAGAGAGAGAGAGAGAGAGAGAGAGAGAGAGAGAGAGAGAGAGAGAGAGAGAGAGAGAGAGAGAGAGAGAGAGAGAGAGAGAGAGAGAGAGAGCAGTGATATCTTGCAAATTCTTATAGGAAACTGACGTATTTTAGTTTATGAATTTGACAAAGCGTAGCTCAGTGTATAAAATGTCCTCACTGATAGCTCCTAGCTATTCTCGTAGTGATTATCATCTTTCCGTTATGTAGAAAGTGTTTTGTATCTGTTTTGTGTTTAGAAAGTTGGAAGGGCGGAGTAAGAGCTAAAATGTATGAAGCAAAGACTTTTAGTGCTGCAAATGATACTTGTCAACACCTTATTACATTTCTGATTATTATTCTCGTCAAGGGGAGAAACATAGGGGATGGGGGAGTCGAGGAGGAGGAGGATCTATAAGAATAGTGTTAAGAATTCCGGGGAGGAGTCTAGAGGGAGCACCTGGAGTTCTAAAGGAGCTAAAGAAGCCTGATGGTCTACCTGGTCGTTGGCGGCAGTCAGTCGTGTGCCAGCCGTGACTGGAAGTGGAGTGCGTGTTTACTGGTGCGTTCTCTCTCTCTCTCTCTCTCTCTCTCTCTCTCTCTCTCTCTCTCTCTCTCTCTTGTGTTATATAATAGTGCATTTCCATAATTTTACGTATATTTGATTTTGTTTATGATGCAAATTAACTTCGGTATTGTAAGCTCTTGCCACTTCCCAGCTTGTGGCAGTTTCCTTCATTCTGTGTCTGTGTGTCATTGCATGGTGACGCTTCGCATGGTGACTTTCCAGTAGTCAATGTCACTGAAGTTGTTGTTTCCGCTTCCTCCTGAGTGCAGCTGTGTTTCTGTGTTTTCAAGTCTGGCACTGTTTGGCGAGCCTTCCACCTCCCCCGTCTTCGTTGTTGGCGCTTCCACTCAGGTAACCTCTATTGTCACTTTGATCTTTGCTTTTGTTCTCAGTTGTATTTGCAAATTCGTCTGAGTTTTTTTGAACTTGTTAATTTACAGCACTGGGTTTTCGAGATGAGTTTAAAGATTAGTGTCAGGTACATTTAAAAAGGAAAATAAGTGTAAGAATTATAACTTTACCACACATAATGTTAACCACCAGAAATAAACAGTAGACCTAGTAACTTAAAAAAAAAAAAAGTGGCTCAAACGCAAAGGATTATTGGATATGAAAGAAAAAAAAAATTAGTGTACGCCCTAGAAAAAAAAGTTATATGAAGACGAATAATATTGTGCGTTTGTTTCAGGATAGGAAGAAGTTTAAGCATGCGGAATTAGTCATGTAGAAAGTAACTTGAGTTAGTGCAGCGTGCTCCTATAGCTGAGATCCCAAAGTTAATGCTTGCGTTGATAATATGCCTGCTCTTGGTGAACGTGAATCTGATCTGGTCATGGTATCATTATGACAGCGGTACTCAATGTCATCCTTGTGTGAACGTCTAGTCCAGACTTTTCTAACATGCAAATCACCACAACACATTGCAAAAATGTATTATCTTCTGCTTAACGAATCGAAAACTGCTCTTAGTATGACACCTTGATGACTCTCTCTCTCTCTCTCTCTCTCTCTCTCTCTCTCTCTCTCTCTCTCTCTCCATGAGGTATCGTTGACTTGATCAAGATGAAATTTTCGCTATTCCTTGAATATCTGGGGCAGTAGTACAATAACCTCAGGTTGTCTCCTGTCTTTTCAAGACGTGTGGATAGATTCACCAGAACGTCTTTCTTATTTACTGAACTTGTACAAACATAGAATTCCCCTGACAAAATGTACTTAATTATACTTCGGTGACACTATATACATACATACATATATATATATATATATATATATATATATATATATATATATATATATATATATATATATATATATATATATATATATATATATATATATATATATATATATATATATATATATATATATATATAGTCACCGAACTGTAATTAACTACATTTTGTCACGGGAATATATATATATATATATATATATATATATATATATATATATATATATATATATATATATATATATATATATATATATATATATATATATATATATATATATATATATATATATATATATATATATATATATATATATATATATATATATATAAAACAATGAACTATCCA
This sequence comes from Scylla paramamosain, assembly GCF_035594125.1. NCBI lineage: Eukaryota > Metazoa > Arthropoda > Malacostraca > Decapoda > Portunidae > Scylla > Scylla paramamosain. Next base: position 36,407,438 of record NC_087155.1, on the reverse strand, counting down.
CATGTTCTTAGAATCCAAGCCTGGTAATATCTTTCGACGTGTGAAAAAAAAAAAATAAATAAATAAAATAGCATTAAAAGTTTTAGCTGAGATGCATTTTGAAGAAAAGGTGTATATTTTGTTTGGTACCAGTTATGCATATAAGATATTGAATAAATAAATAATTATTACTGATCATAATTCGAATTAATAGAGGTAGACCCCCACCTGCGGGCTGGTGCTCGCTTTGTGTATTATATGTATATTCATGTATATTTTGTGCTATATGTATATATTTAAAAATGTACTATAATGCTCAATAAAGCTTTAATAATAATAAGTAGAGCTTTAATAATAAAAAGTGATGCGAGCAGCAGCATCCATGTCACAACCAGCGTCACGCGCTTCATGAGTCATCCTATGACGTGCGACACTACCATCTGCGGGCTACTTTTGCCTGGTGAGGCCGACGTTCACTTTACTGTCCGCCTTACTATCAACCTTCCCCTTCATTATCACTGATTATTATTGCTAATATATCTCAACCAATGCAAGACAACTCTAATTTCCAGTTCAGTTTTGCTAGTTCAATCACACTCGTAGAAGCTTATGCTTTAGTGAATGTGTTCATTTGTGATGAGATAGGGTTGAGAGCTTGAATATATATACATATATATATATATATATATATATATATATATATATATATATATATATATATATATATATATATATATATATATATATATATATATATATATATATATATATATATATATATATATATATATATATATATATATATATATATATATATAGACTTCCAAGTTTAGATTACAGTATGAGATCCAGAACAATCATAAGTAGAGTGCAGTAATACCAAGGCAGCTTGCCACCTTGACGGGAACAAGGGAAGACTCGTGTAGCGAACCTTTTCCCTCCTTAGCGTCGTCCGCCTGCTGCTGTTTCCTACCAGCTGCTCTCATCCTCTTGCTTTCTCGCCATGACCCCATTGACCCTCCCTCGGGCCTCCTCCCCATCAGGAACTAACATTTGAAGAGAGATTACGAGTATTTATCCCCTCCTAACCTATCATTTTTAGTCAGCAGTCAGTCAGTCAGTCAGTCAGTCAGTCAAATAGCCATTCAGTGAATGCGTGAGTTTGTGGATATTAATTCATTCCCTTAGCAAGTATTTTTCATTCATTCATTCAGTCAGACAGACAATAAACCATCGCTCACTCAAACACCCAGTCACTCAATTTTCCTGCTCATCTGTGTTCTCTTCTGCTTTTCACCACATTTCATCTCTTCCCTCCTCCCTCATACCCTCTTACCCTCTCACCACCCCCTCATGCCCTCAGGTACTGTGCGAGAGGGTGGAGGGGAGCCTGAATACAGAAGAGGTACTCACTGGTCTCAGGATAAACTCCCCCACAGGCATCCCAGAGTGTGGAGCTGATGCCCTTCGGTCCACCCTATGCTCCACCAGCTTCAAGAGTCAGTGTGGCATAGATAGATGTGGATGACTGTGGTGTCTTGTCTTGTGTGGAGTTCCAAGGTTGGTGTATGGATGGGTAAGTGAAGTAGAGATAAGATTTTAATTAGTGGTTTTGTAAGGTTGGGTAGGAGTGCTGTTCGTCTCCATCAAGGGCTAAGGTGTTGTGTGCTGAGTGAATGAGGCTGAAAATTATGTGTTTTCGTTTTGGTATATGTAGGAGATAAGATTTTAATTAGTGGTTTTGTAAGGTTGGGTAGGAGTGCTGTTCGTCTTCTTCAAGGGCTGACGTGTTGTGTGCTGACTGAATGAGGGTGAAAATTGTGTGTTTTTGTTTTGGTATATTTAGGAGATAAGATTTTAATTAGTGCTTTTGTAAGGTTCGGCAGGAGTGCTTCTCATCTCCATCAAGGGCTGACGTGTTGCGTGCTGAGTGAGTGTTTAAATATATTTGTAGGAGATAATATTTTAGTGGTTCTTTTCCCCAACAAGGGTTAACGCATTGAAAGATTGTTGTGCGTGAGAGTAACGGTGAAAGTTGTGTGCCTTGTCTTGGTACATGTAAGAGATAAGCTATAATAAGTGTATTTGTAAGGTTAAGGCAGCAGTGCTTCTCTTCCCCAACAAAAAGGTTAAGGTGTTGAAAGAGTGTTGTGAGTGTGAGGTGAGTGTGAAAGCTGTGTGCCTTGCCTTGCTATGCGTTTGTATATTTCTCATAGCACTTCCCTGCCAGACCACCTGTGTGTGTGTGTGTGTGTGTGTGTGTGTGTTATGTATAAAATGTAAATAAATAACTACATTTCTCGACTGATGGGAGAAACACACTTTTAAAAGGCTCTATTCAAAGTAGCACAGGTTTTTAAGGATGTTTTTTATGGTTTTAGTGACAAATTAACAACATTCCTACATTACCGTCAGGAGAAACACTCACAAAAACCTCTGCTAATCATCTTTGTGGCCTTTGAAATCAATCATGAGAGAGAGAGAGAGAGAAAGAGAGAGCTAAACCAATTCAACTTGATATGAGAGAAAATCTAATTATCTTCCATTCCCACAGAACCGTCACCCCAAACAATGAGTGGTGGAGGGTGCGTTCTGCGTTGACAGCCAGCATGAGCGGTGACAGGAGGTGTGTGAGACGCATGACAGCTTTAGTGACAAGTTCATGCAGGCAGTGGTGCAATATTATTCCCTCAACACTCTCATTCACTTTGAGGGCTTGGAAACCACAGTGCCTTCAGATTTGTGGAGAAGTGTGTGTGTGTGTGTGTGTGTGTGTGTGTGTTTTTGATAGTTATATTAGTTGTTTAAATCATGCTGGGCTAATATCTATCCCTCTATCAATGTGTTTGTGTGTGTGTGTGTGTGTGTGTGTGTGTGTGTGTGTGTGTGTGTGTGTGTGTGTTAGTTATATTGTTTAAATCATGCTGGGCTAATATCTATCTCTCTATCAATGTGTGTGTGTGTGTGTGTGTGTTTACCTATTGCACGAGACAGGGGAAGAGGGAAGAGGAGGAGAGGAGAGGTGCTTGGGAGATGAAAATGTATGTGTGTATGTGTGTATGAATATTTTCCCTATCATACACAAAAACACCCTTGAAATCCTATATATAATTTGCCATAGAACACGCTTACTCTCTCCCACGTGCCCACTCCCTCTCTCCCACCCTCTCACCTCCCACACACCTGTATACCGCGTCCTGCAGCCTCAATGCACTCACCCCTTCTTTTCCAGCCATGGGTGCCTTGCCTCCTCGCACCACCACCACAAGCACCACCACTCCTGCCATCACCTACAAGGGGGAGACTGTGATGTGGCTGCAGGTGGATAGGTGAGGCATTGTTCTGGTGTTGGTGTGTGGTGTAGCATTATCTTGAAATCCACAGGCCTTCCACAGCCTTCCCACTGGTCTCCTTGTCCTGTCCTCCTCCACACAGCATCCACAGGCCTTCCACAGCCTTCCCACTGGTCTCCTTGTCCTGTCCTCCTCCACACACCATTCACAGGCCTAACCTAACCAACCTAACCTAACGTAACCTAGCCTAACCTAACTTAACCTAACTTATCCTAATCTAACCTCACACCCACAGGTTCGGAGGCCTCCAGAGAGCTGCCCAGAGTGAAGCTTGTGGTATAGAGGGACAGCTGCTGATTATCAAGCTTATGGAGTGACTGGAAGAAAGTGGGAGGAGCCTGGAAGGAGTGGTGGAGGTACAGTACTTGGAGAAAATCCCTCCACCATGACGACTGGGTGTCTGCTGTACAGTCCACCGACCAATGGTGAGAGAGAGAGAGAGAGAGAGAGAGATTATTATTATAGTTTATTGACAGAATTTTGCGATTACAAGAAGCTTAAAGTAAAAATCATTTCACTAAAAGAGAGAGAGAGAGAGAGTCTTGATAGAGAGAGAGAGAGAGAGAGAGAGAGAGAGAGAGAGAGAGAGAGAGAGAGAGAGAGAGTCTTGATAGATAATATTGAGCACAGTCTTCACCGCTGGGTCGACTGTGGGGGCTGCGCTATTCCGGTTGGTGGCCGGTTGGTGGCCGTGGCTGTTCACGCACTAGCTCTTGCTGTGGCTGGCATGCTGTTCTGTCCTCTCTTGTTCCAGGAATTGCTGTCTGAGGTGTGTGTGTGTGTGTAGAAGCCACCATCATCAACCACAGCAGGTGATAATGATGTTTCCTGCTTTCATCCTCATTGGGGCTAGCCAGACCAACTTGGGGCTGTACTGGGGTGACGCTGTGTGCCTCAGGTGTATCTGGAGGGCTGAGATAGTGAGAAGGTAACAATTAAAAAGGACTAGTGTACACTTAAACCATTACAAACACTATGTAATGCTGGTATACACACACAAACACTGGTTTACACATAGAGACATATATAAACACTTGCTATGGTTTGTATACTCTTAGAAACACACATAAACTCTTAATAAGTCTAGTATACACACAAACTTGTATACAAACACTAGTATATATTTAGAGACACATCCAAATCTTTGCTAAGTCTGATATAAACACACAAACTCATAAGAGATGCTGGTATATGCTTGGAAATCTATACACACATTAGGTAAGACTAGTATACACAAATCTATACATATATTAGGAATTTATTGAATGATTGAGATGATTAGTACTCTCTCTCTCTCTTTCTCTTTCTCTCATATCCTTTGTCTATCTCAAATTTTCTCTTTTAATCCCTCCCTCTCTGTCTGTCTGTCTGTCTGTCTGTCTGTCCCACACTTCAATACACCCTTCCTGTCTTCATACACCTTAGAACACCCTTTCTGTCTGCCCCTGGACCTTAATACACCCTGTATCACCCTTGCATCTCATTAAACTATCCCTGTTTCTCCTTCACCTCAATAAACCCTGTCTAATTTCCCTGTCCGGGTGTTTGTCTCATCTTATTACACCCTGTCTCTCCCTGCTTCTTGTTGCACCCTTCCTTTCCCCTACACCTCAATACTCCCTTCCCACCCTGTGTCATGTGTATATATTTAAATATTTATATTCATTTGTGGCATTCTTCATGTGTTTTTGGGGTGTTTTGAGTGTGTTTGGGTGTGTTTGGGTGTTTGGGTCAGTTTTGGGTGTGTATTGGGGTGTTTTGGGTGTGTTTGGGTGTGTTTTGGGGTGTTTTGGGTGTTTTGGGTGTGTTTTAGGGTGTTTTGGTCAGTATTGGATGAGTTTGGGTGTGTTTTGATGTGTTTTCGTCAGTTTTGGATGAGTTTGGGTGTGTTTTGGGATGTTTTACGTGTTTTTTTGGGTATTTTAAAGGAGTTTGGGTGTGTTTGGGTGGCTAGGGGTGTGCTGTGGGTGGATAAGACTGTTTTTGGGTGTTTAAGTGGGTGTGGATGCGTTTTGGGGTGTTTTGGATGTGTTTTGGGGTGTAGAGAGAGAGAGACGTGATGTGTGCAGGGTGCCTCAGTCCCTGGATGGGTGTAGGAGTACGTGGTGGTGCTGTCTGGGTCTCGTGGTGTGGGAGTGCATGGAAAGGAACAGATAATTTAGGGCAGTTTTTCATATTTAATTATTTTGTTTATTAATTTATTTACTATTATCATTATTTTTTATTGTTTTTAATTAAAGGGGGTTAATTTTTACGTTCATCTTTTGTGTTCGGGAGTTCCTGGTTAGTGGTGCTATTGACAAAAAAATGGAGATCGTTTTATTTTTTAGTGTGGAAATTGTCGCAGTTTGTCAGGTGTTGATTGGTGTTGAGAGTCGCAGGTCCCGTCTAGCCCTCTGTCATAAAATGAACAATAAAGGGTTGATTTTCACTGATAGTTTATTTCCTTTAACGTAAACATGTAATGATATAGTTTTGTCTGTGTCTCCTGATGGTATGGCACTCTTGGCTAATATTTAACTAATTATATTCATGTCATTATATGAATAACTAATAACAATTCACTATCCTGCATGTACTGTCAAGTCTATCGAAACATCAGCACGTCAATTGAGAGTCATGGATTTCAAGAGATTCCGATTTATTGCTGCTTCCTTCTCAATTTTAATAGTTCAGATAGACATTGCGTGTGGGGCACTGCTATTTATGAAGAACTGGAGGGTCACTGAAAGAAACGGATGTTATATTCGTAATCTACGCAAAAAATAAGTCTAGAAAAACAAACCACAGCATCTCTATTCATCCATTCTGTGTGTCTTCTCTTCTCTCTCTCTCTCTCTCCACTCTTAATGCTGCTGTGGGTCTCTGGGCTGGAGTACATCACAGAAAGATTGACACAGACTTATATATGAGAGGATGTTGTCTGTAACTATGCTATGGGGACATTGCAAGTTTGTGGGCTGTAGTCAATGAATAAGTGTGTCCTCTATAGCATACTTAAAAACCACACACACACACACACACACTCTCTCTCTCTCTCTCTCTCTCTCTCTCTCTCTCTCTCTCTCTCTCTCTCTCTCTCTCTCTCTCTCTCTCTCTCTCTCTCTCTCTCTCTCTCTCTCTCTCTCTCTCTCTCTCTCTCTCTCTCTCTCTCTCTCTCTCTCTCTCTCTCTCTCTCTCTCTCTCTCTCTCTCTCTCTCTCTCTCTCTCTCTCTCTCTCTCTCTCTCTCTCTCTCTCTCTCTCTCTCTCTCTCTCTCTCTCTCTCTCTCTCTCTCTCTCTCTCTCTCTCTCTCTCTCTCTCTCTCTCTCTCTCTCTCTCTCTCTCTACAGACAGACTCACTATTTCCTAACCTTTGCCTGAAACAAATGAAAAACTTTTATCCTTCTCCAATCACATTTTAATTTTCTACTGACAGTCACAATCCCACAGTATATGTAGTAAATTTCAACTTTTACTTTCAGGTTACCTTGTTGATGTGCAGTCTTGCTATGTGGGCGATGAACACCTCTGGGACATGACGAGCAGATGCCCATCCAGCACAGCTCAACTTGTATGGAATGTGGACCTGGACCATCACATGAATGCCACTGCCTTTGATATGTGTTTGATATGGCTTCTATTGCTTTCAAGTGACTATCTGCCTCTGTGAAATATGGAAGATCTTACAAGCTCAAGCATGAGTATTAATGGTGATATGAGTGTGGTGTGTCTGAATTAACTGTCAGAGTATTGTAAATATTATTACTTAGTCTTCCCAGTTATGAAATTAAGAACAGTTGTGAAGTTTGCTTTAAAACCCTTCATTAACTTTGCCACAAAACACTTTTACATGTTGTCAAAAGTGTGTAACTGTTATGAAGTGTGTGTATACTCGTATATCATTACTACAGAAGAATCTGGAATTTCCCCTCAGATTACTTTAATGAATGAAGCTTGAGTTCACAGATGTGTGGTTTGTCAATTTCACCTGTATTCTCTCCTCTATGGCAGTCTGTTCTGGCAAAGTTTCATTTGTCAAAAGCATTACAGTTTGTAAATGGTGTGTCTTCATATGCCTTCACTAGCAATTATGAATTACACTATGGTCATGGGTTTTGTTCTTTTAATACAGTTGCCTCAAGATATTCTGAGCTTTACAATGCTGTCTTTAGTACACTGCAAGAAAATATAGAAATTTCATGTGGCAACATTTATTTTTAAAACATTATTTATTACTTTTAAAAATAGCAATGTGGGGCTTCCTTAATGCAAATAGTCTTGCCCAAAAAAAATTGATGTCAAACACTAACTTTTCTTAACACAGCACAACCAAAACCACTCAAAATTATACATTAATTTTTTTTATAGAGCAACATGTGTGGAAAGTGGTACCAGAAATATTTGCATAACAAATATTTGGTTCTGGACCTTAGCACTTATACAGTACTGCACTAACTTACACACAAGGTTAATTAATGATGTAATACTCAGGTGAAGCTGGATTTTCAAAAGACTGATCAATATTTTTTCCCAGATGTCATTTTTATGCAGCTGACTGAAGGAGAAAACATTGCAAAGGTCACACTATTCTTAAATCTTACTAAAATGTATGCGCATCACTTTCTGCTTTCACCCCAATGGCACACAAACCAAAATTCATGGGTATGGAGATGGCTGGGCTAGTTCCTGTGGCCACCCCTCTTATATCTTAATTTGCCACTGTCTTCCCTGTGTGCTGGTTAAGTTCCTGCATTGCAATACTTAATCTACTCACTGCTGAAGTCCCTGGAAACTAGGTAGAATAATTTAGAATGACATGGTTAAGTTAATGCCTATAAAATCTCATTTGTAATATTCAGGAAGATTGAATTATTCTTCCTCTGTTGAAGCAAATGATATGACATTGACTAGAAGCTTTCACAATATTTATAGACTTTCTTGTATCAGCGATCTTTTGGAAATGCAGCCATTAATCTGTAAATACTTGTATAGTGTAGCTGGCATGAACGTTGCAGTCTTCATGATGTACTAGTGGACAAGCAGGAAGTGATGGTGTTGAGCCACTGTAGTAGTGATGTTATGGTAGGAAGTTACTGTCAAGATCAGGACGTCTGCAAGTTCAAATGGTCACCTAACAATTGCACCTTAGTAGAAAAACACACACAGGAAGTTTATGCAAGTTTTTATCCTTATATGAAATGTTGCTAGTGTTAACATATAAAATTGTATTGCATCAAAGCCCCATACATTACTGTCTCTATCCAGTATGAGACCGGTGTTCAGGATAACAAGAAGCCGGCATTGCTCAAGCTGACCACATTTCATCCATTTATACATACTTTTTATTATTAAAGCTTATCTTGTAATTATTGCTGAAGACATTGACTCATTTATTTATTTATTTATGACTTAGAACTATGATAAAGCTATGGATTGATATAATTCCTGATTTGTTTCCATTCTTGTCTCCGCTTGTCCATCCCTGAGTGGTCAGAAGCGGTGCTCCACTGATGATGTGGAAGCCTGAGACAGCCAATCATTTAATGGGCTAGGTTACCTTTTGTCACCAGTCTTCTGTGTCACTCACTACGTTTGGAAATGTTTACCTCTTCTATTTAATTTGTTGGTTATAATAATGTTTATGGTCAATAAACTATTTATAAAACTATTTATCTGTGTCAGTATGATAAAAGCAGTTATTGTTGTTATTGTTATTGTTATTATTATTATTATTATTATTATTATTATCATTATTATTATTATTATTATTATTATTACACATTTTCCTCGTATTTAAATATTATTATTATTATTATTATTATTATTATTATTATTACACATTTTCCTCCTTGTATTTAAATATTATTATTATTATTATTATTATTATTATTATTATTATCATGGATTTTTCTTGTATATAAATAAAATATTGTAACTGATTATTATCTTTTTTTTATCATTCATGTAGACTCAAACTCTCTCTCTCTCTCTCTCTCTCTCTCACGAATAAAATGACTGGTGAGGAACTCTAATCATTAAAGTGCTAAAAATTCCACTAAACCACGAGAAATAAATTATTAAGCCGTTCATTGCAAGGGCCACAGTCAGAAAGTGAAAAAATAAAAAATAAAAATCCTTAAATACCGAGGCTAAGTAAAACATAAGGAATTAGACAAATGATAATTAATAAACACATAAGGAATAATTAATAAACAAAAATTAAGCCAGGAAGACCATTATAATTATTGCAAGGAGACAATATGTATGTATATGTAATTCGAGGTTAAAATGGCTCAAATCTGGTCAAAAAAAGCACATCAATAGTATGCCATAAGTGAAGGTGTTCCTCAAGGCAGGGAAGGTTGGGGGGGGGTGGCAATGAATAGGGGAGGGGCTATGAACTATTGGGGGGGTAACAGTCCCAATGACTATTAATTAATGACGCATCCAATTTAGCGTGTGTTAATTTTCGCGTTGTGATAATCTAAAGGTTTTCTCGCGTTTTTTTTATTATTTCTTTATTTATTTTATTTTATTTATTTATTTTATTTGGCAGGTGTTATATATATATATATATATATATATATATATATATATATATATATATATATATATATATATATATATATATATATATATATATACACGCAATTACAGATGTTTGATGATAAAAACGGATAATGCCTACATATACCGAATCTGTATTGCCACAATATATAATTTACTATGTATGTTAATATCGGAATACATGAACTGGAACTTAATTCCAGTTCATATATATATATATATATATATATATATATATATATATATATATATATATATATATATATATATATATATATATATATATATATATATATATATATATATCAGCATTTCATAGGTATAGAAATATGGGTAAGAAAATATATCTGTAAATTCAGGTGTTCATTTATTAAGCAGTACATAATTATGCTACTTGAAAACATGAAATAAAAGTAGGTTTTGTTAAAAGGTATCCATGATGGACTGTGCACTGGGTTGTATCAGTCAAACAGCCTTTGAACCAGGAATGTGCCATAATGATGCAGTTTTTGCAGAAGTATACTGCGGTTGACACTACAAAAGCCTCTGGAGAAGATTGACAATGCTGATAATTTGTCATCAAGAGATTATTAGAGATGGGAGGGAAATTGATTTAGAACATGATAGGTGTTATGATAATGCACAGTTCATCATGGGTACAAGGGATTTTTGTTCTTTGTATCAAAACAGGGACTTAAATTCACTTTTCCTGAAAATCTCTCACACTCATTCACCTCCTGTTTGTTTTGAAGAGAGAGAGAGAGAGAGAGAGAGAGAGAGAGAGAGAGAGAGAGAGAGAGAGAGAGAGAGAGAGAGAGAGAGAGAGAGAGAGAGAGAGAGAGAGAGAGAGAGAGAGAGAAAATAAATAAATAAATAAAAAACCACTGTAGGTCACTTCATTCACAATGCCCAAAGAACTCGGCAACATGTAATGTAATGCTTACTTGATGCCATGAGAGAGAGAGAGAGAGAGAGAGAGAGAGAGAGAGAGAGAGAGAGAGAGAGAGAGAGAGAGAGAGAGAGAGAGAGAGAGAGAGAGAGAGAGAGAGAGAGAGAGAGAGAGAGAGAGAGAGAGAGAGAGCATCCAGTCAACAAGGCCATGGGAATAAAAATTATTAGTAAATGAGAGATGAAAGGATGGTGATAACAAGTGATAAATTAATGAGAAATGGAAGGATGGTGACAAGTGGATGGAAAAATTATGATAAATGAATGAGAAATGAGAGAATAATGATGATGGTAATGAATGGAATGTATGTAACCAAACCTAACCCAACTAAACAGTGTCAGTGCAGGAACTGTCAGTGTCAGGAACAGCATTGACAAGAGCAGGAACACTGGAAATGATAAAGAAAGGAACAGACACACCGACAGAGTTCCCTGCAGTGGTGTTCGCACATCAACTGGATGAGGGCATGCCAGAGATAACCAGGGAGTCTGTGCCAGTCTTGGTATCTCTGGAAATGAGTAGAAATGATATACAGCATTATGATAAAGAGGCTGAGAGGGACAAGTCACCGCACCTGACCAGATTCATCTAAGGGTGCCGATTGACTGATTGCTAGCTATTCACTTCATAGCCAGGAAATACCAGAATTTTGAAAAGCAACTCATGTAATCTATAAGAAACATGAAAAGTGACCCCAGCAAGTACAGGCCGGGCGGGCAGTTTGACTTATGTGATATGCAAAATACTGGAAACAGCAATTAAAGATATTGAATGATACACTTACCAGCAATCTATTCAGTGTACAGCAGTCTGGAATCCTGCCTGGGAGATGCACAGAACTGCAGGTGATAAGTGTTAAACAAGTGGACAGTGTTTAAACAAGGGCCTGGACACTGATAAAAGCATTCCATACTGTACCACACAACAAGTTATTATCAAAGCTAAAAAGTAACAGATTGAAGGAGGTGTGTTAAACTGGATAAAGTCAGTCTTGAGTAGAAGAAAGCAAGGGGAGCTTGTGAATGGGGAGGTAAGGTCGAGATATGGGCCAGGGAGAGGAAAAATTATTACCTCTATTAAGGAAAGAGGAAGGAAGGAAGGAAGGAAAGATGGACTAGAGGGAAGGTCAGCAGATGGGAGGAGGAGGGGCAGAGAGTGGATCATTAGCTCTATAAAGGAGAGAGGCTGGAGGGAGACAGAAGGACGGGGAACAGAGGAATGCTCAGCTGATGGAGTGACAAGGAGTGGAGGAGTATTCATTCTATATAAAGGAGAGAGAAAGGAGGAAAAGTGATGGAAGGCTTGAGTGAAGGGATGGACAGTGGCTGAGGGGAGATAGAAGGAAAAACACACACACACACACACACACACACACACACACACACACAGAGGCACATAGATGCTAAGGGAGGAAATCTGTCTGGGAACAACAAAAGTAGGTAAAGTCTCAGAAGTTTTAATATTAACCTGCCACACTTAATTCCTTTCTGTCTTCCTTCAGTCTCGTCCCCTTCCTTGCTAACAACCGCAATTTCAGAGGATTCAAGACTGAGGAAACACTTTGAACAATGGACACAAGTGCAGTATATTATTCTGTTATTCACCATGACTGTACCTCCATTTATAGTAAAGGGAGGAGGAGGAAAGTGCACTTGGTGGGCAAGAGAGCAAGGGAGAGGAAGAGAGGGAGAGGGAAGGAACAGGATAACAGGAAAGGGGTAAGGGGAGAGAGTGAGGGAGTGAGGAAACAATACGAGATGAAACTGGACATGAAGGGAGTGGATGGAGAGGGAGATGAGGAGAGGGGCAGGAGGTAGGGGGTGCATAGAAGCTCCGTTGAGTGAGAGGGGGGTCACAGTTGGGTGAGTGAGTGAGTGAGGGCACAGCAACACATGGTGGGGGGCATAACACACCTGCGGAAGGGAAGATGAGGCGGAGTAAGACCAAAAAATTACCTTATTCCTGCGAAACTTTCTCTCCCAAATGCTGACCATCAAGCCTTCAACTGTTGACACACACAAACCTAACCTAACCAACAATTACTGACATGGGAGACACAGGACACATGGCTGAGAGGACACACACACACACACACACACACACACATCCTAAAACACTTCTGTCTACACCTCCACTACTTTCAAAAGGCTCTAGTTGAAAGATAATAGGGATTTTAAGGGTGTTTTTATGATTCTAGTGACAGATTAACAAAATTTTCATATTATTAACTGGAAAAACAGTCTTGAGAACTTGGTTAATCATCCCTGTGGCTTTTGAAAATAGTCGTGGAGAGAGAGAAGTGTTTCTGGATACTGGCCATACATACATACATACACACACACACACCTCAGCAACACAATGATATATTTACATGACACCAGTATTGACACATGACAGGGAAAAATACATGCACAGAGGACATTAGAAGACATCAATTCATAAATAAACCACACTCATATAGACTTTGTATCCTACAATTCCTCGGATAGAACATGACAAGAGGGAGAGAGAAAACGGCTCAACACAAACACAAACACTTCAAAACACACACACACACACACACACACACACACACACACACACACACACACACACACACACATACAGACAGAAACACATAAAAGCAATGCATAAATTCAGGTCATAGGAAGACAAAGTTGCCAGTCAAACTAACAGAGGCACTTCATAAATCTTGGCCTCAATAAATTAAAAACTTTGAACTCCCCATAATTTGTTGAGCGTCTTTTTTTGGTAGTGTGCCTTTCAACCGATGCCTGGCACTGGAAAAACACCGTGCCGCCCTGCATCAAACTTTTCACTGCAACAAACTTTAGTGTCAGTGGTTCTGTCTGTCTTTCTGCCTGTCTGCCTGTCTCTTTCCTGTCCTTTCTTCCTGCCTGCCTGTTTCTGTCTCTGTCTGTGTGCTTGTCTTTTTTGGCCTTCCTTCCTGCCTGCCTGCCTGTTTCTGTCTGTCTATCTGCCTGCCTGCCTGCCTGTTTCTGTCTGTCTATCTGCCTGCCTGCCTGCCTGTTTCTGTCTGTCTATCTGCCTGCCTGCCTGCCTGTTTCTGTCTGTCTATCTGCCTGCCTGCCTGCCTGTTTCTGTCTGTCTATCTGCCTGCCTGCCTGCCTGTTTCTGTCTGTCTATCTGCCTGCCTGCCTGCCTGTTTCTGTCTGTCTATCTGCCTGCCTGCCTGTTTCTGTCTGTCTATCTGCCTGCCTGCCTGCCTGTTTCTGTCTGTCTATCTGCCTGCCTGCCTGCCTGTTTCTGTCTGTCTATCTGCCTGCCTGCCTGCCTGTTTCTGTCTGTCTATCTGCCTGCCTGCCTGCCTGTTTCTGTCTGTCTATCTGCCTGCCTGCCTGCCTGTTTCTGTCTGTCTATCTGCCTGCCTGCCTGCCTGTTTCTGTCTGTCTATCTGCCTGCCTGCCTGCCTGTTTCTGTCTGTCTGACTGCTTGTCTCTTTTTGATATCCCTTCCTGCATCCCTGCCTGTCTATGAAACTTCCTATCTTTCTGCTTGCCTGCCTGTCTCTTTAGGCCTTCCTTTGTTTCCTGACCTGTCTGCCTGTCTATAAGTCTTTGTCTGTCTGTCTGTCTGTCTGTTTTTCTACCTCCATGTCTGTCTGTATGTCCTTCCTCCTGTCTGTCCGTGTATCAGCTGTCTGTCTTTCTTCCTGCACGTCTGTTTGTGTGTCTTTCTCTCTCAACAACAGTATATAATATCTGTTCATCCTTCACTTTACACACCAATAAAAGAAAGAAGCCCTGCATATACGTAGAAACTCTTCCTGGTATTTCTGAAAGAAGAAACATTCTGTAGCAACACAAACAGCAACACTGGTTTCTTAATACTGCAACACACAAGTACACAGAAACACTCCCTCCTAGAAACACCCAACCCCTGCAACACACAGCCACACCTACACAAATCCCCCTCCCACTCTCTCTCTGGATGCAAAAAAGAAAATAGAGCAATGGTGAAACTTTGGATACAAACAGCAACTCTAACAAAAAATCTGGGGCAGTAGGCATTAATGTGACCCTTTACTGTGGCC
>NC_087155.1:36362555-36375055 GCF_035594125.1 Scylla paramamosain | reverse complement strand
AAACAAATAACAAAACAAGCAAACAGAAAAAATGGAGCTCTATAGGAATATAAATAAGAAATAAAATAATGCATAAGAAAATAAAAAGCTAAAAAAAGTAAACAAACAAAATATTTAACACCACCACAACACCTTTAAACACCCTCAAAATACCCCAAAATACACAAAAACATCCCAAAACACTCCAAAAATACACCAAAACACCCTCAAAATACCCAAAAACACACCAAAACATCCCAAAACACTCCAAAAACACACCAAAACACCCTTAAAATACCCCAAAACAACCCAAAAACTCCAAAAACACATCAAAACACTCCAAAAACACACCAAAACACCCTTAAAATACCCCAAAACAACCCAAAAACTCCAAAAACACATCAAAACACCCTTAAAATACCCAAAAACACTCCAAAAACACACCAAAACACCCTCAAAATACACCAAAACACCACAAAACACTCCAAAAACACACCAAAACACCCAAAAACACCCCAAAAACATACAAAAACACCCAAAAACACCCCAAAAATACCTGAAAACACCTTCAGAACAATGAAATGGAATAAAACACAAAATAACAATAACAAAAAAACAAAAACAAGAAAACAAGCTGCAATATAGAACAGCAGGAACACAAACAAACACACACACACCCTACAAACAAACAAACAAACAAACAAACAAAAATAAATAAATAGATAACAGGATAAAAAAAAGTGAAAAAAATAATCATAAAACCAAACTAGAAATATACAAACCAATACAAAACGCAACATACCCACATACCACCAAACAAGACAGAGTGGAACCTCGCAGGGACGCCGATGATATGCTGGTAACAAGTCACACAGGAGAGCACAGAGGAATACAAGCCGCTGGAGTCGTGCTTGGAGTAACAGTCAAAGAGAGCAGGAGACAGAGGCACCACCACCGTCAAGCCGACCAGGTCCAGGATCACACTGCTGAATGCCACCTTGCTTCTCCGCACGTTCTTCTGTGGGTGTTAGGTTAGGTTAGGTTAGGTTAAGTTAGGTTAGGTTAGGTTAGGTTAGGTTAAGTTAGGTTAGGTTAAGTTAGGTTAGGTTAAGTTAGGTTAGGTCAGGTTAGGATAGGTTAGGTCAGGTTAGGATAAGTTAGGTTAGGTTAGGTTAGGTTAGGTTAGGTTAGGTTAGGTTAGGTTAGGTCAGGTCAGGTTAGGTTAGGTTAGGTTAAGTGAGGTGTTTTTAATCTTTAATTTTATCTCAGTATTTTTTTCTTGTAGTATTTAGTTGGCTTTGAGCAGTGTCCCTCCTATATATATAAAAAATAAAACAAAATAAACAAATAAATAAATAAACTAAAACAATAAAACGTTTACAACTTTGAATCACTTTCCCGACACACTTGTGCATGGAGGCAGTGTTGCATGAGCCTTGACTGACAAATATTGCAGCGCGTTGACAACCACACACTTCACACCTCAGCTTAGCAACACACACCAACACAACACCCTGCTCACTTTCTCCTTGATGTCCGCAGCCTGTACCGCCCCTCCGTCCCTGCCGTCCACCTCACCACCGCTGCTGCCGCCACCGCCATCGCTGCCGCCAACCTGCTTGCCGGATCGGAGGGTTGCCGTTGCTCTGAAAGTTACGTTAGGTTAGGTTAAGTGGGGCCGTGGGAAGAGGATGTAGGTTAGGTTAGGTTAGGTTAGGCTAGGCTAGGTTAGGTTAGGATAGGCTTCTTTAGGTTAGGTTAGGTTAGGTTAGGTAAGGCTTGGCTAGGTTAGGCTTGCTTAGATAAGGTTTGGCTAGGTTAGAATTGCTTAGGTTAGGTTAGGTAGAGTTTGGTTAGGCTAGCTTGGGATTATGACACGAGATAGCCAGTCTTGGGGAGGAGGAAGCACCAGACAGAAGTTCGGGTAGGCTTCTTTGGGTTAGGTTAGGTTTGGTTAGGGGCAGCTGAGGAGTGTGAGGCTCCACCACATCAGGTTAAATTTGAGGTAATATTTGAGTCATTTTCTCACTCACCACCAAAATTTTCCCACTGTAAAAACTTTAATATTTTTTTTCTGAAGGCTACAACGAAAGACAAGGCAACACACACACACACACACACACACACACACACACACACACACACACACACACACACACACACTGCATAAGCATCTGTACAACGAAAGACAAGGCAACACACACACACACACACACACACACACACACACACACACACTGCATAAGCATCTGTACAACGAAAGACAAGGCAACACACACACACACACACACACACTGCATAAGCATCTGTACAACGAAAGACAAGGCAACACACACACACACACACACACACACACACTGCATAAGCATCTGTACAACGAAAGACAAGGCAACACACACACACACACACACACACACACACACACACACACACACACCAGAAACACCTAGAAACACATTTTTCCTCCCCAAAAACACCCATAAACAATTTTCCTCCCCAAAAACATCTAGCAACACAATTTTCCTCCCCAAAAACACCCAGAAACAATTTTTACTCTCCTAAAACACCTAGAAAGACAATTTTCCTCCCCTAAAACAACCCAGAAACACAATTTTCCTCCCCAAAAACACCCAGAAACACAATTTTCCTTCCCAAAAACATCTAGGAACACAATTTTCCTCCCAAAAACACCTAGAAGCACAATCTTCCTCCCCAAAAACACCTAGAAATGCAATTTTCCTCCCCAAAAACACCCAGAAACACAATTTTACTCCCCAAAAACACCTAGAAGCACAATTTTCCTCCCCAAAGAACACCTTCAAACACAATTTTCCTCCCCAAAAACACCTAGAAGCACAATTTTCCTCCCCAAAAACACCTAGCAACACAAATTTTCCTCCCCAAAAACACCTAGCAACACAAATTTTCCTGCCCAATAACACCTAGCAGCACTATTTTTCTCCTTTTAATACTCAAAAAACACAAATTCGGCCCAGAACAGCTATTTCTATTAACAGTACTCAAAGAAAACACTGATTACCGGTCAGAAATACCTCAAAAACATTAATTTCTACGCAAAAAACACTGAAAAAAACACGTGATTTCCTTTCAAAACACCCAAAAAAACATACATTTCTACCCAAACACACTGAAAAAACATGCGATTTTCTTTTAACACATCAAAAAACACACATTTCTAGCCAAAAACACTTAAATAACACTTAATTTCCTTTCAAAACACCCCAGAAGAGACACACACCTACCCAAGGACAGCGAAAAAAAACAACAATTTCTACCCAAACAAACTTGAAAAACACCAAAATCTAAAAAAAAAACACAAAAAAATAAAAAAATATATAAAAAAAACATCCCCTGCCTTTTTAAAACGCCACAGAAACGAAGAATTCACTCCTCTTTCTATTCTTCTCTATGCATGAAAACAGCTGGAAAATATAGGAAATAACACTAAATACTGATGGAAGGGCACTGGGAGGAGGGAAGGTCCAGGGTCTCGGTCCCCGGATGAAGGCGGCTGATGACGTCACGTCCGCCATATTTACGTTACGCAAATGATTTTGAAAATGACCCCTCGCAAAAATGGAGCTAGGCCGGAATGCTTTACATATTATGAAAGGGCATAATTTTAAATTAATTCTGGACATATAAAAATATTCCAAGCTTCAGTGATAATAAAGCTATATTTAAATAACTATATGAAAAAGTGTTCGAACAAACACGATAAAAAAAAACACTCCAAAGTCCACAAATCTCATTTCTCACGAACACAATACACTTTAAAAAATCGAAACTATTTTTACAAACAATCAGAAGTTAACCGGAAGCTGAAATAAATAAATAAATAATTTATAAATGTCGACTTTTTGAGTTTTCAACGGGTCTAAAACCCCTCTAAAAGTCCACGTATTTCACTCAAAAGCATCATAACATATTTAAAAGACAATAAACGATTTTTTGAGCCCATAAAATCTTGCCTAGCGGCTGAAATAAAAAATCATGTTTGGCGGTATGAAAAATTTAACGGCAAACAGCAACAATTATTTACGCTGAAACAACCTCATAATCGACATGTTTCCCTTAACACTCGCACGCAAAACACTCAAAACACCACCAAATATTTTTACAAACCATAAAATCTTAGTTAAAAAGCCTAAATATATAAGTTAAGAAAATAGAAAGAATATTGGAACCGAGGGTAGACTCTGGCAATCCATCATGGCGGCCGCGGGAGGGCTGGGAGGGGGCTCAGATGAAAACAAGGTTGGATAACTCTCTTTCCTTATTATTTGTGGTTGTTATGAAGGTTATTTCTCTGTTTTCTGGATTAATTTCAGCTGTGTGTATGCGTGTGTGTGTATATATGTGTGTGTGTGTGTGTGTGTGTGTGTGTGTGTGTGTGTGTGTGTGTGTGTATCTATGTGTGTGTGTGTGTGTGTGTGTGTGTGTGTGTCCGCCTCTATTCCATGATAAATAGCATTATATTCTCTCTTCTCTTCTCCCCTTTTGCTATTAAGTATCAAGTATTTTCCAGGTATTTCCAGTGTTTTCCAGGTAGTGTCGTAGGTTGAAGCCAGACCTCTGCTACCTGTCACTACTAAACTCACCTTAATTGACCTCCTGTGCCTCTGTGGTCCCGTTCCCTGGTGTTTAAATGAAAAGAGGACACACACACACAACCGCACTGCACGGTGTTTCCCAGGTACACTGAGGAAGACAATAAAAAATAAATAAATCTGCTGTCTCTCAATATTTATCGTAATTTACAGTGTTTTGTTGTGTGAGGAGCAGACTACTGGGGTGATTTGTGCACAGGTAAGTGGCAGTAGGTGGATGAGTGTGTGTAACGAGTGTATTAATGTGTGTGAGGGAAATAAAGGGGTGTGAGGTATGACGGGCCAGCCTGCCGCAGCTCACCCCTGGCCTGTTAAACCTTCCGTCAGACTTAAACTAGGCAGTGGCGGTTAGGTCTGACCAGCGGACATGAAAGCATAGTCATGTGGCTCCATTCACTGCCACGGGTGACTTATGGTGACGAGAAATAAAGTAAATAATATATACGGACGTCCGGATCATCAGTCTGCTTATATTTTTTAAAAAGTTGAATTTTGGCGGGTTTTCATTTCACGGAAGAGTTCATTTGTTAATATTTCGTCATGCGGGTTACGTTGAAACTAAATATTACGAGTATGACTAAATAAAAAGCCGAAATAATGTAAAAAAAAATATAAAAAATAATGAAGGTACCGTGGATTGGCAACACTTCCGATGTAAACAGACAGCTGATCACGGGTCCTGAGGCAGGCAAGGAGATAAAAATAATAATAAACGAAGGAAATAGGTTATTACCACGTAGTGTGTAATGGCTTAAACTATAATAAAACCTAAATTTTTATAGGCCTGGCATTTCAGTGGGATTTCTGTTTTTATTGGATTTTTTGTTGCCCTTGGCTCGTGTCACTCCTTCAGAAAAAGGAGAAAAGGTATTTGTCTCTCCTCTTGCACTTTTCCCTCTTCAGGTGTCTCATATTTGGGAAGAATTGTGACATACTGGATACGTTTATCTTCAACACACACACACACACACACACACACACACACACAAATTCATTAAAGTATCATGTCTTGCTTCTTTATCTCCTTTCTCCTTTTTTAAAATTAATTAATTAATTAATTTATGTATCTATCTAGTTATTTATCTATTTATTCATATACTACTACTACTACTACTACTACTACTACTACTATTTGTAGTAGGAGAGGTAAGGCTCTACTGTAGTCAGAGGAAACCTTGTAGCAAATTGTTATCCATTGTATACTGACAAAGAACTTCTCTCCTTAACAGGTGGACTTGGAATCTCTCAGGGGAAACTACATGTAGTAATTGAATTAAAATGGCTAGAACCAGAGGATGGGGTTGTGCGTCCCCGGGAGTTCAGAGGGTGCCGGCGCTTCAACTGATGGTGTGGACCCATGAGACAGAGGCTCCACCAGGTGTGTGTGTGTGTGTGTGTGTGTGTGTGTGTGTGTGTGTGTGTGTGTGTGTGTGTGTGTGTGTGTGTGTCTCTCTCTCTCTCTCTCTCTCTCTCTCTCTCTCTCTCTCTCTCTCTCTCTCTCTCTCTCTCTCTCTCTCTCTCTCTCTCTCTCTCCAGTGAAATAGTTATCCAAACAGCCTATTAAACAGAAAGAGAGAGAGAGAGAGATTTATTTTGGTTCCCTTCCTTAGAGTGAAGTGCTGCCCTTCATGTGGAAATGTTGATTAGAAAAAAGAGCTGCCCTGGGTCCATCATTTTTGTGAGTGACTTTTACCAGAGACAAGAGTGTGACAAAATAGTTATCCATCTGGTAATGAACACTATAACTACTATTTTTATCACATCTTTCCTGATTCCCAGACCAACATGAAGCATTTATTTTCTTTCCTAGCCATGTCTATACAGTATACTGGCTAGAAATTGCACATTCTGCTACTGTAATTCTTTCCTTTCATGAATGTGCTTATAAATGTTTCCAGCTGTAATGTTATAGTAAATGGTTAAATTCTGGACAAAGTTGTGAATCAAATGCATCCATCAAGCGACTGGAGTGTAGATGTGCGCGTTTCTCCGCAGGTGGTAACACAAGCAGCGGGTGGAAGAGACCTTGGGAGACTTCCGTAACTCAGAAGCAAGAAGCTGGAGCCTTGTGACTGACTGGTGGTTTTGACTGCAGGCACCAACATTCAGGTCAATACTTTTGTTGGTACAGCTGAGAATTCTCTATCCAAAATTCAAAAATCCGAAAGTTTTTAATTGTGTCGTGTCACTTCACAAATAGAGAACGCCACAAAAGTGGTGAGAAGGTTTGCACCCTCCACCCCTGATGAAAAAAAAAGTTTGCCAAAAAAAAAAATCCTGAATCTGTGCCCACAAATCAGGGGGCTTGTTCCTCCCTCTCCTCCACCCTCTGACTACTTCATGCTACTTATTAAAACTCTTCACAATGATGTTCTCCATGCCCTTGCTGGCCCAAATCCTTGAAAGGTTTATGGACCTGATGGGGTCCCTCCTATTGTTCTCCAGAACTGTGCCTCCGTGCTTGCACCTTGCCTAGTCAAACTCTTTCAGCTGTCTGTCTGTCAACATCTACCTTTCCTTCTTTGCTGGAAGTTTGCCTACATTCAGCCTATTCCTAAAAAGGGTGACTGACTGTTCTAATCCCTCAGAATACCATCCTGTTGATTTAATTTCCTGCCTATCTAAAGTTTTTGAATCTCTCCTCAGCAGGAAGATTGTTAAATATCTATCACTCCATAACCTTTTATCTGATTGCTAGTATGGGTTCTGTCAAGGCCGCTCTACTGGTGATCTTCTTACTTTCCTTAGTGAGTCTTGGTCATCCTCCTTCAGAGACTGCTGTTGCCTTAGACATATCAAAAGCTTTTGATATAGTATGGCACAAATCTGATTTCCAAACTAGCCATCTATGGGTTCTTTCCTTCTCTCTGTAACTTCATCTCAAATTTCCTTTGTGACTGTTCTTTTGCTGCTGCGGTAGATGGTCACTGTCTTCTGAACCTGTTGACAGTGGTGTTGCTCAGGTTTCTCTCCTGTCACCCACTCTCTTCCTATTATTCTTCAGTGATCTTCTAAACCAAACTTCTTGTCCTATTCACTCCTATGCTGATGATACCAATCTTCATTTTTCCACGTCTTTTCATAGACGTGCAACCCTTCAGGAAGTAAACATTTCATGCAGGGAAGCCACAGGATGCCTGACTTCTGATCTTTCTAAAATTTCTGATTGGAGCAGAGCAAACTTGGTATTGTTCAATGCCTCAAAAACTCAATTCCTCCATCTATCAACTCGACACAACCTTCCAGACAACTATCCCCTCTTCTTCAATGACGCTCAACTGTCCCCCTCTTCTACACTGAACATCCTCGGTCTGTCCTTTACTTATAATCTGAACTGGAAACTTCACCTCTCATCTCTAGCTAAAACATCTTCTATGAAGTTAGGTGTTCTGAGACGTCTCCGCCAGTTTTTCTCACCCCCCCAGCTGCTAACTCTGTACAAGGGCCTTATCCGTCCATGTATGGAGTATGCTTCACATGTCTGGGGGGGTTCCACTCATACTGCTCTTCGAGACAGGGTGGAATCAACAGCTTTTCGTCTCATCAACTCTCCTCTAACTGACTGTCTTCAGCCTTTCTCTCTCTCTCTCTCTCTCTCTCTCTCTCTCTCTCTCTCTCTCTCTCTCTCTCTCTCTCTCTCTCTCTCTCTCTCTCTCTCTCATACACACACACACACACACACACACACTTTTATATAAAATTTGAGCATTTGATAAACAATCAATCAGTCAATCACACACAGACACACACACACACACACACACACACACACACACACACACACACACACACACACACACACACACACACACACAGTACACACAAATATTTTGAAAAATTAACGAAAATACAACAAATTATTATTGTTATTATTGTTATTTTTTTGGGTAAACTTTAAATATTGGGTAAACGGTACCTCAACACGTCTGTGGTGCAAAATCCGGGCAGAGTAGAGCGATGCGACTTCCCCCCTGTAGTGTGGGAAAGTGTGAGGGGGTGTGAGAGAGACAGAGAGAGAGAGAGAGAGAGAGAGACTGTGTTGTTAATCTGTCACTAGAACTTTAAAAACTCTTGAAAACCCTTACAGCTTCAGCTTTTGGGATGTGGAGATCTGGTTAATCTATCACTAGAACCTTAAAAAAACACACTTGAAAACCCTTACAACTTCGACTAGAGCCTTTGGAAAGTAGAAATGTTAATCTGTCACTAGAACCTTGAAAACACTCTTGAAAAACCTTGCAACTTCAACTAGTGTCTTTGGAATGTAGAAATGTGGTCAATCTGTCACTAGAACCTTAAAAACACTGCAAGAAAACCCTTATAACATCAAGTAGAGCCTTTTAAAAGAGTGTTTCTCCTGTTAATAATGTAGTAATTTTGTTAATCTGTCTCTAGAACCTTAAAAACAACCTTGAAAATCCTTAAAAGAGTGTTTCTCCTGTTAGTAATGCAAAAATGTTGTTAATGTGTCGCTAGAACCATAAAAACACCCTTTGAAACCACAGTAACTTCTATTGCAGCCTTTTAAATACAGGTAGCAGGGTTCTCAGGGGTGTTTCTCCAGTTAGTAATGCAGAAATATTGTTAATCTGTTACTAGAACTATAAAAACACCCTTGAAATGCCTTACAACTTCAACTAGAGCCTTTTAAGGATAGTTTGTGTAATTTTTGGGATGTTTTTGGGTGTTTTTGAGGTATTTTTGTGGTATTTTGGGATGTTTTTTGGGGTGTGTTAGGGTGTTTTGGTGTGTATAATTTTGTTTTTTGGGTTTTTAGGGATATTTAAGGTGGGTTTGATAAGTTTTGGGGCATTTTGGAGTGTTTTGGTGGGTGAAAATGTGTTTTTGGTGTGTGTCAGAGGTATTTTGGATGTTGGGGTGTTTTGGGTGTGTAGAGGTGTGTCAAGTTAGGATGTGATTGAAGTGTTTTGGGGGGTGTTGGGGTGTTCTTTGGCGTCTTTGGTGTGTGTCGGGTGTTTTGATGTGTTAGGGGTGTTTAAGGGTGTTTAAGGGTGTTTTTGGTGTGTGTCAGGCTGTGTCAGGGGTGAAATGTTTTGGTGTGTTTTTTTGGTTATTTAAGGATGTCTTTTTGGGTGTTTGATAACCTTTAATGTGTCTCCCTGCTTCTGTCTGTCCCTAATCTGCCCTAACTCCTACAGGGTAACAGGGACGTGAGGGGTCTCCAGCAGCATGCCTGAAGATACTTGTGTGTGGACGAGGGACACACACTCAAGAACCACAAGTGAGTGTGAGAGAGAGAGAGAGAGAGAGAGAGAGAGAGAGAGAGAGAGAGCACTCTTGAAAATCATTACACTTTCAACTAGAGCGTTTGGAATGTAGAAATGTTGTTAATCTTTCACTAGAATATTGAAAACACTCTTGAAAAACATTGCAACTTCAAGTAGAGCCTTTGGAATGTAGAAATGTGATTAATCTGTCACTAGAACCATAAAACACCCTTGAAAACCCTAACAACTTCAACTAGAGCCTTTTAAAAGAGTGTTCCTCCTGTTAATAATGCAGTAATCTTGTTAATCTGTCACTAGAATCTTAAAAACACCCTTTTGAAACCACAGTAACTTCAACTGCAGCTTTTTAAAACACAGGTAGCAGAACTCTCAAGTTTCTTCCATTAGAAATGCAGAAATCACTCTAATGTGCCACAAAAACCATAAAAACACCCTTAAAAACCCTTGTCACTTCATCTAGAGCCTTTCAAAAGACTTTCTTCAGTTAGCAATGCAGAAATCTCACTAATCTGTCACTAGAACCACAAAAACAACCTTGAAAACCTAATTCATCTCCCTCCCCCCTTACAGGTCCCTGAACACCTTTCCCCCCATGAACTGGCTGCTGTTTACTGGGACACCCTTGCAGAACAGCCTGGCGGAGCTCTGGGCCCTTCTGAACTTCCTAATGCTGGATAATTTTGAGTCCTTGTCCAATGTGAGTGAGATGCAGGAGGGAAGTGAGGAGAGGACTCTGAGGCAGGAATGGGAGGGCCAGGCCATCTCCACTCTAATGAAGATAAGAGAGAGGGAATGTGGGTGTGTTTGGGAGTGTTTTGGTGGCTTTGGGTAGGTTTGGGTGTGTTTGGGGAGTTTTTTATGATTATTTAAAGAGGTTTTTTTGGGCTGGAGAGGAGTTTTTTGGGCTGGAGAGGAGTTTTTTGGGCTGGAGAGAATTTTTTTGGGTCTGGAGAGGAGCTTTTTGGGCTGGAGAGAAATGTTTTGGGCTGGAGAGAAGGTTATGTTTTGGGCTGGAGAGAAGGTTTTGTGGGCTGGAGGGAAGTTTTTTGGGCTGGAGGGAAGTTTTTTGGGCTGGAGAGGAGATTTTGGGCTGGAGAGGATCGTTTCAGGTCAGGTGGTTAAACACTACCGTCTATCTAGTGGCTATTGTAGGCTGTATCTCTCTCTCTCTCTCTCTCTCTCTCTCTCTCTCTCTCTCTCTCTCTCTCTCTCTCTCTCTCTCTCTCTCGGCGAGATAGCAAGGTACACACACCACCACCCCTCACACACACACACACACACACACACACACACACACACACACACACACACACACACACACACACACAGCCCCCTCCCCCTCTCCCCCCTTTATCGTAACGTATAAACAGGACTAAACGTGTTACCAATGCCAGCAATGTAAACAAAACCACGTGACTTTGAAATGTAAACAAAAAAGTCACGTGACCAGATAATGTAAACAAAACCACATGACTGAAATGTAAACAAAAAAGTCACGTGACCAGATAATGTAAACAAAACCACGTGACTTTCAAATGTAAACAAAAAAGTCACGTGACCAGATAATGTAAACAAAACCACGTGACTTTGAAATGTAAACACAAGGTCACGTGACTTGCAAATGTAAACAAAACGAAAAAAAACAAACAACCGCCATCTTGAAAGCAACGTAAACAAACAAACAAACAAACACGTGGATATATTAACAGTTTGCACTTAAAACAAACAAACAAACAAACAAATACTTGGTACACACGCTTAGTCCCATAATTAGAAGGTAAAACACACACACACACGCACACACGCACACACACACACACACACACACACACACACACACACACACACACACACACACACAGTCTAGGTGAGTTAATCTTTATAATAAAAAAAAAAATTCTTAAGATTAGTTAGTTAAATAAGAAAAATATAAAAAGTTAGATAATTCAAACATACACACATTATCATTATTATTATTATTATTATTATTATTATTATTATTATTATTATTATTATTGTTATTCGACTTAGCTCCTTGCAGATATTCAAAATGGTGTCTTTTTTTATTTATTTTATTTTTTCTATATATAATACTTAAATAGGTAAGATTCATCGCTAATATTACAATGTGTGTATGTTTGTGTGTACATATGTGTGTGTGTGCGTGTGTACGTGTGTGTGTGTGTGTGTGTGTGTGTGTGTGTGTGTGTGTGTGTGTGTGTGTGTGTGTGTCATTATCAACCTCAGAACCTCCGGGTATTGTGTGTGTGTGTGTGTGTGTGTGTGCGTGTGTGTGTGTGTGCGTGCGTGCGTGCGTAGGTTTATAGCGAGTCTAAGGTACTCCTAAACGGGTCTTATTTAACCTCCTCCTCCTCCTCCTCCTCCTCCTCCTCCTCCTCCTCCTCCTCCTCCTCTTCTTTTTTATTTTTCAATGTTATTTTTCTTAATTTTTTTGTGATTTTTTCTTCGTTCTCCTCCTCCTCCTCCTCCCTCGTCATCTTCTTCCTCTTCTTCTTCTTCCTCCTCCTCCTCCTCCTCCTCCTCCTCCTCCTCCTCCTCCTCCTCCTCCTCCTCCTCCTCCTCCTCTCCCTCGTCCTCTTTATTTTTTTTACTGATTTTTTCATTAGTCTTCCGTTTCCTT
>NC_087155.1:36345055-36347555 GCF_035594125.1 Scylla paramamosain | reverse complement strand
GGGAGAGGAGGCGAAGGAAAACAGACACGGTGAGGAAGAGTGACAAGTCCGGACGGCCGCCTCTCACCTTGCTCCTGACGACGCCCCTGTAGAGGCTCTGCGCCGTGGAGGGCTTCCTACGCCGGCTGCGGGCGGGAGACACCTGCAGTGCCTCCACCAGCGACGACATCCTCCTCCTCCTCCTCCTCCTCCTCCTCCTGTAGTCCTCACCTCCTCGCCGTCATCACGATCCTCGACACGCCGCCGCCGCGACACCCTCGTCTCGTGTTAGCGGGCGGTGGCAGCGGCGGCGGCGGCGGCGGCGGCATCAGTTCCTCGCCCTGGGGAACGCCGCCTAACACACGCCCCGCTGCACCGTGCACGCCGCTCGCCGGGCACACACACGCAACACACCTGACCACTCACTGCCTGGAAGCACGTCTCGCCTCCTCACGCCAGCATTTCTCTCCTTCAGCGATCACATTACTTCAGAAACACGTGAAAAACACAGCGTGGGCCAAACACAGCATAACACAGAGAGGGCGGCATCGCTGCTGTCCTCCCGGAGCACGGTATAGGTACAGCAGCCGCGTGGAGTGTCAGGCCAGGGGCACCACGCACACCCAACAGAGGGGTGCCAGAGTCGCGGTGGCACCGAGAATATCCGGAGGGACGGCAGAACACGGCGGCGTACGTCTCACCTTCACCGTCGCTTAGTGTCAACTCAGGCGAGTCGGTCGCAGGCAGGGTTGCCAGGTCTGCGGCAGTATTTTCGCGCACTTTTACTCCAAAAAGAGCCCAAAACCCGCGGACTCCACCCTCCAAAAGAGCCCAATATTTTATGAATAATATGCATAATAATATTATGCATGAATAACATGCATAATAATAGCAAGCCACCTTGTGTCAGACAGCTGCTGCAACAACATCTTGAGGGGCTGTTCTCCCACATTGATGGTAGCGTACACCTCTGCATATTTTTCTGCTGTCGGAGAGAGCTATTCGAAAAATACTTATATGTCTGCGATACCATGAACTCAAGGTTTCATGGCATACGACATGCATAATTGTAACGAGTGGCAAATGCACTTGATGTGTGTGTAACCTCCGGATTTATTTCACGTAATCGTGAGGTGACGGAGTTGTGTGCTCCGGACATTGTGTTACAGCCATCACTTGCCAAACCAATACACTTTTTTATGTCTAGATTTACTTTTTTTCAGGAACTCAAGCAAAGATGCTGTAACAGCCTCAGCAGTGCTTCTATCGAGTTCAACAAGTCCCAAGAATGATGTTATGATTCTTTTCTGTTCGTAACTTGGGTACCGAACAACAACAACAACAACAATACACAGCTTTTTCTTCCTATTATTGTCAGTACTTTCGTGTATTATCAATGAATATTCACTTTTGCCAATGTCACAACACAGTTCCTTCAGCATACACGGTGCTAACACTTTGTTGTCTTGAGCCCGTCCTCTTGTTCCCACTCTTTACAGTATTTTTTGCTGTATTTCGACCACTTGCTCATGTTCACGTGCATACGTACACACGTATGCACGTGGCCTGCATCCAGTATACTTGTATCTCCTCCAGGCAGGCTGAGGCAGCTACGAGGCTGAGAATAAATAAAGTGGCTGTGTTTCAGTGTGTGTGCTGTGAGGTGAATGTGGAAATTATGGGTGCGGCATGCAGGTGTTCAGGATGGATGCCCTACAGTCTTAATGAGGTCATGCGGCCCTAGTAGTAATCCCCTTAGGGAGAGGGGAGACTTGTTCACACCACCCTTCTACTGGCTGACCTGGCGCCACTCCTTATCATACGAGTGAGTCTACTCCCTCATTTGGTATGTCGGGAAGGCAAGAGTATATTATATATTTTCAAATATAAGTAGCCCAGAAAATAGCCCAACTGCGGTAAAAAGAGCCCAAAAAGCGCCAAACCGCGGAAACCATGTTTTTCACGCCCAATACCAGGAAAAAGAGCCCAATTGGGCGAGAAAACCACGGACCTGGCAACTCTGGTCGGTCGGGACCCATGTGTGTGTGTGTGTGTGTGTGTGTGTGTGTGTGTGTGTGTGTGTGTGTTTCTCTGTCATTCATAACACGAGTACTACTACTACTACTACTACTACTACTACTACTACTACTACTACTACTACTACTACTACTACTACTACTACTACTACTACTACTAAGATGAAATGAAAATTTTAAATCTTTACTAATAAACTCATTTTCTCTCTCTCTCTCTCTCTCTCTCTCTCTCTCTCTCTCTCTCTCTCTCTCTCTCTCTCTCTCTCTCTCTCTCTCTCTCTCTCTCTCTCTCTCTCTCTCTCTCTCTCTCTCGGTATTGTCAGAAAGGTGAGAGTAAGTGGTAATATTTTTTACATACAAATTTAACTTTACAAGAGAGAGAGAGAGAGAGAGAGAGAGAGAGAGAGAGAGAGAGAGAGAGAGAGAGAGAGAGAGAGAGAGAGGGGACCTACTCTTGCTCCAGTTTAGCAGAAGAAGCAGGGAGA
>NC_087155.1:36330055-36335055 GCF_035594125.1 Scylla paramamosain | reverse complement strand
GTGTGTGTGTGTGTGTGTGTGTGTGTGTGTGTGTGTGTGTGTGTGTGTCTGTCTGTCTGTCTGTCTGTCTGTCTGTCTGTCTGTCTGTCTGTCTGTCTGTGTCTATATGCGCTCTCTCTCTCTCTCTCTCTCTCTCTCTCTCTCTCTCTCTCTCTCTCTCTCTCTCTCTCTCTCTCTCTCTCTCTCTCTCTCTCTCTCTCTCTCCCTCTCTGCATTTTGAGAGAGAGAGAGTTGACAGGCCCCTCACCTCTCTCTCTCTCTCTCTCTCTCTCTCTCTCTCTCTCTCTCTCTCTCTCTCTCTCTCTCTCTCTCTCTCTCTCTCTCTCTCTCTCTCTCTCTCTCTCTCTCTCTCTCTCTCTCTCTCTCTCTTTCTTGCCCCCATAGGTTGCCTTGCACGTTGCGAAAGAGACAGGGAGGGAGAGAGAGGGAGAGGGCATGGGTGCATTATACCTTCCTCCCTTCTTAACCTCCCTCCCCTCTCTCTCTCTCTCTCTCTCTCTCTCTCTCTCTCTCTCTCTCTCTCTCTCTCTCTCTCTCTCTCTCTCTCTCTCTCTCTGGTTATAAGTTCGAAAATAATTTATCTTAAATAATTATATACTTTTTTTTTATTTATTGTTTTTATATTTGCGAGTGTGTGTGTGTGTGTGTGTGTGTGTGTGTGTGTGTGTGTGTGTGTGTGTGTGTGTGTGTGTGTGTTTGAGGCAGTGTTACCGTAGTAGTAGTAAGTAGTAGTAGTAGTAGTAGTAGTAGTAGTAGTAGTAGTAGTAGTAGTAGAAATTCTTGTTTTGAATCTCTCTCTCTCTCTCTCTCTCTCTCTCTCTCTCTCTCTCTCTCTCTCTCTCTCTCTCTCTCTCTCTCTCTCTCTCTCTCTCTCTCTCTCTCTCTCTCTCTCTATACACACACACAGAAATCTTGTTAATATGCCATTAGAACCATAAAAACACACTTGAAAACCCGCGTCACTTCAGCTACAGCCATTTGAATGTAGGAATTTTGTTAATCTGTCGCTAGAATCGTAAAAACACACTTGAAAACCCGCGTCACTTGTGCTAGAGTCTTTTGAGTGTAGAAATTCTGTTAATCTGTCGCTAGAATCGTAAAAACACACTTGAAAACCCGCGTCACTTGTGCTAGAGTCTTTTGAGTGTAGAAATTCTGTTAATCTGTCGCTAGAATCGTAAAAACACACTTGAAAACCCGCGTCACTTGTGCTAGAGTCTTTTGAGTGTAGAAATTCTGTTAATCTGTCGCTAGAATCGTAAAAACACACTTGAAAACCCGAGTCACTTCAGCTACAGCCATTTAGTGTAGAAATTTTGTTAATCTGTTGCTAGAACCGTAAAAACTTCCTTGAAAACCTGCGTCACTTCAGCTACAGCCATTTGAGTGTATAAATTTTGTTAATCTGTCGCTAGAATCGTAAAAACACACTTGAAAACCCGCGTCACTTGTGCTAGAGTCTTTTGAGTGTACAAATTTTGTTAATCTGTCGCTAGAATCGTAAAAACACCCTTGTAAACCCGCGTCACTTCAACTACAGCCTTTTGAGTGTACAAATTTTGTTAATCTGTCGCTAGAATCGTAAAAACACACTTGAAAACCCGCGTCACTTGTGCTAGAGTCTTTTGAGTGTACAAATTTTGTTAATCTGTCGCTAGAATCGTAAAAACACACTTGAAAACCCGCGTCACTTGTGCTAGAGTCTTTTGAGTGTAGAAATTTTGTTAATCTGTCGCTAGAATCGTAAAAACACACTTGAAAACCCGCGTCACTTGTACTAGAGTCTTTTGAGTGTAGAAATTTTGTTAATCTGTCGCTTGAAAACACCCGCAGGTATTTTGAATAAGCGTTTAGGCAAATATTTCGCCTCAGATCTCCGGTTCTCAGCATTTTTTTTTTAAGTTTGTCATGTTTTTTTTTTATTTTTCCTTTAAAATTTGCGTTATTTTTTTAAGTAAATAAGTGCCACCAAGCTCATTTGAATACACGTGCCCCCCCCCTCTCTCTCTCTCTCTCTCTCTCTCTCTCTCTCTCTCTCTCTCTCTCTCTCTCTCTCTCTCTCTCTCTCTCTCTCTCTCTCTCTCTCAATAATAATATAATAAGGCTTTTTCTCTCTCTCTCTCTCTCTCTCTCTCTCTCTCTCTCTCTCTCTCTCTCTCTCTCTCTCTCTCTCTCTCTCTCTCTCTCTCTCTCTCTCTCTCTCTCTCTCTCTCTCTCTCTCTCTCTCTCTTTCAATAATAATATAATAAGGCTTTTATCTCTCTCTCTCTCTCTCTCTCTCTTTCAATAATAATATAATAAGGCTTTTCTCTCTCTCTCTCTCTCTCTCTCTCTCTCTCTCTCTCTCTCTCTCTCTCTCTCTCTCTCTCTCTCTCAATAATAATATAATAAGGCTTTTTCTCTCTCTCTCTCTCTCTCTCTCTCTCTCTCTCTCTCTCTCTCTCTCTCTCTCTCTCTCTCAATAATAATATAATAAGGCTTTTATCTCTCTCTCTCTCTCTCTCTCTTTCAATAATAATATAATAAGGCTTTTCTCTCTCTCTCTCTCTCTCTCTCTCTCTCTCTCTCTCTTTCAATAATAATATAATAAGGCTTTTATCTCTCTCTCTCTCTCTCTCTCTCTTTCAATAATAATATAATAAGGTTTTTCTCTCTCTCTCTCTCTCTCTCTCTCTCTCTCTCTCTCTCTTTCAATAATAATATAATAAGGCTTTTATCTCTCTCTCTCTCTCTCTCTCTCCACTTTTTTTCTTTCACTAATAATAATATAAGGTTTTTCTCTCTCTCTCTCTCTCTTTCCACTCTTTTTCTTTCAATAATAATATAATAAGGCTTTTCTCTCTCAAGATTTCCTCTTAACCCTCTCTCTCTCTCTCTCTCTTTAATTTAAACCTAGTTAAACGTAGGTACATTATCATGCGAAGGTACATTATCAGGTGAAGGCGCACTGCCACGTGCAACCTGTTTTAGGGGTGTGATACAACACAAATATAAATATAAAGATATATATATACATATATATACATTCTTTATGGACTTGTGTTAATATTGTTAGCAGGAGGGTTGGGAACGAGCCCCTCCAGTGGTGTGCTGTTAACTTCACGTCCTGGGTATCCATCCCCCTGATGTGAGGGACGGAGGACGCGAAGACGTTCCACGGTCTGGAGACTCGCCCCCAAAAGGTGGGCCGGTGTTGGCTGGAGCGGGAACGCGGCACTTCCACCGAGTCACCACCGGATGACACCGTTCTCGTGTCCCGCGAGGTGACTCTGGCGGACAGCCGTAGTCCCGCCAGGCGTGGCACACCCTGCACCTGTGCCTTGTGGAACACCACAAGGGCCGCCAGGTCCCTGCGGTGTTCTATCGTGTCGACGGGAGCCTCAGGATGGGCTGGGGGCACCTGCTGCTTCCACCAGTCGCAGCGCCCGTCGCTGGATGCCGTGGAGCTTGCTGATGTGTGTGGCAGCACAGGACATCCAGGAGAGGGCGGAATACTCTAAATAAGGCCGTATCTGGCCCTTGTAGAGCAACAGCCTCCCTCTCATGTCCAGCAAGTTGGCCACCCTCCTCTCTCTTTCTCTCTCTCATTTTTATAGTGATAATAATACAAGTTACCTTTTTCATTTTCTTTATTTCATTCATTTTTTTTTGTAACAAGACTAAAAAATATACTCAATTTGATAATAATAATAATAATAATAATAATAATAATAATAATTCTGTAAACTATTACATATATTTTCTATTAATTTCTATATATTCTATTTTCTTAACAGGCACTTCCTCCCACACACAAGGTCACTCTTATCCAACTCACACAGCCTCCCCCTGACCCCCTCACACCCTTCAACACCCCCTCACACCCCGTCAACACCCCCTGACACCCTCACACCAGGCCGAACCCTTCACTCTGCTGTACGGCCTGTAGAAGTTTGTATTTCAGCTTCTCTTTGGTGTTGTATCTTGGCAGGTCGAGTTGGGCGATGCAGGTGTGTGCGACCGGAAGGAAGCTGTCGTCTGCTGTGCTTTGGATCATCAACTTGAGTGCCTGAGAGAGAGAGAGAGAGAGAGAGAGAGAGTTTATAAGAGAAAAAGAAAGAGAGGGAGAAAATATTGGTGTGTGTGTGTGTGTGTGTGAGAGAAAATACAATAAATTACTATTAAATTTATTATTATTATCATTATTATTATTATTATTATTATAAATTTATTCATATTTCAGAGGAATGACTGAGAAGAAAGGAAGGAAGGAAGAAAAGGGAGGAGGATACAAGAAAGAAGGAAGGAAGAGGAGGACTAGGAGGAAGGAAGGAAGGAAGGAAGGAAGGAAGGAAGAGAAGAGGACAAGAAGGAAGAGAAAAGGAGGACACTCTCTCTCTCTCTCTCTCTCTCTCTCTCTCTCTCTCTCTCTCTCTCTCTCTCTCTCTCTCTCCCACAGACCCACAGGATATCCCCCCACAGGATGTTGACAAACCCCACAGTCACTCCCCTCAGCCCCTCTCTCTCTCTCTCTGTCTCTCACCTACCTTCAGGCCCAGAATAGGAACCCTGTCAGTGCCCGTCAGGAACTTCAAAAACAACTTCTTCTGCTCCAGGGAGAGTTTGTGAAATACTTCCCAGAACGTGCGTATGACCGGGTGGTCTGGGAAACATTCGCCCTGGAAACACCGACAGAAATCAATAAACGGAAGGATATTAGTGTGAACGGTGTGTTTATTTACATTCCTGCGGTGTCGTGTGGGAGGACTGGGTGAAAACAGACAGTAGAGGAGGTGGGAAGGGGAGGACTGGGTGAAAACAGACAGTAGAGGAGGTGGGGAGGAGAGGACTGGGTGAATAAAGACAGCAGAGGAGGTGGGGAGGGGAGGACTGGGTGAATCAAGACAGCAGAGAAGGTGTGGATTGTGTTCTACAGGAGAGAATGAAAGGATTGGATAAATATTTAAAGAGAGAGGCAACAAAAGATTAGAGACATGAGGAAGGATTGGAGAAATATTAAA
>NC_087155.1:36315055-36322555 GCF_035594125.1 Scylla paramamosain | reverse complement strand
CATCACCATCTGTACAACGAAATTCAAGGCAACACACACACACACACACACACACTGCATCACCATCTGTACAACGAAAGACAAGGCAACACACACACACACACACACACACACACACACACACACACACAGCATCACCATCTGTACAACGAAAGACAAGGCAACACACACACACACACACACACACACACACACACACACACACACACACACACTGTATAAGCATCTGTACAACGAAAGACAAGGCAACACACACACACACACACACACATACACACCAGAAACACCTAGAAACACCTAGAAACACAATTTTACTCCCAAAAACACCTAGAAACCCAAAAAACACTTAAATAACACTTAATTTCCTTTCAAAACACTCCAAAAGCACTCATTTCTTGCAAAAAAAAACATCGAATAACACTTAATTTCCTTTCAAAACACCCAAAAAACACACATTTCTAGCCAAAACACTTAAAAACACTTAATTTCCTTTCAAAACACCCCAAAAAACATATTTCTAGCCAAAAACACTTAAATAACACTTAATTTCCTTTCAAAACACCCCAGAAGAGACACACACCTACCCAAGGACAGCGAAAAAACAACAATTTCTACCCAAACAAACTTGAAAAACACCAAAATCTAAAAAAAAACACAAAAAAAATAAAAAAATATATAAAAAAAAACATCCCCAGCCTTTTTAAAACGCCACAGAAACGAAGAATTCACTTTAAAAAAAACACTGAAAGCACGACTATTCCCTTTCAAAACACCAAAAACTCTCACTTCTATTCCAAAATGCCTAGAAAAAAATTGCGTATTTAACTCAAAACACTTCATCTTATATTACAAGGCTGCCACATCACCACCACCACCACCACCACCACTACTACTACTACTGCTACTACTACTATTTTTTGCTTACCTTTAAAACGCTGGAAATTCAGTGAAAATCTTTTCTTAATATTTCTTCTTTTCCTTCTCCTCTTCCTCCTTCCCTTCCCTCTTCTTCCTCCTCCTTCTTCATTTCTCCTTCTTTCCTCCTCTTTCTATTCTTCTCTATGCATGAAAACAGCTGGAAAATATAGGAAATAACACTAAATACTAATGGAAGGGCACTGGGAGGAGGGAAGGTCCAGGGTCTCGGTCCCCGGATGAAGGCGGCTGATGACGTCACGTCCGCCATATTTACGTTACGCAAATGATTTTGAAAATGACCCCTCGCAAAAATGGAGCTAGGCCGGAATGCTTTACATATTATGAAAGGGCATAATTTTAAATTAATTCTGGACATATAAAAATATTCCAAGCTTCAGTAATAATAAAGCTATATTTAAATAACTATATGAAAAAGTGTTCGAACAAACACGATAAAAAAAATACATTCCAAAATCCACAAATCTCATTTCTCACGAACACAATACACTTTAAAAAATCGAAACTATTTTTACAAACAATCAGAAGTTAACCGGAAGCTGAAATAAATAAATAAATAATTTATAAATGTCGACTTTTTGAGTGTTCAACGGGTCTAAAACCCCTCTAAAAGTCCACGTATTTCACTCAAAAGCATCATAACATATTTAAAAAGACAATAAACGATTTTTTGAGCCCATAAAATCTTGCCTAGCGGCTGAAATAAAAAATCATGTTTGGCGGTATGAAAAATTTAACGGCAAACAGCAACAATTATTTACGCTGAAAAAACCTCATAATCGACATGTTTCCCTTAACACTCGCACGCAAAACACTCAAAACACCACCAAATATTTTTACAAACCATAAAATCTTAGTTAAAAAGCCTAAATATATAAGTTAAGAAAATAGAAAG
Source organism: Scylla paramamosain (assembly GCF_035594125.1). NCBI lineage: Eukaryota > Metazoa > Arthropoda > Malacostraca > Decapoda > Portunidae > Scylla > Scylla paramamosain. Next base: position 36,320,724 of record NC_087155.1, on the reverse strand, counting down.
AATATTGGAACCTGGGGTAGACTCTGGCAATCCATCATGGCGGCCGCGGGAGGGCAGGGAGGGGGCTCAGATGAAAATAAGGTTGGCTATCTCTCTTTCCTTATTATTTGTGGTTGTTATGAAGGTTATTTCTCTATTTTCTGGATTAATTTCAGCTGTGTGTAATGCGTGTGTGTGTGTGTTTGTGTCTATGTGTGTGTGTATGTGTGTGTGTGTGTGTGTATATATATATGTATGCGTATGTGTGTGTGTGTGTGTGTGTGTGTGTGTCCGCCTCTATTCCATGATAAATAGCATTATTTTCTCTTCTCTTCTCCCCTTTTGCTATTAAGTATCAAGTATTTTCCAGGTATTTCCAGTGTTTTCCAGGTAGTGTCGTAGGTTGAAGCCAGACCTCTGCTACCTGTCACTACTAAACTCACCTTAATTGACCTCCTGTGCCTCTGTGGTCCCGTTCCCTGGTGTTTAAATGAAAAGAGGACACACACACATCCGCACTGCACGGTGTTTCCCAGGTACAATGAGGAAGACAATAAAAAATAATAAATAAATAAAAAAAAATCCCAAAACGCCTGGAGCAGTCTGCCTCCCTCCCTCGGTGAAGGAGGTGGAAACAAGCGGACCCTCACCATGGGGTACAACCGGATACTTTAATTATATGGCAGGAAATGCGAGGGTACATTGACTTTATAAGCGAATAGAAATGAAAATATGTCACTTGAAGCACTGTGAGGTGTTAAGAGAGAGAGAGAGAGAGGGAGTCGGTTCCCCGCGCCAAATAGCCTATCACTTATAATTAAACCTTTAAATTGACGGAAACTCGAATAAAAGCATAGAAAACGAGAGGACTGAGTTTATAAGCGAACCTTAAAATTAATTAGAAGTTATGAAAGACACAGTAGACTGTTTATAATGATACTGAAGACTGAAAGAGTGAAAGGGTTAGCCTATCACTCACAATTTAACCATAAATTAATGAAAACTCCAATAAAATCATAGAAAACGAGTTAACCAATATCTTCACTCTTTCACCACTATTCTGTCCACCTCCCCAATGCAAGAGTCAACCAGTATATTCACTCTTTCACCACTATTCTGTCCACCTCCCCAATGCAAGAGTCAAGCAGTATATTCCCTGTTTCACCACTATTCTGTCCACCTCCCCAATGCAAGAGTCAACCAGTATATTCAGTCTTTCACCACTATTCTGTCCACGTCCCCAATGCAAGAGTGAAGCAGTATATTCAGTCTTTCACCACTATTCTGTCCACCTCCCTAATCAGTGTGTATCTGGCTGTGGTACATAAGCATATACAAAGGAATATTTCAAAGATAAGGGTATGATTGGCTAACCTAACACACACACAACAATTGGTTCTACTTCAAATTGATTTACTAACAATGTGTCTGTGATATATATGCACTGCCAAGAGCTTGTATAAAGACTATGCTAACCTAACCTAACACACATATAATAAAATAAACAAATGTCATAGGATACATTTTTTATTTACAGATAAAGTATATTTACAACACCACACAATGAAAAACATGAATACGATGGCTCAATCTATATTTACGTGGACTCTTGCAACCAAAACACCATGATATTCTGCATCACATGATAATAATAATAATAATAATAATAATAATAATAATAATAATAATAATAATAATAAGGTTAGCATGAGGAATGACTGATTATAATTCAACCAGCATTGGCAGATTTTATGATGAAATGTTGTTACAAGGTATTATAGGCCTGTACCATCACCAGTTCATTAATATAGGCTGTTTTTGAGGAGGCAGAGGCCAAGAGAAGGAGAGAGAGAAAGGTGTTAGGCAAGAAAGAAAACAATAATCTCATTTCACCTCACCTCTCTCTCTCTACATCTCTCTAACTTGTCTACATTTCTCATTATAAATATTGTTGAAAGTTTAAGCTGGGAGAGAGACAGGAATAATGTCACTTCATCTCACCTCTCTCTCTCTCTTCACCTCCCTAACTTGTCTAAATGTTGATATTTTTAGAGGTTCAGGGGAGACAAAAGGTGATATGAGATGTTATGACAGAAAATACATAGGAATATTCTCACTTCATCTCACCTCTCTCTCTCTCTCTCTCTCTCTCTCTCTCTCTCTCTCTCTCTCTCTCTCTCTCTCTCTCTCTCTCTCTCTCTCTCTCTCTCTCACCTCCCTAACTTGTGTCACAGTAGATGACAAAGAAGAGGAAGAAGTTACTCAGTTTGTGGGAGTTTTGGGGATGAGTTAAGTTAATCCCATTACGTCACACTGATGGAATGCCCTTAGGGAAACGTACGTGTGTGTGTGTGTGTGTGTGTGTGTGGAAAGATATAATTGTTTATGTACAGTCTCTCTCTCTCTCTCTCTCTCTCTCTCTCTCTCTCTCTCTCTCTCTCTCTCTCTCTCTCTCTCTCTCTCTCTCTCTCTCTCTCTCTCTCTCTCTCTCTCTCTCATATCACCAACTGCACGTTTATGAAGCTCTACGAGAAATTATACACATTTTCCAGGGTGGTTTCAAGACTCCATCAACAAATTTAAGGGAGAATCTTTACGCATTTTCAAGGGTGCTTTCAAGATTCCAGAGGTAGATTATCTGTAAGACTGGAAATATTGCGTCACGTCTCAGCAACCTTTAAAAGCAACTACAGTAATCCAGGAGAGAGAGAGAGAGAGAGAGAGAGAGAGAGAGAGAGAGAGAGAGAGAGAGAGAGAGAGAGAGAGAGAGAGAGAGAGAAATTGTGTTGAATCTTATTTTCGCCCACCATGGTTGCCTGAGCGGAGAAAAAGTTACTGAATTTTACGCTATTTCTCACTTATTTGTTGAGCTTTTGCATTCTCCTTCCAGGTGGACGTAAAGAAAGAGTTGACGTATCCATACATGCCTTCAGAATTATCATAGTAAACAAAATCATCAAGAAATGTGTATTAATGTGTGCGGTGATGTTCAGGGCGATCGTGAGGGTAGCTAGATGGAAGGAAGGGAAAGGCTGTATATATTTCTACTTGTAATAAAGTTAATAGTGAATATTTTTCACTGAATTTAATAGTGTAGACGCGTCAGTTATTCCCCTGTGTACACTATTAAAAGAAACGTGAAAATCTATCAGGTTACTTTAAAAATTGAGAAGGCACGTCCAGGGTAGCCTAGCCTAGCCTAGCCGACATGATCCAGTGGCAAGATTTATAATATGCTTGATCAACTGAAATTAATAATATTCCTGATACTTTCTCCAGTCTCACATCAGGCAGTGGTGCTCATGATTCATCTACAAGCGGTATATCATTCAAAGAAAATCCGCAAATACGAGTTTCAGCCAAGATTTGAAACTCCAAGGGACATCGTCATCTCTACAGGGTAACGCAAAATTTGTTGTAATCACTTTAATACAGTAATATTCACTTATATAACCACTGCTCGCGACCACTTCACATTGCCAAATCAATATATCCTTCTCTCCACTAATTCTTATTCAATCTGCAAGCAAAACCTCTGAAAATAATAATAATAAAAAAAAACGCAATGTTATGATGTGTCTAAGCTTTTTGCCTTGCCCTGTAAAATGATCAGCTGATTTCTTGTAAACACCGAGTGAAATGGGAGAGAGAGAGAGAGAGAGAGAGAGAGAGAGAGAGAGAGAGAGAGAGAGAGTAATTAGCAAACTTCTGTCATTATGAGATATTAATTTGACCTTTTAAACTGAATTATTACGTCTTCAGTCTGTCTGTTATTGACGCTACAGTTCACCCTCGTCAATTAATCGTAATTTTAAATGTATCTTGTCACGTCAAGCTGGTCTCATAAGTTCAGCTTGACCTAACCTAACCTAACCAAACGTAAACAGTTAGGCTATTTTTTTTTCTTTATTGTTTTTTTTCTCGTCGTTTCTCTCTCTCTCTCTCTCTCTCTCTCTCTCTCTCTCTCTCTCTCTCTCTCTCTCTCTCTCTCTCTCTCTCTCTCTCTCTCTTATTTTATTATAGTTATCATCATTATTCTTGTTTTTTTCTTTTATTTATTTTTAATTCTCTCTCTCTCTCTCTCTCTCTCTCTCTCTCTCTCTCTCTCTCTCTCTCTCTCTCTCTCTCTCTCTCTCTCTCTCTCTCTCTCTCTCTACGTATTTTGCCTGTCTGTCCTCGTGTGTGTGTGTGTGTGTGTGTGTGTGTGTGTGTGTGTGTGTGTGTGTGTGTATCTCATTTATTGGTTCATTCATTATTTCATCTTTCATTGTATTATTTCTCTCTCTCTCTCTCTCTCTCTCTCTCTCTCTCTCTCTCTCTCTCTCTCTCTCTCTCTCTCTCTCTCCTTCCTTCCTCATTTTACGAAGCATATCACCAACTATCTAACTAACAGAGAGAGAGAGAGAGAGAGAGAGAGAGAGAGAGAGAGAGAGAGATCTGATTAAAAACAAAACATGAATTACAGAAATAAAATAAAAAGAAAATAAAGGAAATAAAAAGAAGAGGAAAAGATTGATGTGATTTATATAATATTGAAAAAAAAGAGAAAAACCGCCTAGAGAGACCGTACCAAGATAGTCGACATGGGCAAAGTGTTCGGACGATTTTCTATGACTGTGGCCTCGTCTCGCTTTGTTTCATGACAGCTCAAATTTATATATTCTTATCCTTACTAGGGAGAACACCAACTAAAGGATAATATCAAAGCTTGTCTGTTTTTTTATTAGAAGTATATTCAGTGTTCATATTAATGCAAGAATTTTATATAAAGACGAAGTCAAAGCCAAACATGATCTATCATTGTCGAAATAATGCATATTATCTCATAAAACCGTAACTAACTTTTATAAACCATTCAAAACGCTTAATAAAATATAAAAAAATAAAAAGAATTGCAAAATAAATGACAGGAAGCTCTGAAACATTGAAAAAAAAAAGATAGGTAACTAAAAAGATTAATAGGCAACGTCACTCTCAATCAGCCAGTATCGGTTTGGGAACGGGGAGAGACAGATGCTACGAGAATATCTCCCATTAACTGTCCCCCGTTTTTTTTTTTTTCTCTTTTTCTGTGTTTGCGTGTGTGTGTGCCCACGTCAATGAACTGACCATTAGGATAACCACAAAGCATAGTTCTCCCGGTGCTATGAAGGCGTGGACTCCCATTTGAATCGTGAAAAGTGAAAAATAATGTGGCCTTTGACTCGCGACTGGAAGAGGTAAGGTCCTTTTTTCTGCATTTTATTTATTTATTCATTTATTTTAGGAAATTAACGATGAAGGGTGACGAAAACTAGAAAGAAAGTGTGTGTGTGTGTGTGTGTGTGTGTGTGTGTGTGTGTGTGTGTGTGTGTGTGTGTGTGTGTGTGTGTGTGTGTGTGTTTGAGGAATTGTTAACTGAACGTTCTTAAGGATATAATATAGAGGTAAGACCTAATATATTATATTAGGTCTTACCTCTGATGCAACGTCACCTTATTAATCAGTAATACTAATAATATACACACACACACACACACACTCTCTCTCTCTCTCTCTCTCTCTCTCTCTCTCTCTCTCTCTCTCTCTCTCTCTCTCTCTCTCGTTGTTGTGGTAGTAATAGTAATAGTAGTAGTAATTGTTCGGTTAGTTTAATAATTACTACTACTACTACTATTTCTCTCTCTCTCTCTCTCTCTCTCTCTCTCTCT
>NC_087155.1:36300055-36307555 GCF_035594125.1 Scylla paramamosain | reverse complement strand
TGTGTAGCTTCATCTAGAGTCCTTTTGAAATAGTGGTGCTGAGATGTTTCAGAGCATAGGCCTTAGATATGTGAAAGGTGTATAATATTCGATTTTGGTTCTTGAGCTATGATAGTATTAGCCACAAACACTTGGTTACTTTCATGTCTGTAGCAGTACTGTTGTCTGCACTGTTTACCACCACAAAGACTGAGGTGTGGTGGTTTAGAGCGGCTGTCTCAACTTGGTGCCACAGCTGCACAGGAGGGCATGGCATAGCTAGCTGGACAACATCACAGACTGGTGTGTCTCCCGGCAGCTCTGGTGGGGCCACAGAATGCCAGTGTACCACATTACTGCAGCAGATGGCGAGGAGGTGTGGGTGGCGGCTGCTCGGAGGAGGATGCAAGGCGGAAGGCTGTGGAGAAGGAAGGTGTGTGTGTGTGTGTGTGTGTGTTTACCTATTGTTAGTTTGGATGGTCTGATATATGGCAGAAATTTTACTTTTTTATTGTTTTTCCTTCAGTTGATATACTTTCTTTGTGTTGTATCTCCTAGTGTTCCTATTATCAGTATTACCTTGGGGTAAAGCTGTACCAAATTGTAGTTTTTCTGTACAGTTGAGGTGCAGTCCTTGTCTGTATCACCTTTATTAACCTACTCTGGGTTCCCTTCTATATTTCTGTGAGGAAAAACTGCATTATTTTATATCATTCAAGTGTGTGTGTGTGTGTGTGTGTTTTGTGTGTCTGTCTGTCTGTCTGTCTTATTTTATTCTAATTGGATGACCTGACTTGACCTGAATATAAGGAGAAGGAGGAGGAGGAGGTAGAAGAAGAAAAGAAGAGGAGGAAGAGGATGATAAAGAGAAAGTGTGTGTGTGTGTGTGTGTGTGTGTGTGTGTGTGTGTGTGTGTGTGTGTGTGTGTGTGTGTGTGTGTGTGTGTGTGTGTGTGTGCGTGCGCAAACCCTCATTAAAAAAATAAACTTCATGTAGCAATAGATGAATAAAAGTCTTGACGGCTACGTTAATAATCGCAACTTTCCGTCTTCACCCTGTGCTCCTCCCCAGGCACACCCTTGACCTCCATGTCCACCCAGCAGGAGGAAGATCTGGACACCTGTTTCTCCTCTGGCCTCTCCCTTTGCCTCGCTGGGCTGGCCGGGTCAGGGGAGGGGAGAGACCATGCCTGACCTTGCTCGCTTCTACGCAACGACCTTGAAGACGAGTCACGGCATCCTCTTGTGGGTGGCTCAGGTGGTCATGCCGGGACTCGACTTGACGGGGAGGCTTTCCTTTGAGGTGAGGTCGTCTGGGTCTTGGTCTCCTGGTTCTGTCCTCTCTTATTAATCTTGTTTTTGTTCCTTTGTCTTATGTATTATCACAAACTCTGGTAACTAATTGTAGGCGTGTAATTAGTCCATATATTCATTGGTATATAACTAAAATATCTGTTAATACTGTAAACTCTAGCATTACTAATCGTTTGATAAAAAGATGCAGATTTCAGAAGGCTAATAATGTTTATAGATGGCGATAGACTGAAAGAATTGACTACCTGTGTGTTACCTCTCCTTCCTCTTATGTAACGTGATATTAATTGTTACCAGTATTGCCTGTGTTATATCACCTGTGTTATATGACCCTCCCTCCCCAGACTGTGCTGCTGCATGGCCTCCAGGGTGATGGTGGCGGCCACAAGACGTCCAAGTCCTGGGGCAGTGTGATAAACCCCCTGGATGTCATCAGTGGGGTGTCCCTGGAGGTGTGTGACTTGCTGGTGCTGTGTATTCTGTACTGGTGTTCATTGGCTGTGGTGAGCAGTACCTTGACAGCAGGTGATACATGAATATTTGTTAAAGCCTCTTACCAAGTGTATTTTTTGAAGGAATGATGTAAAGAGAGAGAGAGAGAGAATTTTTGAAGGAGCTAAAGAGAGAGAGAGAATTTTTGAAGGAGCACTAAAGAGAGAGAGAGAATTTTTGAAGGAGCTAAAGAGAGAGAGAATTTTTGAAGGAGCACTAAAGAGAGAGAGAATTTTTGAAGTAGCTAAACAGAGGGAGAGAGAATTTTTGAAGGAGCACTAAAGAGAGAGAGAGAATTTTTGAAGGAGCACTAAAGAGAGAGAGAGAATTTTTGAAGGAGCACTAAAGAGAGAGAGAGAGAGAGAGAGATTTTTAGATATGATGTCAAAAATTGTGTTTATAATTCTGTTTTCTCTCTTTTTTCCTTCTTTTCATCTCTTCCCTTTTCTTCCTTTCCCTCTTCTCTACTTCAATTTTCCTTTTCATCTGTGTTCTCTGTTTTTCACCACATTTCATCTCTTCCCTCCTCCCTCACACCCTCTTACCCTCTCACCACCCCCTCATGTCCTCAGGTACTGTGCGAGAGGGTGGAGGGGACCCTGAATGCAGAAGAGGTACTCGCTTGTCTCGTATGAAGTCCCCCACAGGCATCCCAGAGTGTGGAGCTGATGCCCTTCGCTCCACCCTGTGCTCCACCAGCTTCAGGAGTCAGTGTGGCATAGATAGATGTGGATGACTGTGGTGTCTTGTCTTGTGTGGAGTTACAAGGTTGGTGTATGGATGGGTAAGTGAAGTAGAGATAAGATTTTAATTAGTGGTTTTGTAAGATTAGGTAGGAGTGCTGTTCGTCTTCATCAAGGGCTGACGTGTTGTGTGTTGAGTGAATGAGGCTGAAAATTGTGTGTTTTGGTATATGTAGGAGATAAGATTTTAATTAGTGGTTTTGTAAGGTTGGGTAGGAGTGCTGTTCGTCTTCATCAAGGGCTGACGTGTTGTGTGTTGACTGAATGAGTGAATGAGGCTGAAAATTGTGTGTTTTGGTATATGTAGGAGATAAGATTTTAATTAGTGGTTTTGTAAGGTTGGGTAGGAGTGCTGTTTGTCTCCATCAAGGGCTGACGTGTTGTGTGCTGAGTGAGTGTTTAAATATATTTGTAGGAGATAATATTTTAGTGGTTCTTTTCCCCAACAAGGGTTAACACATTGAAAGATTGTTGTGGGTGAGAGTAACGGTGAAAGTTGTGTGCCTTGTCTTGGTACATGTAAGAGATAAGCTTATAATAAGTGTATTTGTAAGGTTAAGACAGTAGTGCTTCTCTTCCCCAACAAAGGTTAAGGTGTTGAAAGAGTGTTGTGAGTGTGAGGTGAGTGTGAAAGCTGTGTGCCTTGCCTTGCTATGCGTTTGTATATTTCTCATAGCACTTTCCTGCCAGACCACCTGTGTGTGTGTGTGTGTGTGTGTGTGTGTGTGTGTGTGTGTGTGTGTGTGTGTGTGTGTGTGTGTGTGTGTTATATATAAAATGCAAATAAATAACTACATTTCTCGACTGATGGGAGAAACACACTTTTAAAAGGCTCTATTCAAAGTAGCACAGGTTTTTAAGGATGTTTTTATTGTTTTAGTGACAAATTAACAACATTCCTACATTACTGTCAGGAGAAACACTCAAGAAAACCTCTGCTAATCATCTTTGTGGCCTTTGGAATCAATTGTGAGAGAGAGAGAGAGAGAGAGAGAGAGAGAGAGAGAGAGAGAGAGAGAGAGAGAGAGAGAGAGAGCTAAACCAATTCAACTTGATATGAGAGAAAATCTAATTATCTTCCATTCCCACAGAACCGTCACCCCAAACAATGAGTGGTGGAGGGTGCGTTCTGCGTTGACAGCCAGCATGAGCGGTGACAGGAGGTGTGTGAGACGCATGACAGCTTTAGTGACAAGTTCATGCAGGCAGTGGTGCAATATTATTCCCTCAGCACTCTCATTCACTTTGAGGGCTTGGAAACCACAGTGCCTTCAGATTTGTGGAGAAGTGTGTGTGTGTGTGTGTGTGTGTGTTTTTGATAGTTATATTAGTTGTTTAAATCATGCTGGGCTAATATCTATCCCTCTATCAATGTGTTTATGTGTGTGTGTGTGTGTGTGTGTGTGTGTGTGTGTGTGTGTGTGTGTGTTAGTTATATTGTTTAAATCATGCTGTGCTAATATCCATCTCTCTATCAATGTGTGTGTGTGTGTGTGTGTGTGTTTACCTATTGCACGAGACAGGGGAAGAGGGAAGAGGAGGAGAGGAGAGGTGCTTGGGAGATGAAAATGTATGTGTGTATGTGTGTATGAATATTTTCCCTATCATACACAAAAACACCCTTGAAATCCTATATATAATTTGCCATAGAACACGCTTACTCTCTCCCACGTGCCCACTCCCTCTCTCCCACCCTCTCACCTCCCACACACCTGTATACCGCGTCCTGCAGCCTCAATGCACTCACCCCTTCTTTTCCAGCCATGGGTGCCTTGCCTCCTCGCACCACCACCACAAGCACCACCACTCCTGCCATCACCTACAAGGGGGAGACTGTGATGTGGCTGCAGGTGGATAGGTGAGGCATTGTTCTGGTGTTGGTGTGTGGTGTAGCATTATCTTGAAATCCACAGGCCTTCCACAGCCTTCCCACTGGTCTCCTTGTCCTGTCCTCCTCCACACAGCATCCACAGGCCTTCCACAGCCTTCCCACTGGTCTCCTTGTCCTGTCCTCCTCCACACAGCATCCACAGGCCTTCCACAGCCTTCCCACTGGTCTCCTTGTCCTGTCCTCCTCCACACAGCATCCACAGGCCTTCCACAGCCTTCCCACTGGTCTCCTTGTCCTGTCCTCCTCCACACACCATTCACAGGCCTAACCTAACCAACCTAACCTAACGTAACCTAGCCTAACCTAACTTAACCTAACTTATCCTAATCTAACCTCACACCCACAGGTTCGGAGGCCTCCAGAGAGCTGCCCAGAGTGAAGCTTGTGGTATAGAGGGACAGCTGCTGATTATCAAGCTTATGGAGTGACTGGAAGAAAGTGGGAGGAGCCTGGAAGGAGTGGTGGAGGTACAGTACTTGGAGAAAATCCCTCCACCATGACGACTGGGTGTCTGCTGTACAGTCCACCGACCAATGGTGAGAGAGAGAGAGAGAGAGAGAGAGAGAGAGAGAGAGAGAGAGAGAGAGAGATTATTATTATAGTTTATTGACAGAATTTTGCGATTACAAGAAGCTTAAAGTAAAAATCATTTCACTAAAAGAGAGAGAGAGAGAGAGTCTTGATAGAGAGTCTTGATAGAGAGAGAGAGAGAGAGAGAGAGAGAGAGAGAGAGAGAGAGAGTCTTGATAGATAATATTGAGCACAGTCTTCACCGCTGGGTCGACTGTGGGGGCTGCGCTATTCCGGTTGGTGGCCGGTTGGTGGCCGTGGCTGTTCACGCACTAGCTCTTGCTGTGGCTGGCATGCTGTTCTGTCCTCTCTTGTTCCAGGAATTGCTGTCTGAGGTGTGTGTGTGTGTGTAGAAGCCACCATCATCAACCACAGCAGGTGATAATGATGTTTCCTGCTTTCATCCTCATTGGGGCTAGCCAGACCAACTTGGGGCTGTACTGGGGTGACGCTGTGTGCCTCAGGTGTATCTGGAGGGCTGAGATAGTGAGAAGGTAACAATTAAAAAGGACTAGTGTACACTTAAACCATTACAAACACTATGTAATGCTGGTATACACACACAAACACTGGTTTACACATAGAGACATATACAAACACTTGCTATGGTTTGTATACTCTTAGAAACACACATAAACTCTTAATAAGTCTAGTATACACACAAACTTGTATACAAACACTAGTATATATTTAGAGACACGTCCAAATCTTTGCTAAGTCTGATATAAACACACAAACACATAAGAGATGCTGGTATATGCTTGGAAATCTATACACACATTAGGTAAGACTAGTATACACAAATCTATACATATATTAGGAATTTATTGAATGATTGAGATGATTAGTACTCTCTCTCTCTGTCTCTCTCTCTCTTTCTCTTTCTCTTTCTCTTTCTCTCATATCCTTAGTCTGTCTCTCAAATTTTCTCTTTTAATCTCTCCCTCTCTGTCTGTCTGTATCTCTGTCTGTCTGTCTGTCAGTCTGTCTGTCTGTCTGTCTGTCTGTCTGTCTGTCTGTCTGTCTGTCCCACACTTCAATACACCCTTCCTGTCTTCATACACCTTAGTACACCCTTTCTGTCTGCCCCTATAGCTTAATACACCCTGTATCACCCTTGCATCTCATTAAACTATCCCTATTTGTCCATCTCAATAAACCCTGTCTAATTTCCCTGTCTAGCTGTTTGTCTCATCTTATTACACCCTGTCTCTCCCTGCTTCTTGTTGCATCCTTCCTTTCCCCTACTCCTCAATACTCCCTTCCCACCCTGTGTCATGTGTATATATTTAAATATTTATATTCATTTGTGGCATTCTTCATGTGTTTTTGGGGTGTTTTGAGTGTGTTTGGGTGTGTTTTGGGGTGTTTTGGTCAGTTTTGGGTGTGTTTTGGGGTGTTTTGGGGTGTTTGGGTGTGTTTTGGGGTGTTTTGGGTGTGTTTTGGGGTGTTTTGGACAGTATTGGATGAGTTTGGGTGTGTTTTGATGTGTTTTCGTCAGTTTTGGGTGTGTTTTGGGGTGTTTTGGGTGTGTTTTGGGGTGTTTTGGTCAGTTTTGAATGTGTTTGGGTGTGTTTTGGGGTGTTTTGGTCAGTTTTGATGAGTTTGGGTGTGTTTTGGGATGTTTTACGTGTTTTTTTTTGGTATTTTAAAGGAGTTTGGGTGTGTTTTGGTGGCTAGGGGTGTGCTGTGGGTGGATAAGACTGTTTTTGGGTGTTTAAGGTGGGTGTGCATGTGTTTTGGGGTGTTTTGGATGTGTTTTGGGGTGTAGAGAGATAGACGTGATGTGTGCAAGGTGCCTCAGTCCCTGGATGGGTGTAGCAGTACGTGGTGGTGCTGTCTGGGTCTCGTGGTGTGGGAGTGCATGGAAAGGAACAGATAATTTAGGGCAGTTTATCATATTTAATTATTTTGTTTATTAATTTATTTACTATTATCATTATTTTTTATTGTTTTTAATTAAAGGGGGTTAATTTTTACGTTCATCTTTTGTGTTCAGGAGTGGTTAGTGCTATTGACAAAAAAGGGAGATCGTTTTATTTTTTAGTGTGGAAATTGTCGCAGTTTGTCAGGTGTTGATTGGTGTTGAGAGTCGCAGGTCCCGTCTCGCCCTCTGTCATAAAATAAACAATAAAGGGTTGATTTTCGCTGATAGTTTATTTCCTTTAACGTAAACATGTAATGATATAGTTTTGTCTGTGTCTCCTGATGGTATGGCACTCTTGGCTAATATTTAACTAATTATATTCATGTCATTATCTGAATAACTAATAACAATTCACTATCCTGCATGTACTGTCAAGTCTATCGAAACATCAGCACGTCAATTGAGAGTCATGGATTTCAAGAGATTCCGATTTATTGCTGCTTCCTTCTCAATTTTAATAGTTCAGATAGACATTGCGTGTGGGGCACTGCTATTTACGAAGAACTGGAGGGTCACAGAAAGAAACGGATGTTAAGAGAGAGAGAGAGAGAGAGAGAGAGAGAGAGAGAGAGAGAGAGAGAGAAT
>NC_087155.1:36287555-36292555 GCF_035594125.1 Scylla paramamosain | reverse complement strand
GGAGAGAGAAAAGGAGAGACAAAATAAGGAAGGGAGGGAAGGAGAGAAGAGCTGGAGGAAAGGAGGGAGATAATACGGGTGCATTAAAAGAAGGAAGGGAGACAAGGAAGAGAGAAGGAGAGAAGGAAGGACAAAGGTGAAGAGGAAAGTTTAAGGAGGAGGAGGAGGAGGAGGAGGAGGAGGAGGAGGAGAGGATAAAAGAATAAAGAGGCGAAGAAAGGGAAGGAGAAAGTGATGGATGGAGAGAGAGAGAGAGAGAGAGAGAGAGAGAGAGAGAGAGAGAGAGAGAGAGAGAGAGAGAGAGAGAGAGAAAATATATAATAGGAAAGAGTGATTTTGCCGAATAGAGAGGAAGATGAGAAAGAGAAAGAGGAGGAGGACGAGAAGGAGGAAGAGGAAGAGGAGGAGGGGGAGGAGGAGGAAGAGGAGCAAAAATAAGAAGAATAAGAGGACAAAAGTTAAGAGAAGAGGAGAGTGGAGGAGGAGGAAAGAAGAGATGAAGAAAGGGAGACAAACAAGGCAATAAAGGAGGGGGAGAGAGAGAGAGAGAGAGAGAGAGAGAGAGAGAGAGAGAGAGAGAGAGAGAGAGAGAGAGAGAGAGACTACATAATGCTGGTCGCTTTTCAAAGTTTGTGTTTTAAACTCAATCAAGAGGAGGAAGAGGAGGAGGAGGAGGAGGTCGAGGAGACGTGGCAACGCTGTAACCTCCATACCTTACTGACTTGGCAACGCTGCGTGACACGTGACGAAGGAGGGAGGAAGAGAAATTGGTGATAAAGATGATGGAAAGAAAGATAGATGATAATAGTGTTGATGATGACTGTGGTGGTGGTGGTTCTCTCTCTCTCTCTCTCTCTCTCTCTCTCTCTCTCTCTCTCTCTCTCTCTCTCTCTCTCTCTCTCTCTCTCTCTCTCTCTGACCCACCAAAAAAAAGGGAGAAAAAAATAATTCCTGCTTCCTTCAACTTCTTAAAAATCTAAGACGAAAAACAGCGACGAAAAAAAAAATGAACTGCGTGATGAAATAAGAAAGTCTGGCAAAGTTTTTTAGGCGGTTCATATTTTTCACTTCACTTCGCTCAGCACCGTTTGTTATAGAGTCCGGAGGTGGTGGTGGTGGTGGTGGTCGTGGTGTGAGTTTGTGGGTAATGGTAGTGGTGGTGGTGCTTCTACTACTACTACTACTACTACTACTACTACGACTACTACTACTACTATTAAACTATTATTTTTTTTTCATTATTACTACCATACCTACCACCACCACCACTACTACCACCACCACCACCACCACCACCACCACCACCACCACCACCACCACCATTACTACTACTACTACTACTACTACTACTACTACTACTACCATTAATTTTGCTATTACTTCCACCACCACAACCGCCACCATCATTTCTCTAATTCCTCCTCCACCTCCTCCTCCTCCTCCTCCTCCTCCTCCTCCTCCTCCTCCTCCTCCTCCTCCTCGCCACGTATTCGGGGAAGCAAGTCCGAGTCGCCATCTGCCGTGATTTATTTCCTCAGAGACAAATTTCCCTCCCGTGACTTATTTTCCACCAGGCAACCTTCTTTGTGACATTTTTTCCCCTGCACATTTATTCTTTTTTTCCTTCACACACACACACACACACACACACACACACACACACACACACACACACACTAGTTTTTTCCACTACACCGTCTTCCAGAGCTCGTTTATTTCCACAAGTTACTTTTTTCCCTTTTTTCCCTTGGATGTGAATTATTTCCCTCAGTAACTTTTTTTCCTTAGCAAGCTCTGTGTGTGTGTGCGTGCGTGTGTGTGCGTGATGTACGACATTTTGTTTTGTGTGTACGATGAGTGTTTTTTCCTTTTTTTCCCATGTACGTAACTTTTTTTCCCCCTGTACATAACTCATGACATTCTGTTTCCATAAATAAATCTGTATTTTTCTTTTTTTCCTCCGTTATTTTTTTCTTTCCTTTTTCCAGTTATTTCTCCGTTTTCTGTTCTATATTTGTTTTCCCATTATAAAATTTATACTTTCTTTATTTCTTTCCCTACTCCTTTTTTTTCCCATAACAATAATTTTCCATTTTTCATCCTAGTTTCCATTTTTGTCAATAATTTCCTCATTTTCTGTCCTGCATTTACTTATTTTTTCCATTGTAGAATTTTTTTCCCTCTTCCTGATTTTTCTATTTTCTTTTCCTGGAAATTACATTTTTTGAGGCAATTAACTCCGTGATGTCCCCTTTTTTTCCCTTCCATATGGCTTATTTTTTCCCTCTCGGCAGTTTTTTTCTTCTTGTCTGCTTTTTCCTCCTTTGTTTCCGTCTTTTCCTCACTGTTCTTCTTCAAAACTTCTTCAAAACGTCATTGACATCACAGTGAAGTAAAGAGAGAGAGAGAGAGAGAGAGAGAGAGAGAGAGAGAGAGAGAGAGAGAGAGAGAGAGAGAGAGAGACGTATTCTATTTCTTCATTATCTCTGTACTGCACCTGACCTGTACACACACACACACACACACACACACACACACACACACACACACACACACACACACACACACACACACACACACACACACACACACAACATCCTTTCAATGTGTCTATATTTGATGATCCCAGCATAATATTTAAAGGTAGAATAATATGAGAGTAACTGGTCAGAGAGAGAGAGAGAGAGAGAGAGAGAGAGAGAGAGAGAGAGAGAGAGAGACCCCGTCCAGCTCAGCATAACATTGAAGGCATAATAATATGAGAGACTAATCTCTCTCTCTCTCTCTCTCTCTCTCTCTCTCTCTCTCTCTCTCTCTCTCTCTCTCTCTCTCTCTCTCTCTCTCTCTCTCTCTCTCTCTCTCTCTCTCTCACACACACACACACACACACACACACACACACACACACACACACACACACACACACACACACAGTCTGTCAGTCATAACATTTAAAAGCAGAATGATAAGAGGAATTTCAACCCTTTATCCCCACCTCCACTTCACCTCATCTCACTGTCTCACCTCTATTCACTACCTCATTATCTCAGTTCAACACCTCCCCCTCACTGCCTCACCGTACTGCCTCGCTGTCTCACCTCTACTCACTTCCTCATTGCCTCAGCTCACAACTTCCCCTCTCTCACTGCCTCACTGTCTCACCTCTGCTCACTTCCTCATTGCCTCAGCTCAACTTCCCCTCCCTCGCTGCCTCACACCCTCCCTGCAACTCCACTCACTTAATCCATTACCAGAGTTTATGTGCAGTGCGTCTAATTGAATCACCTAATACAACTTCTTCCGGTTTTGGATCTTGTTATTTTGTTGATTATGTGTTGTTGTTGTTGTTGTTGTTGTTGTTGTTGTTGTTGTGTGTGTGTGTGTGTGTGTGTGTGTCCTTGGAATGTGGATGGGTGTGTTGTTATTGCTGCTGCTGCTGCTACTACTACTACTACTACTACTACTACTACTACTACTACTACTACTACTACTACTACTACTACTACTACTACTACTACTATTACTAAAGAAAGGGAAATTTTGAAGTCTGTATATTTATCTTTGTGTGCGATTCCTTTTGATAATAAATAATATAGCATTTTTTTTCAAGTTTGCTTTTTTAATGTTGTTTGTAAGTATGTAGTATTTATTAATCTTTTAACATTTTTTTTACATTTTTTTTATTCCTTTAATATTTTCTAGTGTATAAAAACTTATTTATTATTTGATACGCTCGGTTTTTTTTTTTTTCCAACAATGTAAGTGTCATTTTTATATATTCTTCATTATTATTTTTTTCTTATTTATTTTTTTCAAACTCTTCCTCCCTTTTAATTTTTGCAACAGCCGTGTACAAGATTTATTTTTCTCCCCGGCAACATCAATAAGGGAAATCTTTGTGCGTAATGGATGATGAAACTGACACTAATGAATTGCATCACCAGTTCACCAGACAACCTTTGCCTTCCCACTTGGTCAGACAAGTGGCAGATGAGCTTCAATGTAGATAAATGTAAAGTGTTGCACATTGGTAATAATAACGATCACACTGATTACTTAATGAACGGTACCGGGCTTCTTAAGGTTAAGGAGGAAAAGGACACGTATAAACACGTGTTGTGATGGAAGGAAGAAAGGGGGAGGAAGAAAGATGTAAGCACGCATTTTAAAGGAAGGAAGGAAGAAGCATGTTTTGTAAAAGGAAGGAGGAAGCAGGAGAAAGTAACCCTCATATTGTCAATGAAGGAAGGATGAAGTAAATACGTATTGTAAAAGGAAGGAAGCAGGAAGAAATAAGCTTGAATTGCAAACTTCTTACCTACAAAGCACTTGGGTATGTTTAGTTTGTCCGAGAAGTAACGTTAAAGAGATTCCATTGAAACATTTGTAGCTTCTTACTCAATACGACTTTTCTTCTTTCAGGCAAACTGTGCACGGCCAGACATTCCCTCATAAAAGATTGTCCTTGTTTTCCTTAACCATTTACTTATGCACTGTACAATTAGCCCCACAAGTTATGGTACTCAATTAATCTTGGAAGTTTTTTTTTCTTGCAGTTCATAACAACATTATTTCTTACGAGGATTACATCTGAAGGAAGGAAGGAAGGAAGAGAAGGAGGAAGGGAGATAACAGAAAGCAAGGAGGAAAGAGAAGGAAAGCAGGAAAGGAAGGATGAAAGGAGGAGGAGGAGGAAGAGGAGAGAAATAATTCAAGTGTAGTAAAATATTGATCAAATGTCGAACAGAAACGAAAGAAAAAAAGAAGAGAGAGAGAGAGAGAGAGAGAGAGAGAGAGAGAGAGAGAGAGAGAGAGAGAGAGAGAGAGAGAGAGAGAGAGAGAGAGAGAGAGAGAACAAGTTTAGATCGAAGTAGAAGAGGATGTTGAGGGGGAGTAACCATGGTAACACATAACCTACCTTAACATTAAAACACTTATGAGTAGAGAAAATAAGAAAATACCACCACATTCCCAACTGGCTTGCGAGGCGGTAAATATCA
>NC_087155.1:36277555-36280055 GCF_035594125.1 Scylla paramamosain | reverse complement strand
TGCTTGAGTTCCTGAAAAAAAGTAAATCTAGACATAAAAAAGTGTATTGGTTTGGCAAGTGATGGCTGTAACACAATGTCCGGAGCACACAACTCCGTCATCTCACGATTACGTGAAATAAATCCGGAGGTTACACACATCAAGTGCATTTGCCACTCGTTACAATTATGCATGTCTTATGCCATGAAAAAACTACCTTCCCACCTTGAGTTCATGGTATCGCAGACATATAAGTATTTTTCGAATAGCTCTCTCCGACAGCAGAAATATGCAGAGCTGTACGCTACCATCAATGTGGGAGAACAGCCCCTCAAGATGTTGCAGCTCTCTGACACAAGATGGCTTGCTATTATTATGCATGTTACCCATGCATAATATTATTATCCATATTATTCATAAAATATTGGGCTCTTTTGGAGGGTGGAGTCCGCGGGTTTTGGGCTCTTTTTGGAGTAAAAGTGCGCGGGAATACTGCCGCAGACCTGGCAACCCTGTCCTCCTGCTGTTCAGTGTCAGTCAGTGTGTCCGTGTGTGAAGACGTGTTCTCGTGACCTCTCTGACCTCTCTGAAGTGATCCGAAGCAGTCTGATTGTTCAACGTATACATTCGCTGGAAAGTGATAAGTGTATAAGTTTATCTTTATTTATGCATCACATAGTATTGTATTAACTCTACGTCTCTTTGAATAATTTGTGCTAAATTCGTTTTAAATTCGTATTAAACAGTGATTTAAATTTGTTTTTGCATATTTTGTCAATTTAATTTACAGTTCTCTGTTTCCCAGACATTTGATTAGTAACGCAGTATTTTCATTATTGTATCACCCATATTTCCAGCAATATTAGTGATGTGGTGTAGCTAATTTTGTACGTTTCAGATTTTCAGATTAATTATATAATTATTTATTATATTTTGCATTGTCCGGTAATATTAGTTTTTTTTCAGAATTTTTGTATCCCTTTCAATTATTATTATTTCTCTAATTACATGTGTTCTTTCAGCCCACATTTTGTGTCGTCTATAAACTTATTGCATATTAATATTTATATTCTATTCAATGTGAATTTGCCTTACAGCCAGTCCTCCACATCTGCTTTTTCCAACGAGCTCAATCCTCTCGGGATCTGACTGCGCTCGACCTTGACCGCGTCCCGTCCGACCTTAACCCTCTAATTGCCCTACCTGCTCGTTAATCCACCAACTTTGTACCTTTTAGGTTTTTAAATTTAACGATCATCACCATAAATTTTCGTCTGTTTTTCGTCTATTTCTTTGCAGCGTTGCAATCACGATCAACATGCCGAGTCAGCTGAGAGCCTGTGTTGCCTGCAACGGCAAATTTGCGAAACAAATGTATTCACTTGGATCAGATGAATGTCGCCTTTGTAAAATGAACGCTCACATAAGAAAAATGACCGAAAAAAGGGCAATCTTAGAATCATTCATAGCTGACAATACCCCGCCTTCATTCCTTCCTTCCTCGTCTACCTCGCCATCCTCCTCCCCCTTCTCCTCTCCCCTCTCCTCCTCCTCCTCCTCCACCACCACAACCACCACCACCCGCTCCTCTCCCTCACTCTTCTCCTCATCCTCTCCCCACTCCCCCGCCTCCCCCTTCCTCTCCTCCTCCTCCTCCTCCATCCTCTCCTCCTCCTCCCAGTATTTTTCATTTCCCTGCCCTTCCCCCCCGTCCTCTTCTTCGCCTCCCTCTCCTTCCACGTCGTCCTCCTCCTCCTCCTCCTTGCAGCCTTGCAAGGACCAAAAGGCCTGTTGCTGTTTGGCTTTCCTTTGTATTCCTTTGTATTCCTTTCCTCTCTCCCCCCAAACCCCTCCCTTGCATCCCTCCCTGCCACCCATCCCTTCCACCACCACTACCACCACCATCACTCCCTCCTCCTCCTCCTCCTCCTCCTCCTCCTCACCATACTACAAAAAAGACATTGAAAAACTAGAAAAGATACAGCGCAGAGTCACAAAGATGATTCCAAGATTGCGCAATAAGCCGTATGAGGAACGACTGGAAGAACTAAACCTATTTAGTTTAACAAAGCGCAGGATAAGAGGAGACCTAATTGAAGTGTTCAAAATTTTCAAAGGATATAGTAACATTGATGCACATAGATATTTTAACATTGATCATTCTAACCTAACAAGAAATAATGGATTCAAGATTATACCCAAACGTTTTAAATCCCACGAGGCCAAACATTTCTTCTTTAATCGTATAGTAAATATATGGAATAAACTTCCTGCAGAAATTGTAAACAGCAATACTATTGAATCATTAAAAAATAAAATAGACAAATATTTAAAAGCAAATCCCCAACAAGCTCTCTTCTTGTCCGAATAATTACTAAATTCACTATTAAACTCTTATTCAACAGACACCATTTTTAATATAACTTGTTATTAACTTTCAGATAGGCGTATAGAGTTCACCGTAGGGTGAATAGTAGAACTTCCTTTCATCCTTTCCTATGAAAATTTCCATGTCAGTTTT
>NC_087155.1:36272555-36275055 GCF_035594125.1 Scylla paramamosain | reverse complement strand
TCCTTTCCTACTTTTTTTTTTTTTTACCGTGTTGTTGCTAATTCCGTCTTTTGTGTTGTCTTATTTTTTTATTTAGTTTGGTATATATTAGTTTACAGCCAGACTTTTTTTTTCTCGTCTTTTTTTGTATTTTCTGATTTTCTTTTTTTATTTCTTCTTTACTTATTGTTATTTGTGTTGATCTTTTTCTCATTCCTTGTCAATCCACTTTTTTTTTTATATGTAACCAGTCTCTCTCTCTCTCTCTCTCTCTCTCTCTCTCTCTCTCTCTCTCTCTCTCTCTCTCTCTCTCTCTCTCTCTCTCTCTCTCTCTCTCTCTCTCTTTCCTTTTTTCTGTCTTTATTATTCATTTTCCTTTTTACACTTTTATTCATGTTGTTTTTGTTCATTTGCTTATAATTGATTGCCTTATTGTTTTGTACATATATTAATATTTCCTGCATTATTCGTCCTTTTTGTCACTTTTTTTTTAGCATTTTTTCATTTTTACATCATTATCTTTTTATTTTCATATTCATCTTCCGTGACACCTTGCACTATCATCACCACTATTTTCCTTCTGTCATTTTATTTGTTGATTTTTTTTTCCGTCACATTCGTATCATTTAGTTTCATCTTTCGTTACATCACTTTCTTCCTTCTGGCACATCATCATCATCATCTCATAGTCACATCATCTTCACTCACATCATCATCTTCACTCACATCATCATCTTAAATTCAATCACAGCATCGTCATCTTCTCCCTATGTTTATATTTTCACTTTCTTCTTTGTTTGCAGTTATTCGTTCGGTTATTGTTATTTTTATTTATTCATTCATTCATTCATTTATTTATTTATTTTTATACTTCTTCTGGTACCGTTATCCTAATTGTTCTGTCATTATTTTTGTTTCCATCTGTTTGTGGTTGTATGTATGTATGTATGTATGTATGTATGTAAATGATTATCTAAAGACCTGTTGCGTATTTCTTTGTTATTCATGTTTTTTTCTTTTATTTTTGTTATTATTATTATTATTATTATTATTATTATTATTATTATTATTATTATTATTATTATTATTACCGTTGTTCTTGTTTTTTTTATTATTATCATCATCACCACCACCACCACCACTAACAACAACAACAACAACAACAACAACAACAACAACAACAACAATCACATTCCTTTCATTTTATACTATCGGATGAAATTAAATAATCACTGATGTTATTTTCTATTTATTTATTTATTTATTTATTCATTTTTATTTTTTTTTTTTTGTCTGTTTAGAGGTGGGAGAGAGGGAGAGGGGAGAGGAGATGGGGAAATTGCTGGAAGTGGAGTGTGAAGGGGAGGGGGAAAAAGAAGGGGTGGGATTGCAAATTAGGGAGAGGGGAGAGGGGGAGGGAGGAAAAGGAAGGAGGAAATGGGAAAATAAGTAAGATTTTTAGATACGTACAATTATATACATGTATTTACACTGGTATTTTATTCTCTCTCTCTCTCTCTCTCTCTCTCTCTCTCTCTCTCTCTCTCTCTCTCTCTCTCTCTCTCTCTCTCTCTCTCTCTCTCTCTCTCTCTCTCTCTCTCTCCAAGCTCAGGGCAGGCGAGAATTTTTTCCTCCTCTTCCCTTTACACATTTTATGTCGTTTCCTCATCCTCTCCCTCTCTCCGTGTTGTTGATACTGAGAGAGAGAGAGAGAGAGAGAGAGAGAGAGAGAGAGAGAGAGAGAGAGAGAGAGAGAGAGAGAGAGAGAGAGAGAGAGAGATTATAGCTACCTTGCTTCATTTTTCTTCCCATACCCTATCCCTATCCTGTTCTCTCTCTCTCTCTCTCTCTCTCTCTCTCTCTCTCTCTCTCTCTCTCTCTCTCTCTCTCTCTCTCTCTCTCTCTCTCTCTCTCTCTATTTTTAAAGCTTTACGAGGATTTTACCCAGAATGGTTTTTATCATTAAGCAGTAGACAAGCTGTTACCAGCAGCATCACCAGACAGAGGTACAGCCTGTACGTGCCACACACAAAAACACACAGTGGAGACAGGCGCACTGCTGTACGAGGAGCCAAGCTGTGGAACGCGCTCCCACCTCGCCTAACCCAGGCACCCTCTCTTAACACTTTTAAGGCTAGAATTGAGAAATTTCTGCTAACAGATAATGTTTAAGCCAGACTGAGGATTTTATCGTCATCTTTTCAAGAAAATTTTACTCGCTAATATATCTCTATTTTATACTTTTATCTTATTTTATTGTATTTTTATTTTATTTTTATTTTTATTTTATATGTATGTTTTTGTGCATGTGTAGTATGTGTGTTTCTTTTATTGTGACTTTTTACCTTTGGGATTTAATGGTAAACAATTTATCAAATCTTTTACATTAATATATAATAGTTGTAAGAGACTTATGTATCTGAATGTATTGTGATTGATGTGTCTATCGTAATTACTAAATATCTATTGTAACCTGAGTAATAACCACTTTGGTGGATAATAAACAAATCTGAAATCTGAA
>NC_087155.1:36252555-36270055 GCF_035594125.1 Scylla paramamosain | reverse complement strand
TCCGAGTCACCTGTGCACACACGAGAGGAAGAGAGGCAAACCTCGGGTTCCGAGTCACCTCTGCACACACGAGAGAAAGAGAGGCAAACCTCGGGTTCCGAGTCACCTCTGCACACACGAGAGGAAGAGAGGCAAACCTCGGGTTCCGAGTCACCTGTGCACACACGAGAGGAAGAGAGGCAAACCTCGGGTTCCGAGTCACCTCTGCACACACGAGAGGAAGAGAGGCAAACCTCGGGTTCCGAGTCACCTCTGCACACACGAGAGGAAGAGAGGCAAACCTCGGGTTCCGAGTCACCTCTGCACACACGAGAGAAAGAGAGGCAAACCTCGGGTTCCGAGTCACCTCTGCACACACGAGAGGAAGAGAGGCAAACCTCGGGTTCCGAGTCACCTGTGCACACACGAGAGGAAGAGAGGCAAGCCTCGGGTTCCGAGTCACCTCTGCACACACGAGAGGAAGAGAGGCAAACCTCGGGTTCCGAGTCACCTCTGCACACACGAGAGGAAGAGAGGCAAACCTCGGGTTCCGAGTCACTTGTGCACACACGAGAGGAAGAGAGGCAAGCCTCGGGTTCCGAGTCACCTCTGCACACACGAGAGGAAGAGAGGCAAGCTGGATAGAAGAGGCACTACTTGAATATTGCCAGATACTTGAATAGAAGTGAAATTATGTCCACAATCACCACCCTACACTCACGCATCTTACCATAACAAAGATCAGCTGATCTGATCAGCTGCTTAAGTGTAAGCACAACACGCTTCCTCTTTTCTACAACTTTAGGCATGATGAAGGCGTCAGGCGATAAACAGTGCACACGCGGGACTGAGTCACTCAGTAAACACAGTGCAGTGGGCCACGGGTGGCGTGAAGCAGTGTTCTCTGGTGGCGAGGGGACAAAGTATGCCTTGCGCGGGAATTTTAATCGATTTTGTGAGTACACATTGATTTTTTATTGATTTTAAGGCTGAGGGAAAAATGTGCCGGATACTTGAAGCTGCCGGATACTCGAATGCCGGATGAGAGGGATTTTACTGTATATTCAAATTATTTCTCCTAGGCAGGTTAGGTTCTCTCCCTCTCCCTCTCTCTCTAATCTCCCTTCTTACTCTCTCTCTCTCTCTTTAAAGTTATATTATATCTTAAGTTGGTTTTTGTTAGGTTAGGTCTTAGTTCTCTCTCTCTCTCTCTCTCTCTCTCTCTCTCTCTCTCTCTCTCTCTCTCTCTCTCTCTCTCTCTCTCTCTCTCTCTCTCTCTCTCTCTCTCTCTCTCTCCCCCTCTCCCTCCCTCCCTCCCTCCCTCCCTCCCTCCCATCATCATCAACCACAGCAGGTGATAATGATGGTTCCTGCTTTCATCGTCATCGGGGCTAGCCAGACGAACCTGGGGCTGTACTCTGGGGTGACGCTGTATGCCTCAGGTGGGTCTGGAGGGGCTGGGATAGTTGGTAACAATTAAAAAAGACTAGTATACACACAAACCATTACAAACACTATGTAATGCTGGTATACACGCACAAACAGACAATTAACACAGGTATACACTTAGAGACATATACAAACACTTGCTATTGGTTGTATATTCTTAGAAACACACACACGCTTACTAAGTCTGGTATACACACACAAACTTGTATACAAACACTGGGATACACTTAGAGACGCATCCATACACTTGCTAAATCTGATACACACACATAAACTCATAAGAGATGCTGGTATATGCTCAGAAATCTATGCACATTAAGTAAGGTTAGTATACACAAACCTTTACATATATTAGGAATTTATGTTCAATGATAGAGATGACTAGTACACTCTCTCTCTCTCTCTCTCTCTCTCTCTCTCTCTCTCTCTCTCTCTCTCTCTCTCTCTCTCTCTCTCTCTCTCTCTCTCTCTCTCTCTCTCTCTCTCTCTCTCTCTCTCTCTCTCTCTCTCATATCCTTTGTCTATGTCACTCAAATTTTCTCTTTTATTCTCTCCCTCTGTCTGTCTGTCTGTCTGTCATTCAAATTTTCTCTTTTATTCTCTCCCTCTGTCTGTCTGTCTGTCTGTCCCACACCTCAGTACACCCTTCCTGTCTTCATACACCTTAGTACACCCCTCCTGTCTGCCCCTAGAGCTTAATACACCCTGTCTCGCCCCTGCATCTCATTAAACTATTCCTGTTTGTCCTTCACCTCAATAAACCCTGTCTACTTTCTACTTTCCCTGTCTGAATGTCTGTCCCACCTTACTACACCCTCTCTCTCCCTACTCCTTAGTACACCCTTCCTGCCCCCTGTACCTCAATACTCTGTTCCCTGCCTGTCTCATATATTTATTTTATGTATTTAGATTTCTTTTTTATCATTCTTGATGTGATTTGGGGTGTCTTAGGAGTATTTTAGGGTGTTTTGGTCAGTTTTGGATGAGTTTGGGTGTGTGTTGGGATGTTTTAAGTGTTTTTGGGCTGTTTTGAATGAGTTTGGATGTGTTTTGAGTGGGTACGGGTGTGCTGTGGGCGGGGTATGTGTGTTTCTGGGTACCTTAGGTGGGTTTAGATGTATTTTGGGGAGTTTTGGTTGTGTTTTGGAGTGTTTGTCGGTGTCTTAGGTCAACGGGCTCTAGTGGAAGTTATTATGCTTTTTGGAGAAGAAGCTCAAGTAAAAGTAACAGTTTCTTAAAGGTGTTTTCATGATTTTGGTGATAGCTAATAATGATTACCCACCATTAATAAAAAGGAAAAAAAAAAAAAACATAAGATTGACCAAATATCTGTGTCCTTTGAAAATAGTCCTTAGGAGAGAACAAGAGTTTCAAAGCACAGGCCCTGAGTTGTACGTATTCAGTTACCACCAGACACACAACACACAATGGTTTTAAACAGATTGCCAACATGTCTATCTGCTCGTCCTTACCACTTTTTTAATAGTTGATTTATAAAGAAAAAGGGAATTCCTGTAATACGAGATGAATCTGCAAATAAGCAATGAGCAATGGTTAACATTTAACAGCCATTATAAGCACACTGTATGGAGATAAACTCATGCACATTGGGAGAGAGAGAGAGAGAGAGAGAGAGAGAGAGAGAGAGAGAGAGAGAGAGAGAGAGATACAAATGTAATGAATCATATAATCCACAACAGCGACTTTAGATTAACGAGAAGGGAAATGTTTTGGCATCTTAACTTGACTACTTTTGACATGCTGTACTGGAAGTTATTTGCGTCTTAAAGAAGGTTTCTATGGTCCTTGTAAATTGGTTCTTTAGTTTTTTTCTTATTTATTTTTTTTCAATTAATTAGTGAACCTTTCCTTCGTGACTGTTTTTGCCTTTGAGTCTTTCTCTCTTGAGCACATACACACACAAAAAAAAGTTGTACAATTACTTTGGATCACCAAAGGAAAGAGAAAACACTTGTAAGAACCTAATTAGTTATTTCTGAGGCCTTTACTTCTTACGAGGGCACGGCATGTTTTAAGGACAAGATCCTAAGCAAGATGAATAGGACCAGACTTGGTCCTAGTCTAGGCTGGTCTAGGCAGACTTGGTCTGCCTGACCAGCCAGGCAGACGACCAAGACAACGCTGGCTTGTAAGTTTCTCGTTCCCTCGAACCCCAGGTCGTGAGCTGCAGTCTCGGTGAGTCCCTCACCGCCGCAATGTTTCAACTCTAGCTGTCTTCTACCGCTATTTTCATGCTAACTGCTCTTCTGATCTTGCTAACTGCATGCCTCCCCTCCTCCTGCGGCCTCACTGCACAAGACTTTCTCTTTCTTTCTTCTTTCTTTCTCTCACTCCTATTCTGTCCACCTCTCTAACGCAAGAGTTAACCAGTATTCTCAGTCATTCATCCCTTTCTCTGGTAAACTCTGGAATTCCCTGCCTGCTTCTGTATTTCCACCTTCCTGTGACTTGAATTCCTTCAAGAGGGAGGTTTCAAGACACTTATTCATCAATTTTTGACCACTGCTTTGATCCTTTTATGGGACTGCCATTTCAGTGGGCATATTTTTTTATTGGATTTTTGTTGTCCTTGGCCAGTGTCCTTCTTACATAAAAAAAAAAAAAAAAAAAAAAACGGCACCCCGATAGGCTATTCTCTTTCCTCCCATTCACGTACCCTATACTTTCAATTGAAAGATAAATAAAACATTCCTTGACTGCTGACTGGACCTAGATACTATGGTGATAAAGAGGGATTATGGCAGAAATAGTTTAGCTTCAACATTACTTTTTTTGGGGGGGTGGGAGAAATGGTGAAGGACAGAGAGAGAGAGAGAGAGAGAGAGAGAGAGAGAGAGAGAGAGAGAGAGAGAGAGAGAGAGAGAGAGAGAGAGAGAGAGAGAGAGAGCTGAAGGCAGCCATGGGCCATGGGGATTTTTTATTTTTTTACTTTTTTATTTATTTTTTTGGGAGAGGAATGGAATGGAAAAGTTTGAGGAACACTATCATCAATACCTTCTGATACTTTTTATTACCTTATTTAGTAATGTAATGTATTTATGTATTGTTGTTTATGAATGTACTAATTTGTATTTGATTAGGCTAACATTAAGTTGTATCTGGATGGTGTGCCTGTTGTCTGTCCTGAATAATGCTGTAGCAGGGTACTAAGGTTCTCTCTCTCTCTCTCTCTCTCTCTCTCTCTCTCTCTCTCTCTCTCTCTCTCTCTCTCTCTCTCTCTCTCTCTCTCTCTCTCTCTCTCTCTCTCTCTCTCTGACTATAATATGCAGGCATTGGCCTTACCGTTACATACCAGCGCTAATTCCCTCCCGGCGCACCTAACTTAGATACCTGTGCGTTTCTCGGAAGAAAATGGATCACTTTAGAGAAAATTTGAGACTGGCTGAGGTAACAGTGGGAACATTAGGATTCTAGTATTCCTTGCTTCCCTCCTCCTCCTCCTCCTCCTCCTCCTCCTCCTCCTCCTCCTCCTCCTCCTCCTCCTTTGCATGACTTCAGGCCGTGCTGCACAAGGGCGGTTTAATACAGTTTTGCAAAAGTGGATATGTTGAGAAATACAGTGTATGCTGTACTCTCTCTCTCTCTCTCTCTCTCTCTCTCTCTCTCTCTCTCTCTCTCTCTCTCTCTCTCTCATTTTGGAAGTTAAATGGTCAAAAAAGTTTTTATAGTTAGAGGAGTTAGGTGAGAGGTATACAGCACAGATAAATTTAGCTTAAGTGACTCTGCAGTGATAGCCAGATGGTAGAAAATTCAGAAGACTCAAGAGCATGGGCAGGAGAGCAAGTTATATCATTGCACACACAGAGGCAACATCCCGCTCTGGACTGAAAATGATAATAGAGAAAGTAGGAGGAAAACAGTCCAACCCGGGGACATTTGTGATGAACCCCCCAGACATGTGAAGCATTCTCCATACATGGACGGATAAGGCCCTTGCACAGAGTTAGCAGCTGGGGGGGGTGAGAAAAACTGGCGGAGACGTCTCAGAACACCTAACTTCATAGAAGCTGTTTTAGCTAGAGATGAGATGTGAAGTTTCCAGTTCAGATTATAAGTAAAGGACAGACCGAGGATGTTCAGTGTAGAAGAGGGGGACAGTTGAGTGTCATTGAAGAAGAGGGGATAGTTGTCTGGAAGATTGTGTCGAGTTGATAGATGGAGGAATTGAGTTTTTGAGGCATTGAACAATACCAAGTTTGCTCTGCCCCAATCAGAAATTTTAGAAAGATCAGAAGTCAGGTGTTCTGTGGCTTCCCTGCATGATATGTTTACCTCCTGAAGGGTTGGACGTCTATGAAAAGACGTGGAAAAGTGCAGGGTGGTATCATCAGCATAGGAGTGGATAGGACAAGAAGTTTGGTTTAGAACGGTCAGAAAGGAAACTTGAGATGAAGTTACAGAGAGAAGGATAGAAACCGTAGGAGGATAGTTTTGAAATCAAAGCTTTGTGCCAGACTCTATCAAAGGCTTTTGATATGTCCAAGGCAACAGCAAAAGTTTCACCAAAGTCTCTAAAAGAGGATGACCAAGACTCAGTATGGAAAGCCAGAAGATCACCAGTAGAGCGGCCTTGACGGAACCCATACTGGCGATCAGATAGAAGGTTGTGAAGTGATAGATGTTTAAGAATCTTCCTGTTGAGGATAGATTCAAAAACTTTAGATAAGCAGGGAATTAAAGCAATAGGACGGTAGTTTGAGGGATTAGAGCGGTCACCCATTTTAGGAACAGGTTGAATGTAGGCAAACTTCCAGCAAGAAGGAAAGGTAGATGTTGACAGACAGAGCTGAAAGAGTGTAGAAGAGGGGGACAGTTGAGTGTCATTGAAAGAGGGAATAGTAGTCTTTTTTTTTTTTTTTTTTATGTAGGAAGGACACTGGCCAAGGGCAACAAAAATCTAATAAAAAAAAAAAATGCCCACTAAAATGCCAGTCCCATAAAAGGGTCAAAGCAGTGGTCAAAAATTGGTGGATAAGTGTCTTGAAACCTCCCTCTTGAAGGAATTCAAGTCATAGGAAGGTGGAAATACAGAAGCAGGCAGGGAGTTCCAGAGTTTACCAGAGAAAGGGATGAATGACTGAGAATACTGGTTAACTCTTGCATTAGAGAGGTGGACAGAATAGGGGTACTTCAAAGGTAAATATGATTACATCGACTTACTGTTTAAGGACTTAAATATACTAACTTTCGACCTCTTAAAGAAATATTTCATAGCGCTGACCATATATAAAAATATTAATGGTAATGATCCTAATAACATAATATTTAATATATTCCACCATAGCCAAGGTACCCGAGGAAATCATCTTAATCTCATTTGCCCACAAGCAAGAACTAGTTTGTATAAATTTTCCACACACTGTGTTGGTCCCAAAGTATGGAACATATTGCCTGATGATACAAAAAATTGTTGTAATTTCAATATTTTCAAAAAGTAAAATGAAAATGTTCCTGTTTAATAGTCTAAGTCAAAACTGAGATCTGTAATAAAGTTTTAGTATTTTTTTGTATATTTGAATGATGTAGCTTATTACAAACATAACTTATCTTAAAGATATTAGCCCCTAAAAAATGGTGTAATAATATTGTGCCACCCTGTGAGGAATTACCAGCCTGGTATATAGAAAGATTATTATTATTATTATTATTATTATTACAGTGGAACCTTAGTTACTGAATGCCTCCCTTTCTGAACAAATCGGTTTTCTAACAATTTTGAAATGATTCATTCAGTTGCTGTACCATAATTCAGTTCCTGAACAAAGTTATTCGATTCCATATATTAAAAGACATAGCAAAAGCTGCCATTTATTATTAATTTATAGTTTATTTAAATATTTTCTTTGTTTTATATATTTGAAGGAGAGACACAGTGGGTAAGACAGTAATTCAATCTTTGAAATAAGGTAAATGTGATCCTATTAAAGATCCTCAAGGTAAACAAACAGGATTTGACACTCAGGAGTAAGCCACCTGTGGCTCTTGATGACCTACGATGCCATCACTACTTGAACTGCATTTTCACAGTAACTTTTCAAAGCAGCAAGATGTCTAAGTGTTATGATTACCTTCATTTTGGTGGTGTGTGTGTTGTTCCTCTGTGTCACTCTGTAAGGCTTCCCTCACTAGATTGGTGATAATGAGAATACCTGCACGCTCTAAACAAAATCTTCTGTGTCCTGCGTCACTAAGCTCACCCAATGCATCTTTTTTTTGGATAAATAATTTTTGAGTTTTTCCAGCAAAACTGCCCAAGCTGTGCAACTGATCCTCATAAAGTGAAGGCAAGAGTACTTTCCCTTTTCTATCGGAGGCCAAGGGGCTAAAAGAAAGGTGTGAATGAGTGTGTGTGCTTGAAAGTTCTGTGCCTCATCATGACTACCACTTTTTTTTGTGAGGGAGACTGCTTTGGTACATGTATGTATGTATGATCATCATTATTATTATTATTATTATTATTATTATTATTATTATTATTATTATTATTATTATTATTATTATTGTTATTATCATCATCATGCACTTTAACTCTGATGCTGACTATGGGCAAGCAAAGAAAATTCTTATGGATAGATTTGGAAACAAAAGTATCATGGCTGATGCTTACACAAAAAAGTTAATGAATTGGCTACCGATCTCTCAGCATAACGGTCCAGCATTAACAGCAATCTCAGATTTTTTGAAGTGCTGTCTAGCTGCAATGAAACACACTTCTCATTTGTCATTTCTGAACAACTGTAGAGAGCAGAGAAAGATGCTAGCAAAACTCCCTAATCATATTGTTCATGAGTGAAGAAAGCAAGTAAAGACATATCTTGATACTAACAGTAACAGCAACACTCCTAGCAGTGATGAAGAGCACCACCCACCCTTTAAAATGTTATGTGAATTTATCCAGAAGGAAGCAAAAGGAGCAAGCAATCCCTTTGTTTACTGGGATTCAGTAAATACAGAAGGAAATGATTGGATCAAAACTCAAACACAAGCAGCCAATTGGAAACCAAGGGAATCAAACGCCATGACAAAAAATAGAGGGAGTAGAACTTTCATGGCTAAATCAATTGAGGAAAAACCATTGTGCTCATGCCAAAGTAAAGGAAGTGTCCAAGCCAACAAACAGTATCCCAAGGAGCAGGAAAGGAAAGGATGGTTCTGTCACTACTGTACAAAGGATCATGATTTAGATGATTGCAAGGAATTTGCCAAACTTGACAGTAATACTATCAGTAAAACAGATCACCTGAGAGGTAATGAAGACCTGCCGGTGCAGCTACACAGATATTGCACACCTTATTGCATAAATATCCTACAGTCTGGGAGCAAACGTAGGATATTCCTTGAGTATATCCCTGAGAGTGACTGAGTCCAAGAAATGGTCAATGAGGGTGTACAAGTCATGTTGACCTTGCAGCATAAATGTAGCAACGAGAGGACATTCCGTGACATAATGACGCAGTGTGTCCCCTTGGTGCAGCACACAGCACACAGCACACAGCACACGCCAGGAGAAGCACCGACTTCCCAAAAGTATTTATAGCCTAAACTGAGCCTCATTGCCACCCTGTTGTGTGATGCAATGTGTCTCCCATAGGTGGGAGACATGTACATAGTGAACACTACTGCCACTGCCCCTATGGCAACAGAGCTCCAACTGATCACTAATGCTACTATGTACAAAGTCCTTAATGCTACTCTTAACATAGCCCACAGTGTACTCAGCACCAGGGTCCACCTTGTCATCCTGAAGGGCACATTGAGCAAGGCAGTCTGCCTCTTCATTAAGCGGGATACCCACGTGAGAGGGTATCCAGGTGAAATGGACCGTGGCACCAGCACCTTCCAGGGTATGGATGAGATCAAGACATTTATTAACTAGATCACAGTCCATGGGGGACTTACCCAAGCAAAGCGATCGTTAGGTGGTGTCCTGCATGCACCTTTCATCCTGAAAACCTACAACCATGCAGCACTAGATAAATGGCATAGTACTGATCCTGGCAGTGACTCAGGTCAAGGTAACAAGTGTACTGTGTACTCATATGTCCAAAAACAAATGGTCTTAGACAAGAAATAGATGGAAATTGGAATGGACAAGGCAATCAGGTTTAGTCCCCATGTCATTAGGTTAGGTTTTTTTTTTTTTTTCTCCCTGACTTATTGGTGTGATTTTCTTTGTGTATGGTGTACTTTTCTGAGGTACTGGTATGGTTTTCCTTATCAGCACTGCATGTGTCCTGTTACTGTTCTCTGTTCTTGTAAGCAGTTCATTATTTACCTCATGTGTTCTCCCTGTGAGTGGAGTTGCCTTACATTCAGATCTATAGAAAACCATTATTAAATGGCAGATAACATTTTATGCCTACCATCTTAAGAGATGGTACCTGTAATAATACTGTAATGTAGTTGTTAAGTGCTGCATCATACGTGTATGTGTGTGTGTGTGTGTGTGTGTCAAGCTAGCCACCAGCCAGTGCTGTATTGACCCATACCAAGTCCCCAAGCCTTCAAGCTCTTTTGAGCCATGTGACATTTCCCCAGTGGTAATAAAGCACAAAAGTTATAACTAAACTCCATATTTGCGAGCAACTATACATAAGAATACCCAATAAGGGATCTAAGAGTGAAGAGAGTTACATGGAATGTGATTAGAATGCTTAAGGCTTTAACAGTGCAGGTCTCCCATCTCTTGTTATGTCTGTACTTCATTGAGGTCAGCAATCCCCAGGAACTCATCATCCACCACCTCTGTCTTGCATGTTGTACCTGTAAGTGTGGTAAATATGCTTTATAGAGGGCCTGCCTAGTGTAGTCTTGCAGCTTCCCTTATGCTCTTATTTACATGGCAGGATATGTTAGACTTTCAATCGTTAAGGTATGTTATGTGCTTTGCCTTGGCATCCCTGTGTGGGTTTGTCAGCCGGTCCATATACTGTACTAGGTAGATAGAACTGAAGGTTATCATTGTTGCTTTCAAGTGTTAGGTCTTCTAAATTTCACCTCCACTGCTTTCAAAAGCCTCTAGATGAAGGTACACAAATGTTAAGAGTGCTTATACAGGTCTAATGCCAAATTAACAAGATTTCAAATTTATCAACAGAAGAAACCTTGAGAACCCATCTATGTGGCCTCTGAAAATGGTCATGGTGAGAGAGCAGAGCATTTCAGAATACAAGCCATTATGTCACACCTGCATCACTACCCACCACATACTCCAGCAGCAGCAGCAGCAGCAGCAGCAGCAGCAGACAGCTAAATGCTGCACCACCCATCAAGAGGATGAAGACTGCAGCCACATCAGAGAGGCTGGCTGTGATTTTTAGTCTTCCTGCCACATGTTGAGGTTCCTGCTGATAGCCATTTGGTCCTCAGCTTGTTCATCAGGTCTGACTCACACATCTTCTGCAGACTGTGGGAAGAATAAGGATTTGTAGAGAAAGAAAGTCTGGTACGGAAGATTGAAAAGAAATATTGTCATTGTGGAAAAAGCTGAAGTGTATTATGCTTTTATGTTGTGTAATAATGTAGTAGTAAAATGCAGGCTGTATGGAATGAAGGCACATCAGGATTTTATAAGATTAAATTTTACAGGGAAGATTAAAAAGGAATATTGCATCATTGCATGTCCCTTGCACCTTCACCTCTGACTCCCATCCTTTGCAGTTCCATCCCTCCATCCACTTTCTACTTTCTCCTCGATCTTAATTCACACACACACGCTCACGTGCACACACACCTGTGGTCAAATATCTTCCTGAAGGGTGAATTTTTTTTGCCGCCCAATAGCAATGCCTCCTGTGATGTACTGGACTGGCAGTTCCTTGCTTCTGGAGGAGTCTGCAATAAGAAGACCACGAATGTAGTCGCTGGTTGTGACATTCACACCTATGAACACATACTTACCTGCCAAGTGTTTTTTTTTTTTTTTTTTTTTTTTCATTTGTTTAACTTAATTTTTTTCTTTTTTCATGTAAGAGGAGGACTGGCCAAGGACAACAAAAAGAGCAAAAAGGAAAAAGACCCACTGACCTGCCAGTCCCAAAAGAAAGGTCAAAAAGAAGTTTTATGAAACCCCCCTCTTGAAAGAATCCGAGTCATAGGAAGGAGGAAATACAGAAGTAAGTAGGGAGTGTGGGATTAGCTAACAGTGAGATACTGGTGGTGGTTATGCTAAATTGGGAAATGTGTGTAGCTTTATCTAAATGAAGAAGGAATCTGGCTAATTTATCTTACCTGATGGAAGAATCTTAGTGTTTTCATTTATCAGAGGTAAGATAGGAAGCAAATGTTTATATGATAATTCCAAGTTTGCATCTTTATCAATTATAAGGAGAACTAACTGATGTTTTTTATTTTCTTCCCCCAAGCTGCTAACTCAGTACAAGGGTCTTATCCATCCAGGTGTGGAGTATGCTTCACATGTCTGGGGAGGGGTCCACTCATACTGCTCTTCTAGACAGGGTGGAACCAAAAGCTTTGTCTCATCATCTCTCCTCTAACTGACTGTCTGAATAATTAAGTATGATAAAGAAAATCTTACAGAATCAATAGCAGGTGCAGGAAGAGAAGATAACACATCCTGTAACTTTAAACAGGATCAGGAAAGAGGCTGGCGCGGTGTAAACATTATTCTGTGGTAAATAACATCTTTGAAATACACTTACATGTTCACATGATTGACGACATATAGTAACTTTTAATTATTTCATTAGTTAATCCAGTATTTTCTTTCTGATTATTGATACTTTATTTATATAAGATAGCAGTTTGTTATTTTTATAACTCTTCCTTATCAACATCGAATCTTACACCCAACTAGCGGTATATTTAAATTTATATGTGAGCGGCATATTTAGCTAGCGGCATATTTAGAGTTAGTACGTACCTTTGCTTCTGCTGAGCCAAATCTGACACGAGTGATAGGATGAAATGAAGAAATTATGCGTGATAACACGGAAAAAAAAGTAAAGAAAAAGGTATTAATCTATCAATTCTTACCGCATACTGTGTTAACTGATGGAAAAAGCCTTTTTCCCTTGTTGATCGGTCTCCTCTCATGAAAAAAAAAAAAAAGAATAGAGAAATTACGCTGGAGACTTCACATTTTCAATAATACTTAAAGAAGTAAAGAAAAGCATTAATCAATCATACCATACCACATATACGTGTTAACTGATAGAAAAACACGCATATTGGACCTGGCAGCCACGCCCTCAACCCTCAGTGGCACACATCTTTCATCTGACAGCTCGGTATAAGGGTGGTATTCTCTCTCTCTCTCTCTCTCTCTCTCTCTCTCTCTCTCTCTCTCTCTCTCTCTCTCTCTCTCTCTCTCTCTCTCTCTCTTATCAAATATGATGAAAGGTAATGACAAAACGTTAAATTGAAAATGCGACATAATTGCTGCTCCGGAATGAAAGTTTTGAATTATACACAAATTACTAAGAGAGAGAGAGAGAGAGAGAGAGAGAGAGAGAGAGAGAGAGAGAGAGAGAGAGAGAGAGAGAGAGAGAGAGAGACTAGAAGAGGATAAAAAAAAAAATTAATGACAAGGGTAGATGAAAGAGACCGAAGCTGAGGCAGAGAAACATGGGTTATTATTATTATTATTATTATTATTATTATTATTATTATTATTATTACTATTATTATTATTATTATTATTATTATTATTATTATTATTATTATTATTATTATTATTATTACTATTATTATTATTATTATTATTATTATTATTATTATTATTATCATTATTATTATTGTTATTATTATGATGATGATGATGATGATGATGATGATGATGATAATATTAATAAAGAATATAAACAAATAAAACAACCATAATACTTATAATAATTAAGTATTTTTTTTTATATATTTTCACCAATAATTAAAAGGAATCACAAAATGTTTTCCTTTTCTGTATTCTAAATATTATGCAACCAAAAAATAACGCCATTTAAAATAACAACAATAATAATAATGATAATGATAATAATGATAATGATAATAATGATAATAATAATAATAATAATAATAATAATAATAATAATAATAATAATAATGTTAATAAGAGAGCGAGTATTATTCTATGCTAAATACATATGTGTATTATAATGTATTTAGTTTGAATATGTGTGGGCGTCCCTGTATGTGCCTGTGAGGCCCCCTTTAGCGAAATTTAGCGGGAGTTGGCGTGGCGACGCCAAGCCGCGGGCAGTTGCCGCCAAGATTCAGCCATGAGCAAAAGCATGCTGTCTTTGGTCTCCCCCGTGCCTTTGTTCTGCAGTTTGTTCTCGCAGTACAGGAGAAGAGTGCAGATAAATCATTCATTTGTGATTCCAAGAGAACACAAGAATCCGTGAAATGAAGAAGGACTGAGAAAAGTAAGTTTAGGTGTGAGGTGGTGGTGTGGGTGCCCGCGTGTGGCAAGTGACCGTTTCTCCTGGGCTGGCCACAAGCTTTTTCTAGGTTATGTCAGGTCTCCACCACTGCCACGTGTAGGTCTGGAGGTCGGGTTATGTCAGGTCACCACCAGCCACGTGTAGATTTGGTGAGTTATTGCAGGTTTGATCCCTTGTGTGTTATGTTTGTTTTGAAACGCACGCCATCTTGCCCTGCTAAGCCGGGTCCATTTGTTGCATTTCCACGTATTGTACCCACTTGTTGCGTACCACCTAGTGTATGACACGGTGCAGCAGGGTATTGTACCCACTTGTTGCGTATCTACGTGGTGTATCATTGTTCCGTGGTGCAATAGTATCCAGTTTCTTCCTGACCGTAGTCATGAGTGAAAATGTGCAGTTGGCTGCGGCCACGTATGTTTTTTTTTTAAGATTCGGTAAATTTGCAGTTTCACCCAATATCCCCAATCTCTACCCACACCCCCCAACCCCTCCAGCAAGCTTGGTTGGGGGCCTTTGGGAAACTGGGGTTTTTGGGGGGGCACATACGAGTGATATAGACTGAAAATGTAGGGAAATTTCCCTAGAAATCGAGGAAATTTCCCAAATGTAGCAAACCAAAAACCTATTATAACCAGGGGGTTGTGCCCCCTTGAACCCCCACCATTAGTATAATCGATCAGAACCAGAAAGCTAAGGTAACAACCTAACACGCAGCTAGAGTGTGCGCAGCATTGATAACAAACACACGAACACATTCCAGCATTGATAACAAACACGAACATACACACTATCCTTTCAATGACTGGAAACAGAATCCCAGCTAAAAACTGAGGTAAATCTTTGAAATTCCGTCCCGACCTTATTATTCGATTGCGACAAGGTAATATGGAGTTAAAAATGCTCTTAGCAGTGTGTGTGATCTACACCTTGAGACACTTCATACTGACGTGCGCTTTATTGGGGGAAACTGCAATTATACCTAACATTCCATCAGACGTATGACATCCTTACTCCACTCCATTTTTTTTTTTTTTTTTTTAGTACCTACTTAGTACACACACACACACACACACACACACACACACACACACACACACACACACACACACACACACACACACACACACACATATGTAACGCTCCTTTTTATTATTTCTGTGTTTCTTTGAGTCTCCCCAATAATTGTTTTCTTTTGTAGCTTGCGGTGAAGAGGAGGATAATAGCGGTAATTAAAGGTTTAGTGATTATATGAAAAAGTATATTTATAAGGCGTGTATTCGTGGGAGTGATTTAGAAGTCTTGAAACATTTGTTATAAATAGTCTTTACTTATTTCAACTGTGGTTTTCTCTAATCAGTGGTAATACGAATAATAGGATTACATCATGTTGCGTCAGCCTGCCAGTAACTCATAAGGTGTCATTCCCTAGCTTATAAAATATGTTAGTAATTTAGAATTCAATTATTAACTTCAACTAATGTCCAGCCTATATGCTCACCTTGCTAGCCAATTATTCCTGCATTTTTATTTAAACTCACGGTTCAGTAAAATTATTTGTGAAAGAAGAGAGAGAGAGAGAACTAGCTAAGGTTCCAATAACTTCAGAGGCCTGGGGGTGTTGAGGGGAAGAGCACAGAATGGCGTCTCCCTTCCCTCTGGCAACAGGTGGGTCTCGTAGCTCTGAAATATTTGATTTTTCTTTTATTTAGAAGTGAATATTACTGTGTTCATGTTTATTATTCATGTCTCTAGTGAAGATATAGTAACTGTACGTGTTGACAGAATGGCGTCTCCCTTCCCTCTGGCAACAGATAAAATAGCCGGTGTTGGTCCCACGTGGAGACAGGCCACAGAGTCTTGGGAAAGTGTTAGCCATGTAATGTTTCTTTAGTCAAATATAATCTACTGTGAATGTGTTGTGAGCAATATTACTGCCGTAGAGAAGTGATGGATGAAGGCTCTGACGCTATTTAGGGATATAACGGTGCCCAGAATCAATGGTACTCTTGAGGAGTTATAAAAGTAATTATTTTCTTGTGTATTCGTAGTGTTAAGTAACGGAGTATAAGTGTACAGTGGTCGTCATAAACATTGTCGCCGGAGAAAACGGTATCCGTTTGAAGGATCAAAACGCGCGCGCTTTTCTTGGCGGGCATCAGGTGCTTTAAATTTAATTCCCCTGATTCATTGTGGTGTTCTTGGGTAACACCACGAGGCTCCCCACCCCATGGTAGGAAAAGCATCCCCATACCATCAACGAATCAGGGAACCTGACGGCAGGAGCAGTGTAGCGGGGGTCAAGGGGATCGCTGCCTGGGCGCCGGTACACGCGACCTTGACTGCTGGCTGTCACTATGAATCTTGACTCGTCGCTCCACAGCACGCCACGCCACTGCTCGATAGTCCAGTCCTTCATCCTGTCACAAAATGCAAGTCTCTTCTCTTGCTGGGCTACAGAAACCACAGGCTTGGGGCGCGCTGCATAACTCAGGTACTGGAGGTCGTCGTGGATACGGCGCGATAATGTCCTCACAGACACATTACTCAGCAATCCAAAGTTGTCTTCCCTTATTTTTCTGGCTGATACTCGTGGATTGCGTTCAAGTTCAAGGTGTACCACCCTCAGGGTTCGTAGGGAAGTTTTGCGGGTGTTTCCTGGTGGTTTCCTCTTCGCGGGTATTTTGTTGCCGCCCATTTCAGCCATGCGCCTCACGTATCGTTGAACTTGACGGACACTGACACCCGTCTGGTCAGAGATAGCCCGTGTGGAGTGCCCAGCCTTGTGGAGAGATGAGATGGCTACGATGTCATCCCGTGACAACATCTGGTAGCGCACCATTGTGCAGGACAACAGCTAAACAGGAGAGTAACTGCAAGCCAGTGTGGGGGGGTGGCGCGGGAGGACAGCAACAAAACACCCCCCAATCAGAGTGATTGACAGGCGCCTGTCACTTCTTCCCGCCTTGGCAAGCTGCCCAACACCCCGGGTGAGGTGCCAGATGTGTGATAACTGAATTTAAAGCACCCGAGGCCCGCCAAGGAAAGCGCGCGCGTTTTGATCATTGAAACGGACACCGTGGTCTCCCGCGACAATGTTTATGGCGAGCACTGTATATGCCATACCAGAATTTCAAGTCCCTTCTTTTCTTTTTTTTTTTCTAGATTAAACACTCGATAGTGTCATAGTGGGTCAGTCAACCCAAAGAATCCCATCAGTATTATTCATTTAATTATTTTTGCTATTTTTATATTTTTTGTTCCTCCTAATAAAGCCACACTGTAGGTACTGTGTGATAATTAACCTCTCCTACCCTCTGGCCATGACGATGAAGGCGAGAACCATTACCAATCAAAAATGTTTTCTTTTTTTTTTTCTATTGTGTGTGCGTGCTTCACCTCTTCTCTCTTCCTCTTCTTTTTTCTTCTTCACCGTGAAGATCTTTGCCTCGTCTCATTAGAGCTCTGATCGGACCGGTGAGGAGGGAGGAGGGGGGAACCGGGGGGGAGGGGGGGTGGCGTTACATACATACATACATATATATATATATATATATATATATATATATATATATATATATATATATATATATATATATATATATATATATATATTTATTTATTTATTTATTTATTTATTTATTTATTTT
>NC_087155.1:36202555-36227555 GCF_035594125.1 Scylla paramamosain | reverse complement strand
TGATCTTGCTAATTGCATGCCTCCCCTTTTTCCGCGGCCTCGCTGCACAAGACTTTCTTCTTTCTCTCACCCCTATTCTGTCCACCTCTCTAACGCAAGAGTTAACCAGTATTCTCAATCATTCATCCCTTTCTCTGGTAAACTCTGGAACTCCCTGCCTGCTTCTGTATTTCCACCTTCCTATGACTTGAATTCCTTCAAGAGGGAGGTTTCAACACACTTATTCATCAATTTTTGACCACTGCTTTGACCCTTTTATGGGACTGACATTTCAGTGGGCATATTTTTTATTGGATTTTTGTTGCCCTTTGCCAGTGTCACTCCTACATAAAAAAAAAAAAAGGCCCTTGTACAGAGTTAGCAGCTGGGGGGGTGGTGAGAAAAAACTGGCAGAGATATCTCAGAATGCTTAACTTCATAGAAGCTGTTTTAGCTAGAGATGAGATGTGAAGTTTCCAGTTCAGATTATGAGTAAAGGACAGACCGAGGATGTTCAGTGTGGAAGAGGGGGACAGTTGAGTGTCATTGAAGAAGAGGGGATAGTTGTCTGGAAGGTTGTGTTGAGTTGATAGATGGAGAATTGAGTTTTTGAGGCATTAAACAATACCAAGTTTGCTCTGCCCCAATCAGAAATTTTAGAAAGATCAGAAGTCAGGCATCCTGTGGCTTCCATGCATGAAATGTTTACCTCCTGAAGGGTTGGACGTCTATGAAAAGACGTGGAAAAGTGCAGGGTGGTATCATCAACATAGGAGTGGATAGGACAAGAAGTTTGGTTTAGAAGGTCATTGATGAATAATAAGAAGAAAGTGGGTGACAGGACAGAACCCTGAGGAACACCACTGTTAATAGATTTAGAAGAACAGTGACCGTCTACCACAGCAGCAATAGAACGGTCAGAAAGGAAACTTGAGATGAAGTTACAGAGAGAAGGATAGAAACCGTAGGAGGGTAGTTTGGAAATCAAAGCTTTGTGCCAGACTCTATCAAAAGCTTTTGTTATGTCCAAGGCAACAGCAAAAGTTTCACCCAAATCTCTAAAAGAGGATGACCAAGACTCAGTAAGGAAAGCCAGAAGATCACCAGTAGAGTGGCCTTGACGGAACCCATACTGGCGATCAGATAGAAGGTTGTGAAGTGATAGATGTTTAACAATCTTCCTGTTGAGGATAGATTCAAAAACTTTAGATAGGCAGGAAATTAAAGCAATAGGACGGTAGTTTGAGGGATTAGAACGGTCACCCTTTTTAGGAACAGGTTGAATGTAGGCAAACTTCCAGCAAGAAGGAAAGGTAGATGTTGACAGAGAGCTGAAAGAGTTTGACTAGGCAATGTGCAAGCACGGAGGCACAGTTTCGGAGAACAATAGGAGGGACCCCATCAGGTCCATAAGCCTTAGAAATAGATGTGATGGCATTGGTGCCTTCTGGTTGAAATAAAGGAGGGGAAGAAAAAGAAGCAAAGTTATTGGAGATATTTTTTGGCTAGATGCCAGAAGTCACGAGGGGAGTTAGATCTTGAAAGATTTTGACACTTTCTGTTAATGAAGGAGTTTTTGGCTGGTTGGAGAACTGACTTGGCATGGTTCTGGGCAGAAATATAAAGTGCATGAGATTCTGCTGATGGAAGGCTTATATATATATATATATATATATATATATATATATATATATATATATATATATATATATATGAATGATTCAATCTTTTATGAAAACACACAAGACAAATTTCATGTAAGTTACGTGACCAATAAATAAATATTATTATTATTATTATTATTAAAAGTTTCACCAAAAACTCTAAAAGAGGATGACCAAGACTCAGTAAGGAAAGCCAGATCACCAGTAGAGCGGCCTTGACGGAACCCATACTGGCGATCAGATACAAGGTGTATCACTTGACAATCTTGTATCTGATCGCCAGTATGGGTTCCGTCAAGGCCGCTCTACTGGTGATCTTCTGGCTTTCCTTACTGAGTCTTGGTCATCCTCTTTTAGAGATTTTGCTGAAACTTTTAATAATAATAATAATAATAATATTTATTTATTGGTCACGTAACATACATGAAATTTGTCTTGTGTGTTTTGATAAAAGATTGAATCTTTCATACAAGGTCTAAAACTAACAGGTCTTATTAATCTAAAATATTCATACTCACACGATTAAAACATAAAAAGATAACTGGTACATAAAAAGATAACTGGTAACTGGTAACTGGTTCCCAAGCCTTAGTATAGTTAGCTATGATATATTTAGAGGGCCACTATTTAAAATTGTGATACTTGCCGGCACAAAGGACTTGCACGATCTGGCTGTTCTACATTTTGATGATCTCAGCCTTTTCCCTTAGGGTAACTTTTGGTAATGGCCGTTCAGTGGATGTGTTACGTCATTGATAATTACTTCGCATCTTTGTAGAGAGAACTTTCTGTATATATCCATCAATGAATTGATATTTTTTACGCCTAATTTTGCAGTTTTTTGATTAATCGGGTTAGTTTATTTTTAGAATCAGAGCTACAATTACCATACCAACATGTGATGGAAAATGAAATGACTGACTGCACTACTGCTGTATAGAATAACTCCATAATTTTAGTGTTAATCTTAATTTTCTCAAGTTTCCTCATGAAATGCATTCTAGAATTAACTTTTTTATATATTGCCTCGACATTACTATTAAAATTGAACCCATTTTGCTGTTGCCTTGGACATATCAAAAGCTTTTGATAGAGTCTGGCACAAAGCTTTGATTTCCAAACTACCCTCCTACGGTTTCTATCCTTCTGTCTGTAACTTCATCTCAAGTTTCCTTTCTGACCGTGCTATTGCTGCTGTGGTAGACGGTCCTTGTTCTTCTAAATCTATTAACAGTGGTGTTCCTCAGGGTTCTGTCCTGTCACCCACTCTCTTCTTATTATTCATTAATGATCTTCTAAACCAAACTTCTTGTCCTATCCACTCCTACGCTGATGATACCACCCTGCACTTTTCCACGTCTTTTCATAGACGTCCAACCCTTCAGGAGGTAAACATTTCATGCATGGAAGCCACAGAACGCCTGACTTCTGATCTTTCTAAAATTTCTGATTGGGACAGAGCAAACTTGGTATTGTTTAATGCCTCAAAAACTCAATTCCTCCATCTATCAACTCGACACAACCTTCCAGACAACTATCCCCTCTTCAGTGACACTCAACTGTCCCCCTCTTCTACATTGAACATCCTCGCTCTGTCCTTTACTTATAATCTGAACTGGAAACTTCACATCTCATCTCTAGCTAAAACTGCTTCTATGAAGTTAGGTGTTCTGAGATGTCTCTGCCAGTTTTTCTCACCCCCCCAGCTGCTAACTCTGTACAAGGGCCTTATATGGAGTATGCTTCACATGTCTGGGGGGGTTCCACTCATACTGCTCTTCTAGACAGGGTGGAATCAAAAGCTT
Organism: Scylla paramamosain; assembly: GCF_035594125.1. Lineage (NCBI taxonomy): Eukaryota > Metazoa > Arthropoda > Malacostraca > Decapoda > Portunidae > Scylla > Scylla paramamosain. Next base: position 36,224,107 of record NC_087155.1, on the reverse strand, counting down.
TTCGTCTCATCAACTCCTCTCCTCTAACTGACTGTCTTCAGCCTCTCTCTCACCGCCGCAATGTTGCATATCTATCTGTTTTCTACCGCTATTTTCATGCTAACTGCTCTTCTGATCTTGCTAACTGCATGCCTCCCCTCCTTCCGCGGCCTCGCTGCACAAGACTTTCTTCTTTCTCTCACCCTTATTCTGTCCACCTCTCTAATGCAAGAGTTAACCAGTATTCTCAGTCATTCATCCCTTTCTCTGGTAAACTCTGGAACTCCCTGCCTGCTTCTGTATTTCTACCTTCCTACAACTTGAATTCCTTCAAGAGGGAGGTTTTAAGACACTTATCCACCAATTTTTGACCACTGCTTTGACCCTTTTATGGGACTGGCATTTCAGTGGGCATTTTTTTTTTATTAGATTTTTGTTACCCTTGGCCAGTGTCACTCCTACATAAAATATATATATATATATATATATATATATATATATATATATATATATATATATATATATATTATTAGATTTTTGTTACCCTTGGCCAGTGTCACTCCTACATAAAATATATATATATATATATATATATATATATATATATATATATATATATATATATATATATATATATATATATATATATATATATATATATATATATATATATATATATATAAGGAAGGGCAGGGTGGGTGGAGGAAATATGACCAACTCTTCTAATTTTCCCGGTTATTTGCAGATACCTTGGAAGGAAGGTGATGGTGAGGAACAGTGAAGAAAGGTGACGGAGCAGAAACAGGCCCACACCATCCTGGAATGTGCTGCAAATAATCTTGGTTACCGGCAAAGTAAAGAGATAAAGAGATAGATATATACAGAGATAGATATTTATTAGTAAGAGTGAGATTAAGATAGATAATTATTATTAAGAATGTTAGATAGATATATATATACAGAGATAGATAGATAATTATTAGTAAGAGTGAGATTAAGAGTGAGATTAAGATAGATAGATAATTATTATTAAGAGTGCTAGATTATTATATTCTTATTATATTATTATTTTATTTGTGTGTGTGTGTGTGTGTGTGTGTGTGTGTGTGTGTGTGTGTGTGTGTGTGTGTGTGTGTGTGTTCTCTTTTCAGAAGTGTGTTTGGAATGCAAGAAATATACAAGACCACAGAAGATTCTATAGTGGTGGTGGTGGTAGTAGTAGTAGTAATAGTAGTAGTAGTAGTAGTACTTTATCAATATACAGGGCATTATAGAAACAATGAATGTAGTTAGGGTGGTGGTGGTGGTGGTGGTAATAATTTTCTACTACTGGCTCTAACAAATATACTAACATAATAACAAATATACTAACATAAATATTTATTATTTTTCTTTTACAGCTTATTTGATTTATTTAATTATTTTATTGGTGGGAGGGAAAATAATTTTTTTTGCAAATTTATTGATAAATTACATGTTTTATTTATATATTAAGTTTATTGATGTTATATTTCGCAGTTTTGTTATTTTTTTTTTTTTTTATTTATTTATTTTTTTTTTGGGTGGCTTAATACTGCTTTGTTTTGCTTGGTAAGGGTTCTCACAGGTGTCTGCAAGAGAGAAGAGGAACATTTCACCCTCAGTCAAGAATGAAGACTTCTACATATTTTTTTTTGGTGTTTGGCTTAATACTGCTTTGTTTTGTTTGGTAAGGGTTCTCACAGGTGTCCGCAAGAGAGAAGAGGAACATTTCACCCTCAGTCAAGAATGAAGACTTCTACATATATTTTTTTTTGGTGTTTGGCTTAATACTGCTTTGTTTTGTTTGGTAAGGGTTCTCACAGGTGTCCGCAAGAGAGAAGAGGAACATTTCACCCTCAGTCAAGAATGAAGACTTCTACATATATTTTTTTTTTGGTGTTTGGCTTAATACTGCTTTGTTTTGTTTGGTAAGGGTTCCCACAGGTGTCCACAAGAGAGAAGAGGAACATTTCACCCTCAGCCAAGAGTGAAGACTTCTGCTTCAGTCATCTAGGTCTCTTTAATGTAAATGTATCTATGAAGAAACAGCAGACAATGAAATAAATGTGATGTTTGTGTTTTAACTGTTGTAATGCTTCCTCTGACGCGGGAGGTTCCCTCTGGCAGTGTTATTGTTGCCAGGGTTTTTTTTTTGGTGTGAATTGTTGCCTTGATGGTCATTTTGTTTGCATGGTGGTGTTGTCGGTGAGGCCATCTGGTCAGGATAGGCAAGGTTGTCTTCTGTTACTCAGACTGATGGCAGCCTTTTCTTTATAGGCAATGCAAGCGTAGCCATGTTTTCTCAACGGGTCCTTTTCTTCCAGGCTGCCATGGGAGGACGGCTGTGGTCTGCTGTCTGTTTCCACTTGCTGCGGCAACGCGGGAGCCACAGGTATAAGGTACACCGGTCGAGTTGACCACTCGACCGGTCAGGTTTAGTTTAGGTGTGATATATATATTTTTTTTATATATATATATATATATGTCTTAGCTACATGCTTGTTAGGATGTATAATGCACCTTCGGGTGCACTTTTTTCCCTTTTCTCTCCCAGAAAGAAGATGTTCCGGGTTCCTGGTTGCAGAAGAAGAAGATGTCGCCGCCGGTATGCCAGTCGGACTAGCCATCCGACTGGCAGGTATGATTTTTTTTTTGGTAGGATCGCGTAATGTATATGTATATATTTCCGGATATATGCATATATATAGTGATCCATATATTTTTTTTGATGCATATATTTTGATATACGTCCTTAAGACGTATATCTGATGTGTGTATCAATTATTTATTTATGTCTTAGCTACCTTAACCCGTTAGGCATGTAGCGCCGCTGTGCGCGCCTTTCTTCTCTTTCCTAGCTAGTGTGTGGCAGGCGCGAGGGGAGATGGAGAGGGAAGGCGCGATGGCAGCGAAGGCGCGATTGCAGTAGTAGCAGCAACAGGTAAGCCGGTCGGCCTGGTCAGCCGATCGGCTTGGTTTAGGATAGGATTATTGATATATATATATTTATTTCATTTCATGTATGTCTTAGCTACATTTATGTCAGGATGTATAATGCACCTAGAGTGCGCCCTTTTTTCTCCTTTTCTCTCCCAGAAAGAAGATGTTCCAGCGGCAGCGGGCCGGTCGGGTTGGCAACCCTGCCGGCGGGGGGTTAGATAATTATTAATAAATGTATGTGTATGTATATATATGTATTATTTATAATACTTATATATGTATACATTTTTGCTTTAGTGGGATTATATAACTTGTGTATATATATATATCATGTTTATATATATATAGACTTTGCATTAGATGATTAAATAATTTATGTGTATATTATATACCTATATATATGTATATTTTTTCAATATACATAATATATGTTAAATATACATTGTCTAGGATTGATATATTTAGCTTTTATAAATATATCAGAGTATATATATACCTACATATATGTATATTTTTTTAATATATGTAATATATATGTTATATATACATTTTCTAGGATTGATTGATTGATATATTTAGGTTTTATAAATATATCAGTATATATATACCTATATATATGTATATTTTTTTAATATACATAATATATAATGTTATATATACAGTCTAGGATTGATATTATATATTTAGCTTTTGCAGCTGTTGTGATGTGCAGGTGTATGCCTGGAGTGTACATCTGCATGTTGTGACAGTTTTTAACTCAGGATTTAGCTATGTATTGTCAGCTCTTGCAGCTTTCTAGGATGCACAGGTGTATGCCATGTGTGTACATCTGTAAGTCCTAGCGATCTGTATTCTGACTTAGGATTTTTATATATTTAGCTATTTTACCTGCTAGGCCATGCATGTCTAATGCACCTTGTGTGCCCAGTTCCTTCCCCTTTCTTTAGTTCTGGCGGGGGACCTGGGTGGACAGCGGCAGGCCCGGTCGTTCCCTCGTGGGGCCGTGGTGGGAGTGACCGTCAGGAAGCTTCCATTACGGTAATTATTTTCTCTTTTTGTACTAAATTTAGTTATATTTACGTTAACTTGATATTCATGTTTATTCATTCGTTGCTGTGGTCAGTGTTTGTGGCGTGTGGTTTTGTCTGTTTTTACCAGTATTTCACACTTTTTTCTCCGCATCAATACCCATTCTAGTTTTATTATCTGGGGTCTTTCAAAGTTTTTATTTTTTATTTGTATGTATTTGTTTGGTTTTATGAATGTTTGTTTATTTTTTGGTATCAGCTGTGTATTTTTAGTATTACAAATGTACTTTTGGTGTCATTATTGTACTTTTGGTGTCCTATGTTTTTTTTGTTTTTTTTGGTGGCTTGCTTTTACAAGTATATGTATTTTCTCATTTTTTAAATATTTCTTTTGGTTTTGTGAATATTTTCTTGGTTCTGTGAATATTTTTGTTGTTTTATAATTTTACAAGTATTTTAGGGATTTACGAATATTTTGGTTTTATTTATTTATTTTTTTTGGTTTTATGAATTTTTTAGTTTTACGATTTTTATTATTATTATTATTATTATTATTATTACTATTATTATTATTATTATTATTATTACTATTATTATTATTATTATTATTATTATTATTACGATTATTTTAATTTTACAATTTTACAATTTTTTTGGATTCACGTATATTTTTTTATCTTTACGGATATTTTTTTGGGTTTGAATATTTTTTTTGGTTACGATTATTTGTTTTAGTTTTATGATTTTACAATTTTTTTGGATTCACGAATATTTTTTCTTATCTTTATGGATATTTTTTTGGTTTTATGAATATTTTTTGGGTTTTATGGTTATTTTAGTTTTACGATTTTACGATTTTTTTTACTTCCACGGATTTTTTTGGGGTTTTACGTATATTTTTCATTTTACGTATTTTTTGGTTTACGTATTTTTTTTTTGGTTTTACGTATTTTGCTTTTACAGATTTTTTTCTTTTATGGATTTTTTTGGTTTAGGATTTACGGATATTTTTTTTTGGTTTGCGGATGTGCGTATTTTTTTCCATTTGCATATATACAATTTCTTGGGTTTACGTACATATAATGTTTTGGGTTTACGTAATTGTTTTTGCGTTTTGGTTTTTTGTTTGAAATGGTTCTTTTAAGGAATTGACTTATTAAATTTTTTGGTTGCTTTTTATTTATTCTTGTGTTTTTCTCTTGTTTTTTATTTAGTCTTCACTCTTATATGTTTTGGTTTATTTTTCACTATTTTTTGGTTTAATTATTACTGAAGAGGGTATGAATTTTGGATATATTGGTTCCCCTTTTTGTGGTTTTACGTATATTTTTTATTTTACGTATTTTTTTGGTTTACGTATTTTTTTTTTTTGGTTTTACGTATTTTGCTTTTACGGATTTTTTTTCTTTTACGGATTTTTTTGGTTTAGGATTTACGGATATTTTTTTTTGGTTTGCGGATGTGCGTATTTTTTTCCATTTGCATATATACAATTTCTTGGGTTTACGTACATATAATGTTTTGGGTTTACGTAATTGTTTTTGCGTTTTGGTTTACATATATTTGAGTTTTTTGTTTGAAATGGTTCTTTTAAGGAATTGACTTTTATTAAATTTTTTGGCTGCTTTTTACTTATTCTTATGTGTTTTTCTCTTGTTTTTTATTTAGTCTTTACTCTTATATGTTTTGGTTTATTTTTCACTTTTTTGGTTTAATTATTACTGAAGAGGGTATGAATTTTGGATATATTCGTTCCCTTATGCACTGGTTTAGTACATTTCTGCACAACCTCTCAACCTGGCGACAATGAGTGAGGTGGCGCCTCATGACACCCTCGCCTGTGAGCGAATAATACCTTGCTTGAAAAAAAGGGGGGACCAGGAGCCACAGAGAGAGAGAGAGAGAGAGACTATGGGTGAAGGACTGTGTAATATATATTTTATTTATTTATTTTTCACTTTAGGTTAGTGAGTGTGTCTGTTCATCCAATCTGTGCAACTTGACCATCCATCCAGTCAGTCTGTCAGTCACACATCCAGTCTGCTCACTGTCACCCATCCCATCACCCACTCACCCAGTCACTCACACATCCCATCACCCACACACCCATCTCATCACAGGGTAGGGAAATTCATAGGTAAATGGCACAGACCGTTAAGAATCTAATTTAAATCACAGAAAGATACTCTGGCAGTTGTCTGGAGGCTGGCTAAGGATGAGCTAACAGATATTAACTCACTGAAGAGGAGAGGGAAGAGTTAACTAACTGAGGATGTAGAGGCAATAGATGAGGGTAAGAACAATAGCAGGAGATATTGTAGTGGAGAGTTTTGGACAAGAAAGTGAGGAAGTGGTACCTGAACATGAGGGAGGGCTGGAAAACAGTGAAGGAGAAAGAAGCCCTATGGAGTGTGATGCAGAATAATATTAATAGCCTCATCTTGGGATTAAACCAAATGTTTATCCTGATGAGTCTGGATATAATTCACCTTACAGAAATAAAATTGTGATGAGTTACAAGTAGAGAACATTGAACAAAATAGATACAACTTATGAAAAAGATCAAATAAGAAAGGAGTGATGTTTTTAGTTAAGGAAAGCTTCAAAGTGGCTGGATACAATGTGATGATGGACTAGCAGATGCATTAATAATTAGAGTCCAAAATATACCAGGCAAAAAGACGATTCAAAGTAACTGACATACCAAGCAATTAATTAGGGAAATCAGTCTTTGTTGACTCTTCCAAAGCCTTTCAGTTTGTCGACCTCAGTATACTGTTAGGAAAAAGAGCGATATTAAGACATGAGGTATAAGCACTCCTGATTCAAAGGCTATTTGACTAATAGTGTGTGTGTGTCCTAAATTTGTTTTCTTATCGTATGACATAATTATAGTTTTAGATCCTCATCAGTCACTGCTACATCTTGCAACCAGTATTTGGAGAACACAGTGAGAATAATTGAGGGTGGTTGCATCACCCTCAATCACGATCTACAAAACTCAAACGATGACCAAGTAAGTGCTCAAGTAATGTTCAGTGTGTATGTGTGTGTGCAGGAGTGGTCTTGCGATCATGTGCATTGTGTGTTTTTCATTATTATTATTACTATTATTATTATTACTATTATTGTTATTATTATTATTATTATTATTACTATTATTCTTATTATTATTATTATTATTAGTAGTAGTAGTAATAGTAATATTGTATCACGGTATTTTATAATAGAGCCTCAACTTATACTAGTCTTGCCTGAAAATCTCTCGTTTTCTATCATTCTCCCATCCTGCAGGCCTGAGCCCAGACAGAGACCCAGAGAAATGTAAACAAACGCAGAGTCAGACTTGATATACGGGTGAATTTGTTGCTTTTTTGAGGGGCAATGGATCTGTACATGAGTGAGGTGGCGAGGGGCGTGGCCAGGGGGCGGCTAGCAGCGTGTGCCACCAGGGAAATGTGTATGAACATAAAAAAAGGCGCCTGTCAAGAAAGGTGAGGCCGGCTGCAGCTTTTTATTTTTATTTATTTGTTTCCATCAGGTTAGGTTTATATTAATTCAGTTAGGTTAGGTTAAGTTAGGTTAAGTCTCTCTCTCTCTCTCTCTCTCTCTCCTCTCTCTCTCTCTCTCTCTCTCTCTCTCTCTCTCTCTCTCTCTCTCTCTCTCTCTCTCTCTCTCTCTCTCTCTCTCATGATAAAGGATATTGAGCACAGACTTCACCACTGGGTCGACTCTGGGGGCCACGTTCTTCTGCTAGGCAAGTACTGACCGTTGGTGGCCGTGGCTGTTCACGCACTCGCTCTTGCTGTGGCTGGCATGCTGTTCTGTCCTCTCTTCTTCCAGGAATTGCTGTCTGAGGTTGTGTGTGTGTGTGTGTGTGTGTAGAAGCCATCATCATCAACCACAGCAGGTGATAATGATGGTTCCTGCTTTCATCGTCATCGGGGCTAGCCAGACGAACCTGGGGCTGTACTCTGGGGTGACGCTGTATGCCTCAGGTGGGTCTGGAGGGGCTGGGATAGTTGGTAACAATTAAAAAGGACTAGTATACACACCAACCATTACAAACACTATGTAATGCTGGTATACACGCACAAACCGACAGTTAAGACAGGTATACACTTAGAGACATATACAAACACTTGCTATTGGTTGTATATTCTTAGAAACACACACACGCTTACTAAGTCTGGTATACACACACAAACTTTTATACAAATACTGGGATACACTTAGAGACGCATCCATACACTTGCTAAATCTGATATACACACATAAACTCATAAGAGATGCTGGTATATGCTCAGAAATCTATACACATTAAGTAAGGTTAGTATACACAAACCTTTACATATATTAGGAATTTATGTTCAATGATAGAGATGACTAGTACTCTCTCTCTCTCTCTCTCTCTCTCTCTCTCTCTCTCTCCTCTCTCTCTCTCTCTCTCTCTCTCTCTCTCTGTCTCTCTGTCTCTCTGTCTCTGTCTCTGTCAATCACGATCTACAAAACTCAGACGATGACCAAGTATGTGCTCAAGTGAATAGGTAATATTCAGTGTGTATGTGTGTGTGTGTGTGTGCAGGAGTGGTCTTGCGATCATGTGCATTGTGTGTTTTTTCATTATTATTATTACTATTATTATTATTACTATTATTATTATTATTATAATTATTATTATTATTATTAGTAATAGTAATATTGTATCACGGTATTTTATAATAGAGCCTCAACTTATACTAGTCTTGCCTGAAAATCTCTCGTTTTCTATCATTCTCCCATCCTGCAGGCCTGAGCCCAGACAGAGACCCAGAGAAATGTAAACAAACGCAGAGTCAGACTTGATATACGGGTGAATTTGTTGCTTTTTAGAGGGGCAATGGATCTGTACATGAGTGAGGTGGCGAGGGGCGTGGCCAGGGGGCGGCTAGCAGCATGTGCCACCAGGGAAATGTGTATGAACATAAAAAAAGGTGCCTGTTAAGAAAGGTGAGGCCAGCTGCAGCTTTTTATTTTTATTGATTTGTTTCCATCAGGTTAGGTTTATATTAATTCAGTTAGGTTAGGTTAAGTTAGGTTAAGTCTCTCTCTCTCTCTCTCTCTCTCTCTCTCTCTCTCTCTCTCTCTCTCTCTCTCTCTCTCTCTCTCTCTCTCTCTCTCTCTCTCTCTCTCTCTCTCTCTCTCTCTCTCTCTCTCTCTCTCTCTCTCTCTTGCTTGCTTACTTTCATGTCTACACAGGTTCGTTCGGTGCAAGGAGTTGGCACAGGAGGCGTCTGAGGCTGTGCAGAGCGGCCGTCTGAACCTGGTGCCACAGCTGCACAGGAGGGCATGGCATAGCTGGCTGGACAACATCACAGACTGGTGTGTCTCCCAGCAACTCTGGTGGGGCCACAGAATGCCAGTGTACCACATCACTGCAGCAGACGGCTGGGAGGTGTGGGTGGCAGCTGCTCGGAGGAAGATGCAAGGCGGAAGGCTGTGCAGAAGGAAGGTACGTGTGTTTACCTAGTGTTAGTTTGGATGGTCTGATATATGGCAGAAATGTTTACTTTTTATTGTTTTTCCTTCAGTTGATATGCATTCTTTGTGGTCCTGTTCTCTGTTATTGATCTTGTTTTTGTTCCTTTGTCTTATGTGTTATCAGAAACTCAGGTAACTAATTGTAGGTGTGTAATTAGTCCATATTTTCATTGATATATAACTAAAATATCTGTTAATACTGTAAACTCTAGCATTACTAATTGTTTGATAAAAAGATGGAGATTTCAGAAGGCTAGTAATGTTTATAGATGCTGATAGATTGAAAGAACTGACTACCTGTGTGTTACCTCTCCTTCCTCTTACGTAGTTTGATATTAATTGTTACCAGTATTGCCTGTGTTAAATCACCTATGTTATATCACCCTCCCTCCCCAGACTGTGCTGCTGCATGGCCTCCTGTGTGATGGTGGCGGCCACAAGACATCCAAGTCCTGGGGCAATGTGATAAACCCCCTGGATGTGATCAGTGGGGCGTCCCTGGAGGTGCGTGACTTGCTGGTGCTGGAGTGTGTTCTGTACTGATGTTCATTGGGTGTGGTGAGCAGTATCTGGACAGCAGTTGATACATGAATATTTGTGAAAGCTTCTTAGCAAGTGTATTTTTTTGAACGGAGCACTGTAGAGAGAGAGAGAGAGAGAGAGATTTTTAGATGTGATGGCAAAAATTGTGTTTATAATTCTGTTTTCTCTCTTTTCTCCCTTTCTTTGTCTTTTCATCTCTTCTCTTTTCTTCCTTTTCCTCTTCTCTGCTTCCATTTTCCTGCTCATCTGTTTTCTCTTCTGTTTTTCACCACATTTCATCCCTTCCCTCGTAGCCTCTTGTCCTCTCACCACCCCCTCATGCCCTCAGGTACTGTGTGAGAGGATGGAGGGGAGCCTGAATACAGAAGAGGTACTCACTGGTATCAGGAAGAACTTCCCCACAGGCATCCCAGAGTGTGGAGCTGATGCCCTTTGGTTCACCCTGTGCTCCACCAACTTCAATAGTCAGTGTGGCATAGATAGATGAATGTGTATAACTTTGTGGTGCATTGAGTCTTGTGTGGGGTAACTGGGTTGGTGTATGGATCAATGAATGGAGTAGAGATAAGATTTTGGTGAGTGCTCTTGTAAGATTAGGGTAGGAGTGCTTCTCGTCTCCGTCAAGGGCTAAGGTGTTGAGTGTTGATTGAGTGAGGGTGAAAATTGTGTGTTTTGGTATATGTAGGAGATAAGATTTTAATGAGTGCTCTTGTAAAGTTAGGGTAGGAGTGCTTCTCATCTCAATCAAGGGCTAAGGTGTTGTGTGTTGAGTGAGTGAGGGTGAAAATTGTGTTTTTGTTTTGGTATATGTAGGAGATAAGATTTTAGTGAGTGCTCTTGTAAGGTTAGGATAGGAGTGCTTCTCATCTCCATCAAGGGCTAAGGTGTTGAGTGTTGAGTGAGTGTTTAAATATATTTGTAGGAGATAATATTTTAGTGGTTCTCTTTCCCAACAAGGATTAACGCATTGAAAGATTGTTGTGGGTGAGAGTAACGGTGAAATTTGTGTGCTTTATCTTCGTATATGTAAGAGATAAGCTATAATAAGTGTATTTGTAAGGTTTAGGCAGTAGTGCTTCTCTTCCCCAACAAAGGTTAAGGTGTTGAAAGAGTGTTGTGAGTGAGTGTGAGGTGGGTGTGAAAGCTGTGTGCCTTGCCTTGCTATGCGTTTGTACATCTCTCATAACACTTCCCTGCCAGACTACGTGTGTGTGTGTGTGTGTGTGTGTGTGTGTGTGTGTGTGTGTTATATATAAAATATAAATAAATAACTACATTTCTACTCTACTGATGGGAGAAACACGCTTTAAAAAGGCTCTATTTGAAGTAGCACAGGTTTTTAAGGATGTTTTTCATGGTTTTAGTGACAAATTAACAACATTCCTACATTACTAACAGGAGAAACACTCACAAAAAACCTCTGCTAATCATCTTTGTGGCCTTTGGAATCAATCGTGAAAGAGAGAGAGAGAGAGAGAGAGAGAGAGAGAGAGAGAGAGAGAGAGAGAGAGAGAGAGTGTCAGCTAAACCAATTCAACTTGATATGAGAGAAAATCTAATTATCTTCCATTAACAAAGAACTATCGCCCCAAACATTGAGTGCTGGAGGGTGCGTTCTGCATTGGCAGCTGGCATGAGCGGGTGACAGGAGGCGTGTGAGGCGCATGACAGCTTTAGTGACAAGTTCATGCTGGCAGTGGTGCAATATTATGCCCTCAACACTCTTTCACTTTAAGGGCTTGGAAACCACAGTGCCTTCAGATTTGTGGAGGTGTGTGTGTGTGTGTGTGTGTGTGTTTGATAGTTATATTAGTGGTTTAAATCATGCTGTGCTAATATCTATCCCTCTATGAATGTGTGTGTGTGTGTGTGTTGACCTATTTGCATGAAACAGGGGAAGAGGGAAGAGGAGGAGAGAAGAGGGGTGCTTGGGAGATGAAAATGTATGTATGTATGTATGTATTAATATTTTCCCTATCATATACAAAAACACCCTTGAAATCCTATATAGAACTTGCCATAGAACACACTCACTCTCTCCCATGTGCCCACTCCCTCTCACTCACCCTCTTGTCTCCCACACAGCTGCACACCCCGTCCTGCAGCCTCAAGGCACTCACCTCTCCTTTTCCAGTCATGGGTGCCTTGCCTCCTCCTTGCAACACCACCACCACCACCACCACTGCTGCCATCACCTACGAGGGGGAGAGACTGTGATGTGGCTGCGGGTGGCTAGGTGAGGCATTGTTCTGGTGTTGTTGGTGTGAGGTGTTGCATTACCTTGAAATTCACAGGCCTTCCACAGCCTTCCCACTGGTCTCCTTGTCCTGTCCTCCTCCACACACCATCCACAGGCCTAACCTAACCAACCTAACCTAACCTAGCCTAACCTAACTTAACCTAACCCTAACCTTACACCCACAGGTTTGGAGGCCTCCAGAGAGCTGCCCAGAGTGAAGCTTGTGGTATAGAGGGACAGCTGCTGATCATCAAGCTTACTTAGTGACTGGAGGAAAGTGGGAGGAGCCTGGAGGGAGTGATGGAGGTACAGTACTTGGAGAAAATCCCTTCACCATGACAACTGGGTGTCTGCTGTATAGGCCAGTGACCAATGGTGAGAGAGGGAGAGGGAGACTGGCTAATGGTGGATGAGAGAGAGAGAGAGAGAGAGAGAGAGAGATGGGAAGAAATGATGAGTGGCGTGACGAGGTGGTGGTGCTTCTATGGGTACTAATATTTGTTGATAAACGAGTGATGGGCGGCGTGGATGGTGATGAATGGTTGGTGTAATGATGATGAAGAAAGAGATATGGGGCGTGAATGATGGTGATGCGGATTACAGGTCATGGTGGCGGTGATGGGGGGGGTGATGGGTGCTAATGAGGCCAATGCATCAAATCAGGAGCAAGATAAATGAGAAAACCAAACGTTGTATAATAAAAAGAACATTCAATCATAATACATATTGTCATTTGGTATCAGTTATTATATTTTTTAATCAATATTTGCAGTAGTTCCTCTGATCTTTTTTTCGTTTATTTTTTTTTATTTACTTATTTGCACACGTCAATAGCAATAGCAAGATAAATGAAAAAGCAAACATTGTGTAAAAAAAAAATGTCACATATCTACATTTGATCTCATTTGATTTATTACCAATTGTTTATCGATGTATAAAAAAAAATCTTAAAAATTCCGTTTATTATGCCATTCACAAAAGGAAAGAAGGACGAGAACAAAAAGAGTCAGCCAGTTTAGCCATATAGTGAAATAAGCTATTACTATACAATAACATAAAAAAAAAAAAAGAACCTGCAACAAAGCCATCACACCTACACGTCCCAATCCCTTCAAGAAACATCTCATACCTTCCTATTCTCACCTATCATCCTTATCATGAATTTACCTTATCTTTTATAGCACCCGATTCCACTTATCTACCATCTAGTGCATGGCAAAAATCGTGCTAGTACTGGAAGCAGTCAAGTGAGGTGAAGTGAGGTAAGCAATGAGGCCTTCAGCCTCTTGGCGCCCTTGCACACAACCGACCACTGCTCCTCTATCGCCTTACTAGGTGGGGCATGACCCTCCCACAGGTGCTGAGATCCTCTCACAGAACTCAGCCTGCTGGTCTGAGATCCTCTCATGAAACTCAGCCTGCACCTCCAAGATCCTTCGATGGAACTCAGCCTCCACCTCTGACACCTTCGCAACGAAGGCCTCGAGAACAGAACTAACACAACCAGACGACTCAGCAACACAAGGCGCCATGTCTATACTAGCCAGCTATATTAGTGTCAGCTCACTGCTCACTAAACACGTCCGTTCACTACGAACCCTGACCTGAGACTGAAAGAATGTCCTTTGAACTGGATCGCGAGACAAGACGGGACATCCTACAACGCCTAACGTTTCTCCCAATATTACAGGATGGAGGGGTTAGGATACCACACGGAAGGGGGTGAAGGAGCCTTGGGGATGCCTGAAGGAGTGAGGCCTGGAGGTGAACGAAATGCAGAAAATTCCTCTAATACTGAATGCTTCTCTGGTCAGACCATCCTTCACTGAGTATTTGGACCAAGGCTTCAAGATATGAGGTGAGAATCCATTTTTTAGTGTTTCAAGGCAGTTTTAAGTGCTTTTAGGTGTTTTTAGATTGTTATAATGTTGTTTTGAGTATTTTAGGTTTGTGGAAGGAGGGAGAAAGCTTAAATACAGTAATAAGACCTGGAAAAAAAGCTTAAGTTATTTTAAAATTATCCTAGCATTTATTAAGCTGTTTTGTGAATTTTAGATCACCAGAAGAAAGGAAGCTTAAATTTAATAATAGGATAAGGAAAAAGCTTATTTCTTGCATTAGGAAGAGAGAAAAGCTTAATATTAACTCCCACCCGCAGGTGAGCCAGGTGACCCCCAGAACAGCACCATTCTGCCTACTTGTGGTGTGGCAGCCCTGATCGTCCCCCTCCCTCCCTCTTCTTCCTCCTCCTTCCCCAGCAAAGAAGAGATGTTGGATCAGCTGGTGGACAGGTTAGTGCTGTTGTTGTTGTTGTGGTGGTTGTCTCTCTCTCTCTCTCTCTCTCTCTCTCTCTCTCTCTCTCTCTCTCTCTCTCTCTCTCTCTCTCTCTCTCTCTCTCTCTCTCTCTCATTATTATTATTATTATTATTATTATTATTATTATTATTATTATTATTATTATTATTATTATTATTATTATTATTATTATTATTATTATTATTATTGTTATTATTATTATTTTACTATTATTATTTTACTATTACTACTACTACTACCACTACTACTACTACTACTACTACTACTACTACTACTACTACTACTACTACTACTACTACTACTACTACTACTACTACTACTACTACTACTACTACTACTACTGTCACTACTACCACAACTACAACTACCACTACAAGACACACAGGCACACAAACACTAGACCCACCACCACTACTACCACTACTACTACCACAGGGTCCGCTCCTTCAGCCGAGTACACGCGGGGGGCGTTGTAATAATGGTGGGTGCTGTGTTTGGCATGGAGGAGGTAAACGGGGTGTTGGGGAAGTTATCAAGGAGGTTACTGCCACCCCCACCCCTGCTACTGCCTGCCCACGGGGAAGCCCAGGCTGCCGCGCATATACAACTACTGGCAAAGGTGAGTGGTGGTGGTGGTGGTGGTGCAGGATGATGATGATGATGATAAGCAAGAGGAGGAGGAGGAGGAGAAGGAGGATATGAGGATAAGGAAGAGGAAGAGGAGTATGGGGAGGAGGAGGTGGAGGAGGAAGAGGAGGGGGTAGCTTTAGTAGGAGAAGGATGAGGAGGAGGAGGAGGAGGAAGATGAGGAGGAAGAGTAGTAGTAGTAGTAATAGTAGTAGTAGTAGTAGTAATAGTAGTAGTAGCAATAGTAGTAGTAGTAATCAAAATACCAAATATTAACTCTCTCTCTCTCTCTCTCTCTCTCTCTCTCTCTCTCTCTCTCTCTCTCTCTCTCTCTCTCTCTCTCTCTCTCTCTCTCTCTCTCTCTCTCTCTCTCTCTCTCTCTCTCTCTCTCTCTCTCTCTCTCTCTCTCTCTCTCTCTCTCTCTCTCTCTCTCTCTCTCTCTCTCTCTCTCTCTCTCTCTCTCTCTCTCTCTCTCTCTCTCTCTCTCTCTCGTAAAAGACTCATTGTCTGTTATCGCATTCTATTTAACTTGCATTGTTAACACTTCCATTGTCACAGGTATCTTTCCTACTACTTGGAAACATGCTGTGGTAGTTCCACTCTTTAAAAGTGGTGATACTAATGATTTTAATAATTACAGACCTATTTCTCTTTTACCCATTCTTTCTAAAATTCTTGAAAAAGTAGTTGCTAGCCAGCTCTCGCATTATTTGGATACTAATAAACTCTTGTCTAATACGCAGCACGGGTTCCGTCCTAGACTGTCTACAGAAACTGCTCTTACTGTCATTACAGATCAAATTTATGATAATATGGACTCAAAGAAAATCTCTGTATTGACTTTATGTGACCTATCAAAAGCCTTTGACAGTATCAGCCACGATAATTTATTAAATAAGTGCACTAAGCTTAATATTGACAATTTTTGGTTTACAAATTATATTCAAGATAGATCACAATCCGTTCGCTTAAATAATACAATATCAAAGAAAGAAAACGTACGTTACGGGGTTCCACAAGGCTCAATTCTCAGCCCAATTTTATTTTCTATATACGTCAATGATCTTAGTGAGAAAGTCGAGACATCTTTGATACAATACGCGGATGACACCCAATTCCTCGAAGCTGATACTGTCGAAAATTTTGATGAGCTCATCTCCAACACTGAAAATGCATTGCGAAATATAGAACTTTATTTCCTAACAAATGGTCTATTATTAAATAACAAAAAAAAAACGCAATGCATTTTCATTGGAAATAGGCAACTGTTAGCACATGTTCCCCCTGACATTTCTATAAATTGTAATGGAGTACATATATACCTGACTACGCATGTAAAAAATTTGGGTGTCTATTTTGACAAATACATGTTATTTGATGTGCACATTGCAGAATTAAATACTAAAATAATGGGAACATTAATGTTTATAAACAGAGTTAGTGTGAACTTTGACAAACTCACTCGTAAAGTTATTGTACAGTCTTTAGTGCTTAGCCTCATTAATTATTGTATTTGTATCTGGGGCTCTCCCAACAAAACTCTCATTCATACTGTACAAAAATTACAGAACTTTGCTGCTAAAGTTGTAACTGGAGGTGCAAGAAAATATGACCATGTGACTCCTATCATAAAAGACCTAGAGTGGCTGACTGTGAAAGACAAATATTATTTAGAGAAGTGTACTACAGTGTATAAATCAATGAATGGACTATACCCAGACTGGTACCTGAACCTTCCCACAGTCAGAGATAATACAACCACCACAACAAGACAAGGAAATAACCTGTATATAAAAAGAACTAAAACAGACACTGGTGCCAGGGCCACTACGGTGTGTGGGCCCAAGTTATGGAATGAGCTCCCTCACTATATTACCACCTCCGGAAGCCTAAACAGTTTCAAATCTAGTCTTAGAAATCTACTGTTAAATGTGTTGAATTAGGTCTCCACATTTGTATTTATTTTTTTACACTATCTAGCTAGATTTCATATTTTAACATTTCTCTAATATTTTAATTTTATATCTAGTCTTATTTTAGTTTTAGCTTTATTTTAGGTATTATATTATAGTATTTTATAGTATTTCTCGTAGATTTTATCTCATCATTTTAGCATTTATGGCCTTGCGCTAAGTTGATGATGAAGCTACATTTGCTTTCTTATTTTACTTGTACTTGTGTATGATCAAATGAATAACCATGTTTCATGGAATAAACAAATTATTATTATTATTATTATTATTATTATTATTATTATTATTATTATTATTATTATTATTATTATTATTATTATTATTTCTCTCTCTCTCTCTCTCTCTCTCTCTCTCTCTCTCTCTCTCTCTCTCTCTCTCTCTCTCTCTCTCTCTCTCTCTCTCTCTCTCTCTCTCTCTCTCTCTCTCTCTCTCTCTCTCTCTCTCTCTCTCTCTCTCTCTCTCTCTCAGGTGGTGGTGGGGGGGCGAAAGGGCGTAGTCTGGAGGGGGCTGGCTGGGTTATGGAGGGGTTCCTGGCATCCCTTCTCTCCCCCCACTCCCTCTCTCCCCCGTTGGTCTCTCTCTCCGGAACGTAAGTAGTAGTAGTAGTAGTTTATTATTATTATTATTATTATTATTATTATTATTATTATTATTATTATTATTATTATTATTATTATTATTATCATTCATAATTTTCTCGTTATTTTTACTACTACTACTACTACTACTACTACTACTACTACTACTACTACTACTACTACTACTACTGCTGCTACTACTGCTGCTGCTACTACCACCACTACCCTCCTCCTCCTCCTCCTCCTCCTCCTCCTCCTCCTCCTCCTCCTCCTCCTCCTCCTCCTCCTCCTCCTCCTCCTCCTCCTCCTCCTCCTCCTCCTCCTCCTCCTCCTCCTCCTCCTCCTCCACCACCACCACCACCACCACCACCACCACCACCACCACCACTACAACCGCTATTATATCAACATAAGTAGCGGCAGGGCTGAAAGTGTGCGGGAGTTTAGCAGGCTTCGCTAAGATTGGGCTGTAAGTTAGCGGAAGAGGAGGCGTGGCTCGTGACAATGCAATACAGGGCTTACAGAGGGCAGGGATGACTGGGCCCTGCCTCGCCGCCTTTGTCAACAACCTAGAGACAGATACGGTCACCTTAGAGAGAGAGAGAGAGAGAGAGAGAGAGAGAGAGAGAGAGAGAGAGAGAGAGAGAGAGAGAGAGAGAGAGAGAGAGAGAGAGAGAGAGATATATTTTCATTTTCTTTCGTTTTATATTCAATTTATTTATATATTTATTATTTTAAGGGATATTTTCTTTTCTCAATATTTTTTGTTCTGTTTGACACGGCGTATGTGCTGTACATACGTAGCGCATTGACGACACACACACACACACACACACACACACACACACACACACACACACACACACACACACACACACACACACACACACACACACACACACACACACACACACACACACACACACACACACACACACACTGTATGCCAACACTAGCTTAATTAAAAAGAAAAAAAAAGAAGGAAAAGAAAGAATGAAAGAAAAAAACAATCCACTTTGGTATGACTTGATATGTAGCAGAAATGATAATAAATAAATAAAATAAAGGATTCGTTATTCAAGTGTATCTTATACTCGTACATTGATTAATAAAAAAGTAAATAAAAAAATATTAGAGGTTTATTTTCCGGTAACGTTTTCTTTACTGTTCGGAAATAGTTTAGAGAGAGAGAGAGAGAGAGAGAGAGAGAGAGAGAGAGAGAGAGAGAGAGAGAGAGAGAGAGAGAGAGAGAATTACAACCACCTCACTTCACACCTCTTCCACCCACATATCCACGGCCAATCAAGCCATAAACACACACACACACACACACACACACACACACACACACACACACACACACACACACACACACACACACACACACACACACACACACACACACACACACACCATCTGCCCCTCGTGGCCATCCTCCACGTTTCCTTCAGTCATCTCCTTCAGAGTCCAAAGTATAAACAGATGTTCAACTCTCTCTCTCTCTCTCTCTCTCTCTCTCTCTCTCTCTCTCTCTCTCTCTCTCTCTCTCTCTCTCTCTCTCTCTCTCTCTCTCTCTCGCTCTCTCTCTCTCTCTCTCTCTCTGAAGGTAAGAGGTTCACAATACTAACCAGATTCCAATTTTATATTATCACCTTCTATAAGCCCACTACAAGATAAAAATAACCCTCTCCACTCCACTCTGCTGCCTGAACCACTGTAGGAACGTCGGAATCACGAATGACAGGAAGGACTAAGCCAGTAACGTGTCACACAGGGGAGCACATTTAATCTTAATCCCTTCAATAGACCTGGTTAGGTTGCAGCTGTCTAGTTTAGTAACCACTCATCACTGGAAGAAGTAAGAAGTCATCAAGAGGGGTAGTTTTCTATAGTTAGTGCTTCATATTTCCGTTTTCTCTCAATAGCATCATGCATTTTCTACGGTAATTCTACGTATTATACATTTTTCGATGCATTCTCTTCTCTACGATCACTCCACACTTACCTCTCACAATTGCCATGGGGGTGAAAGTTCAAGGAAACAGGAAGGCCAGGAGAGAGGCGAGACACAGGCCCGCAGTACCTCAGGCGTGACAGAACCTCGGATAATCGCCTACTTATTGTGTTCTCGCGTCTATACTCATCCTCATTTATAGCACCAGGACGCGCGAATGTAGCCGCGGCACTAACGCCTGAAAAGTTGGTTAAGAGGAGCCAGCTACTGTTATACTGCACTAAGCTACCTGATAGTTAGTGGTGGAGAATGGGGGACTGTGGATAATAAATTTTGTTGTAGGAAGGCAGGTGATAGTGGCGATAAGCTGTGAAAGAAGGTGGTGATGGTGATAGATCTACGCATCAGTATAATTTAAGGCTAGATTCTGAAAATTTTGGAGAACGAAAGGGTGATGTCATGCGTTTGTGGTTGGTGACACTGGCTACTTCATATCAGTTGGCGCCATCCTAGGTGACGTCAGTCTGACTCGAACGGCGGCATGGGATCCGGCGTGTTCTCTCTCTCTCTCTCTCTCTCTCTCTCTCTCTCTCTCTCTCTCTCTCTCTCTCTCTTATCGTGTGATTTATAAAATAACGCAAGGGAATTTTCTCAGTCATGTGTATGTCATTTTAAGGAGATCCTTCCTTCCACACACTTGTTTTTGTTTCGTGGCATGCATATTAACACACACACACACACACACACACACACACACACACACACACACACACACACACACACACACACACACACACAAACACACACACACACACACACACACACACAGAGAGAGAGAGAGAGAGAGAGAGAGAGAGAGAGAGAGAGAGAGAGAGAGAGAGAGAGAGAGAGAGAGAGAGAGAGAGAGAGAGAGAGAGAGAGAGAGAGAGAGAGAGAGAGAGAGAGAGAGAGAGAGAGAGAGAGATATTAGCAACTCCTCTTCAACTCCTTAGCACTCTTTAAGCCCCTATCTTTCTTGGTATACGAAAGCTCTGATGGTGGTGATGACGGTGGTGGTGGTAGTGATGGTGGTGGTGGTGCGGTACTAATAATGGTCATAGTTATGGTGGTGGTGATGGTACATGGTAAATTTACTGGGACTATATTCTGAAACCTCCACTACATTCGAAAGACGCTAGTGACAGATTAACAAGATTTCTACATTACGAGTATTAGCGAGGGAAACACTCTTGAGAACCCGACCAATCATCATCCCAGTGACCCTTGAAAATTGTCGTGGTGTGAGAGAGCAAAGCTTTTCTGAATACGGCTAGCTAATAATTATTGCAATGATGGTGTACGAACCTTCTTGATAAACACACACACACACACACACACACACACACACACACACACACACACACACACACACACACACACACACACACACACACACACACACAAAGGTGTAGTGCCTGGGTCAAGGGGCGGGTGGTCATGGTCAGCAGGGATGGGTTGGGGGATGACAGGATATGGTAGGGCAGGCGGAGAGAAAACACACCACGGCGGGCATGTCAGCAGCGTGGTTAGGACTTGTCATTATCCCTTCTGGTGGTGTGGCCACTTCTTGGCCGCCCCCCCCCCCCCCCTTCCAGCACCAAATGATTCTGTCTCTTTCTGTCCGTCTCTCTCTCTTTCTGTCCGTCTCTCTCTCTCTCTCTCTCTCTCTCTCTCTCTCTCTCTCTCTCTCTCTCTCTCTCTCTCTCTCTCTCTCTCTCTCTCTCTCTCTCTCCTCTCTCTCTCTCTCTCTCTCTCTTCGATGTGATCTATTTCTCAATATTTACTTATCTCTATC
>NC_087155.1:36140055-36197555 GCF_035594125.1 Scylla paramamosain | reverse complement strand
TCTACCTCGAGAAGCTGTGTATATAACGCTGGCCGGAAATAGCCTCTCATATGCTTACAAAATACTTGAGGTGTCATGAGTGTGAGAGGGAGAGGGAGAGGGAGACGGAGAGGGAAATGGGCTGAGGGTGAGAGAGCAAACGATCGTGGTGAGGAATAAATAGAAGAAAGAAGATGATAATGATGATGAAGAGTAGGAGGCAAAAGAAAGAAAGAAAGGAAAATAAGGGGAAATAGGAGCTAGAGGAGGAGGAGGAGAAGGAAGGTGGTGGTGGTTGTGATGGTGATGTTTATGGAAGCGAAGAAGTAGGAAAATGAGGAGGAAGAGGAGGAGGAGGCAGAGGAGATAGTGGTGATGTTTGGGAGAAGATAAGGAGTAGATAAGGGAGAGGAGAAGGATGAGAATAAGCTGGAGGAGGAGGAGGAGGAGGCGGCGGCGGTGGTGGAGGAGGGGGGAGAGAAGGTGGTGGGGAAGGGGGAGAAGTAGCGAGAGGAAGAGGAATATGTTAAGGAATAAACAAAGAAAGTCCAAACAGCAACAGACTCTGAGGTCCTTATTAGGCTGTTTGGATAACTATTCTACTCTAACTATTTGTGGGAGAGGCAGGATAGCACAGAAGAAGGGTTCTCCCCATCCCCCCCATCCCTCTAGCTGAAGCTGGCCGGAAAAGGAAATGAAGCAGGAGGAGGAGGAGGAGGAGGAGGGGGGAAAGGTTATAAGAATAGACAGAGAGAGAGAGAGAGAGAGAGAGAGAGAGAGTCGGTTGAAGAACTGTTGATCAGGGCGGGAGGTTAAGAGGGTGATCTCAGGTAAGACAAATAAAAGTCAAGTTTAAGAATGGTCAGGAACGGTGATACACACAACAGTGATCAACAGCAGATAGATAGATAACGAGGCAGATTGAAAGGCAGATAAACAGATAGCTAGTTCGCGGTGTTAATCTTGGGCCATCCTCTGCCTTAAATTGTTGGAGTACTGGGAAGAAAGGAAAGGGGGAAGGGATGGGATAATGAAAGTCAATGGGGTGGGTATCGTTATGTTGTGGGTGGGGGAGGAATAGATGAGTGGATAGTTAATCTTTTCAGTACGGTGATATGAAATTCAGCTTTTTTTTTTTACTTTATGATATTTTTTTTTTAGTCTACGGTAAAAAATGTCTAGTTATTCATCTCCTATAACTGGAGAGGGAAATAAAGGACGTAAGTGTTGTTCGGTTGTGGGTAAGCGAGGGGCAACAAAGCCTAACCTAACCCAACCTTTGAGTGGATGATTATGTAATTTCAGTGTAACAACGTGATTTACAGTTGTATGCTCACACTGACTTTTGTAATATTTTCAACAGTTCCCTTTTATCTTTTACATCCTCTGACTTTCATAAAATTAACTTTCATACAATTAACTTTCACGCAGTTTTAGTAATTAACTGCTACCGCTCTCTAATTCTCATTTGAAGGGCAGTGTGGAGCTGCAAAAAGCCAGTTGACCTACACGTGACAGTTCTTATGTAGTGTAGTAAGTATTATACATATATCATCATTCCTGTTCATAAATTTGGACTGTCTAATCTTTCCTTCAAATTTTTTTTTGCAATTTTTATGCCAGTCTTTGTTGTCTTTTTGTATTATTATTATTGGTAGTTGTCGTCGTTGTTGTCGTCGTCTTCGTCATCGTTGGTACTGCTGCTGTTGTTGTTGTTGTTGTTGTTGTTGTAGTAGTAGTAGTAGTAGTAGTAGTAGTAGTAGTAGTTGTTGTTGTTGTTGTTGTTGTTGTTGTTGTTGTTGTTGTCATCGCCGTCGTCATCGTCGTCTCAGTAGTAAATGCCCTTTTTATGGTGGTGGTGGAGATGAAGTTAGTAGAGATGATGCCAGAGATAACGAAGACAATGCTCCCAAGATCAGCTGGGGAATGTGTGAAACAGTAATGACGTGTGTGCGCGCGCGCGCGAACTACCAATGATAACCAAACAGCACACACACACACACACACACACACACACACACACACACACACACACTTCCTGGACGTGCAAGATAACTTATCACGCAACGAAAACAGCAAGACCCTAACTTGAAGCGCTCCCATGCCGAGGCGAGGCGTCAAGTGGCGGCTGCGAGAAGGGGCGCGGCATGGCGGCGGTGGGGCTATGGGGTGGAGCGACTTGCGGCGCAAGATAGAGGGCGTTATGATGGCACGTGCGCTGAATGTGGTATGGATTCCTTGAAGATTTAGTACCATATTCTGGAACATTTTTTGAGGTGACACGCATTTTTAAGGATGTTTTTATGGTTCTAATGACAGAATAACAAGGTTTCTACATTATTAACATGAAAAACACTCTTGAGAACCTGGCTGACTAGCTTTTTTGGCCTTTGAAAATAGTTGTGGTGAGAGAGCAAAGTGTTTCAGAATACGGGCCTTAGACTAAGTGGGTATCCATGGGTGAGGCAGGGTATGTGGGTATTGGTGGGCGGTTGGTCAGGGTGTGGCCGGCGATAAATTGTGTGAAATGACCGAGGGAGTAATGTTTTCCAGTTTTCCCTCGGTATTTTTCTTTTTCTTTTTTTTTTTTACTTGTGCTTCTATATAGTGGTCTTGATGATTATGGTACTGTGTGATGGGTGATGGCATGTGATTCCTGTGGTCTCTCTCTCTCTTATTGATGTGTTTTTTTTTTTCATTCTCCTTTCTTGTTTCCTTCTCTATTTTGCAGCCTTCTTTTAGTTAGTAACACCATAATTTTCAGTGCGTCCTATCAATCAGGGGAGGTTCACGCTGATATGCCCTAAGTTTTTCATGATTGTTCCTTGTTTTTCGTACCTCTCCTAACAAAGTACCGTAAACAAGAATACGAAGCTCACACTAGTCGATATTTTTCACACGTAGTTATGATTTATGATGATGTTGATGATGATGATGATGTAGTTATGATTAAAGGAGAATCAAACCCTCTGTAGACTCTGATAACCAGAGCGAGAATGAAATCAGAATGAAATCATATACATAATTAAAGCCATATTCTAAAACACTTCTGCGCCGCACCTTCACTATATTATTAATAGGAACAACACTTGAAAACCCTACTAGTTATTCTCGTGGCCTTTGAAAACAGTCGTGGTGAGAAAGCAGAGCGTCTATTACATCACTCTGTAATAGCAGGAAGGTGTCAGCGAATAGAATCAGATTCGCCTAACATGTGTGTAAGAATTACTTCCTAGTCTGTGATCGTACATACGAGTATGTGGCGTAATCTTTTTATTGCAAGCAGGAAATACCAAAGGATTTTTCACGTGTATTTTCAGTGATATATATATTTTTTTTTTCATAATTTCTGTCGTTTGTCTTCGTGTATTCCGCGCATATTTCAGTTTGGTATTTTCTTTACTTTATGTGAACCGTTCCGCTGTAATGGAGATTTCACGCTTCTACTTCTCTCTCTCTCTCTCTCTCTCTCTCTCTCTCTCTCTCTCTCTCTCTCTCTCTCTCTCTCTCTCTCTCTCTCTCTCCAAGCTCTTCCCTTTTTTCCTTCTTGACCCTTCAATCCTGCCTTTCTCTCTTCCATGTTCTCTTCCTCCCTCCCTCTCTTCTATCCTCTCTCATTCCTTTCCTCTCTTTTCCACTACAACTCCACCTTCTCTCGCTCCCTCCTTCTCACTTCCACCCTTTCCTTCATGATCCTCTCTTCAATTCTCAACACTTAACGACCCTCTCCCATTTTATGTTCTTACCTTCTGTTTCCTCTCCCTCTCTATTCCTCCTTCCCTTCCCCCCACGCAATAGAAGTCATTTCCTTGAGTCCCCCGCCTGCCCTTGACCCTCATGGCACCGGCATAGGGGCAGGAACCTCGGTGCCGATCAGTGCTACCCACCCTTCCCATATTGCCCAATCTGTACTGTACAACGTGCACTGTTGTTATGGCTTTTGCGCGTGCACACATACGTACAATGCATGCATATATACATACATACGTACATATATTCAGTACATGTCGTCGTCGTAGTAGTAGTAGTAGTAGTAGTAGTAGTAGTAGTAGTAGTAAAAGTTCACACCACCGTCGTTTTGTGTAGTAGTAATAATGGTGGTAGTAACAGTAGTAGTAGTAGTAGTAGCAGTAGTAGTAGTAATAGCAGCAGTAGTAGTAGTGGTAGTAGAATGAATGATGATAATTATATTTCTTCCGCTGTTACTACTACTACTACTACTACTACTACTACTATTACTACTACTGCTACTACTACTACTACTACTGCTGCTGCTACTACTACTGCTACTACTACTACTACTACTACTACTACTACTACTACTACTACTACTACTACTACTACTACTACTACTACTACTACTACCACTACCACCAATAAAATCAAAGAAAAACGAAGACGTGTATGTAAGCATGTATCAACATACGTATGTGTGTTGCTGTGTGTGTGTGTGTGTGTGTGTGTGTGTGTGTATGTAACGGAGAATTGTGTCCATTTTAAGTTGGGTTGAAATTCGTGATCACGGCGTTGTGGTGTAGGCAAGGAACATATGCCGAGCCACGTCCGTAGTTCGGAGTTCTGAAAACAACCATTGCCTCAGTAACACCTGTTGGTCTCCGCGCTGCGTAGTAGCGGCTGTCGCCCTAGAAATGACGTCTCAGGTATTGGTTATTCTCTTTTACTCATCTTAGTTTCGTATTAGACAGACTTATAGATGAAGGCGATAGGTGGAAATAGGTAGGAATGTTTTATAGAGGGACTGTCACGTGTTGGCTTGATGGCTTATTGCAACTTTCCCTAGCTTTCCTGTATCTTTGTTATTCTTATGTTTATGATCATTTTCATTTTACTGGTTCTTATTCTTAAGCGTTTTTTGTGTCTTTTCAACTGTTTTAATAGCTTTAGCGTAAGTTACTGCAATTTGCGAGGATCTTTCATGATCCTAATTATAATTTAAGAAAAATTCTGCACAATCAGTGTGAAAAACACCCATAAGAACCAAGCTTATCAACTCCGTAGCCTATGGAAACTGTCTTAATGAGAGAACAAAGAGTTCAAGAATAGAGATCACTATCTTGTGTTGTATCCCAGTTGTTATTTTACTAGTATTTATTATTTTCTTTCACATGGCTTACAAGGCGACTGGTGATTCAAGACTGTATAACACCGTAGAGTGTTGCGGAATAAAAGGTGATGGCTTGACTGATTTTTAACTTAGTAGACAGAGAGACAGTAATAAATTGCGCAAATATACTTGACATATTAACAAGGCAGACAGTAGAATAAGGCGAAAACTTCATTGATTTAACTAAACCGGCAGGACTGAATAAGAGGAAAACTTTACTTTTTTTTTTTTTTTTTTTACTTACTAGACAGCCAGATACTATATTGAAAAATGTACATGGATAATTGAATGGAAGAATCAATAATAGATACGTTGTTAGATGTGTGGATAGATCCAAGAACGATAAATAGATCGATAGAGAGAGAGGTGGAAATGTAAAAAAAGACTCATGTAAAATAAAGATATATGATAAACAATAGACAAGGAAAGATAAAACAAATAATTAAACAAAGGAATCTATTGTAAATACTGAAATGATATATTATAGATTGATTATAAAAATGTATAAATAAACTGATAGACAAAGATAAGCTGACATAGAGAAACATTCATGCAGATAGAAGGTAACAGATAATAGATTACGAAACATATAAAGCCTTGAATGAATGAATAAGTGAGTGAACTGATAGATCTGTAGTTCGATAGATGGAAAGAGACATGAGTAGATAAACTAACGGGCAAACTGATAGACACAGACAGAAGGAAAGATTGATATCGGTGATAAATAAAATAAAAGAAAACACGTATACATGAGTGAGTGAATGAATGAATGAAAATGAATGAATGAATGAATGATATATCAGTACTTCGTTATATGGGTATAAAAACTGACAGACTAACTGACAGACAGGTGAGCAGAGGAAAAGATTTATGCTGATAATAAATAACAGAAGAGAATACACGTACATGAGTGAATGAATGAATGAATGAATGAATGATAAAATTAATGATAGATAAATCAGTACTTCGGTATATGGGTGGATAAGTTGGCAGACAAGCTGACAGACAGGTGAACAGAGGGAAAGACTCATGCTGGTAATACATATCATAAGAAGCACGTACATGAGTGAATAAATGAATGAGTGAATGAATGATAGATCAGTACTTAGGTATATAGGTAGATAAATTGACAAACAAATTGATGAAGAGGAGGACCCGAAGAAAGAATCATGCAATTTAGTCCCTGACACCTCTGACCTTCGCATCCTGCTGCAGTGGCTTCCTGAGGGGGGCAGTGGGGCGTGTGGGCAGCAGGGCACGTGTGGCTGGCATGATGCGCCTTACACCCTGTCTTCCATAGCATGTGGGAGCGACACTAGTAACTTTTCCTGCTTCGGTAATGTTTTTTTTTCCTGGTGTCTCACCTTCTTCCCCTCCGTGATAAGGGTGATGAGATGAGGTGACTCATGAGTGCGATAGGGGAATTAATGTGCTATGTAAGAGGGGTTCTGGCTAAGGGCAACAAGAAGACAGCGTAAAAAAAAAAAAGTTACGCTAAAGATACCAGTCTCAAAAAAATAATTGTCCTGAAAAGAACACACAAATATACAAATTGATACAAGAATGACTATAAGATATTCATTTTTAAATCATGAGAGTGGGAACACATACACACACACACACACACATCACGTGAAGCTCCGTCTTGTTTCGTTCTCGTGTGTCTCGAAGTTTTGAAACACTTTGATAATGTTTCCTCATACTAACACTCTCCCACCCTCCCTCAACCCTCCCTCAGCCGTAACTCTCTCCCTGCACCTGCGAAGAATCCTAATTTTTTGGAGTTTTTAAGAGCATTTCCTCTCTCAAGTCGGTGCTTAAGACTCCTACCACCCTTCTGCCGTAGCTCCCTTGCCTATAAGTGCCCGTAAGTGGCGATGAGTCGTTGTTTTCCTCCTGCATGGGGAAAGAAGAGGATGAGAGAGGGAGAGAGAGAGAGAGAGGGAGGAACTAAAGAGGTATAGAATAAAAGGATAGGGAAGGGAGTGGGAGTGAAGAAGGAAGAGGAAAAGAGGAACAAAAGAGGGATAAAGTGTAGGACAAGAAGGGAGTGGTGAGAGAGGAGTGAGAGTAAGTTAGGAGCCTAAGAAACAATATCAGGAGAGGGATAGATTTGATATTAACAAGGTGTATAGTGGTTATTGGTTAAATGGATGTGTTTAAGGAAGGGAGAAGAGGAGGAGGAGGAGGAGGAGAACAAAGAGGATGAAGTCTCGGGAAGAATAAGGAAAATAATGGATAATGGGCGTGCTAAAGAATAATTATTGATAGTGTGTGTTTGTCTATTTTCTTTGTTTGTCATGTATTTGTTGCTAACGATAGTGCAGTGATAACAATAACCACGATAATCTTACTTCCACATAAACACCGAAAGCTTGATAGAGAAAACAATAAGCAGAGAGATAATGAATATGCAAGTCAATAAAAGCACACAGATACAGTAAGAACAATAACAATAAACATTAATTAAACAGCGCAAGTGGCAATTATAAAAGAATTACTTGTATACTGCAATTTTGCTTATTTACTTTTTTTTTATAGATACAATAAAAGAAACGACAACAAACTTATAAATTAAACAACGCAACTTGACAGAATAATAATAATAAAAATAAAATCTCTATACTGCTTACTATATAAAGCTTTTTAGTTGCTTTTGTATTTGTTAGTGGCGATGGCGGTAAAGGAAACAGTAGAGGCAATAGTGATGGTGATGGTAGTGGTGGTGGTGGTGGTGTTGATGCAGGGAGGGGTGCGGTGATGCATTGGGTGCCATCACTGCCATGAATCAATGACGGTGCGACAGCAAGGGTGAGGAAAGAGAGTACTGGAGGGCAAGAGGTGTCGACAGGGACGTAGTATGGTGGCGGTGGTGGTGATGGTGCTGTTTAATTTATACCTTTAGTTTCTTCTCCGCATCAGACAAGGACACATGCTCATCATCACGTAGCGAGGTGTATATGTGTGTGTGTGTATGTATGTTAAGGAGTAAAGGGGTATGTCTTAAATCCTATCTCTCTCTCTCTCTCTCTCTCTCTCTCTCTCTCTCTCTCTCTCTCTCTCTCTCTCTCTCTCTCTCTCTCTCTGTCTCTCTCTCTCATTCCTTTCTTCCTTCCTTTTCTACCTCCCTTCAGTCTTCCCCCCCTTCTCTCCCTTCCCCTTCCCAGTACCTCCCTCCCTTTTCCCTACCCACATGCACACTTACCTCCTCTCCCTTCATACTTCCCTTCCCTTCCCTTCAACTCATTTCAAACCAACCACCCCATTATCCCCTCCTCTTCCTCTCAGCCCAACCGTCCCAACCATCCTCATCTTCCCCTCTTCCTTCTCCATTTCATTCATGCATCTCCTCTTCCCCCTGTCCACACCTACTTTCAGATCATCCCCGTCCACCCCTCCCCCACACACTGATAAAAGCCTAAATCAAGCCTAGGATCGCGTCTTCCGTCATGAGGTCACGTAGGTAAACACTTCAGAAGTTTAATTATTGCTTGTTATCTTGCCAAAGGGGGGAGGAAAAATAATGAGTGAAGAGTTTGTTCTTGAGATGAATTATATGTTATGTGTTTACTTTTTTTCATATGGGATTTTTTATTTATTTTTTTTGTGTGTGTGAAGTTAAGTATCTTGTGTTCTTTTTCGTTTTTTTTTTTTATATTCTTGTGTGAGAAAAATTATTAGTGGAGGTGAGTTATACATTATGTAATTTAGTTTTTCTATTACATATATATTTTTTCCTTTCCCTTAGTTAAAATGAATACCTACTTTTTTTTTCTTATGTGTGTGAAAAATGACTAGTAAAGATGAATTAAATGTTGATGTCATTCTTTCTTTCGTTTGATGTAAGACAGAAAGGGATAGATGAAGCAGGAGCACACGATAAAACAACATGGAGTAGGCTTATCCCAAACAGCGATCCCGTATTCGTAAAAACAGGACGCTAGATGAAAAGTAAGTAAAAAAAAAGTAAAACCTTTTTTCTTTTGTTTTTCGTAAGTGGAAAGAGAGCCACGTATTTTGCACTGTCCTATTTCTGCTTACTCTATTGTTCTGAATTTTTCATTTATTTTTTTTCTAGGCACTTTACGCACTTGCCTACAGCTATATAGAGTATTTGTAAGTGTATCATTGTATCTCTCTCTCTCCATCTACTTCCCTGCCTCTTTCTGTCTTTCTCTGCCTCTCCCAATTTGTATCCTCCCTTTCTCTTCTCCTTCCCCTCTTTTCGTGGAACTAAGTGCAGCATTGTACCTCTGTCCATCTTCCTGCATGACTGTCTGTTTGTCTGTCTGTCTGTCTGCATGTATGTCTATCTGTCTCTGTCTTCCCCACCCTGTCTTCTCCCTTCCTCCTCTCCTCTCCCTTTTATGGAATGTCACGATAATTATGTGTTGGTTTGCTTCATTTCACAAGAGAATAAAAAAAAGAACAAGAAGAGTACGAAGAAAAAATAAGAGAAGAAAGAAAACAACAACAACAACAACAACAACAACAACAACAACAACAACAACAACAACAACAACAACTAAATATAACAAGAAAACTCAACGTGTACTAGGAAATTCCCTTGGTTAGCTCAGGAACAGATAACAGAAGTCCTTCACCCACGAGTAATACTGATCGGGGGCGGGAATGTTAAGCCGGGCGGGGATTCCGAAGTGATGTCATCCAAACTTGTAAAATAGCTAGGCCGGCAATACCAGTGACTTCTCTACTTGTTATCAGTAGGCGAGGCGAAGTGGAGGAAGGCGTGTGTCGGGGGAGAGGGGAAGGAATAAGTGTGTTGGGTGGAAGGGGATGTGTATGGTGTGTGTGTGTGTGTGTGTGTGTGTGTGTGTGTGTGTGTGTGTGCGCAGTACAAATTGTGGATTCGAATTTCTTCCTCACATATTTCGTTTTTATATTAGTTCTGGTTTTGTTTCCATACTTTATTTCATAGAAATCCTAAGTTTTTGTTATTTTTTGTTCACGTAAGTACTTAGTGAATTTGCAATGACACAACAACAACAACAACAACAAGAGCTAGGGGATTATGGGTAAGCGTGGGTGAGTTTCAGGCTTTAGAGATATTGATACACATAACGTGGTAGGACTTCAACACACTGATAAGCAAAAACTTTAGGAAATGACTGCAAGAAATCGAGGTAAGAAAAAATAAAGAAAAAAGACATAAATAAATAAAATTACCATATATTTAAGAAACTAAGGCACGTATTGGAGCTGCAGAGAGAGAGAGAGAGAGAGAGAGAGAGAGAGAGAGAGAGAGAGAGAGAGAGAGAGAGAGAGAGAGAGAGTAACATTATAAAACAGACAGTAAAAATCATAATATAACCAAGATATTCATATTATTTTTTATTCCTTATGACCTTTTATTTTCTAGATGAGCAATATAAGAGATAACAATGAAGAGGAAACACAAAGGAACACAGATGAAGAACAAATGACAAACTCTGGAGGAGAATAAGTCACGTACGTACAATAATTCTTTGCTTAAGGTACGATGTCTTCCCGTCTTCTTTCATAACCTCATTTCCCTTTCTTGGAGTCAGTTTCTCTCTCTCTCTCTCTCTCTCTCTCTCTCTCTCTCTCTCTCTCTCTCTCTCTCTCTCTCTCTCTCTCTCTCTCTCTCTCTCTAGCGGGGTGCGTAACTGTCCCCTCCATTAATAACACGGTGCAGATAACTCAAGACCCCGTCACTCCTCTCTCTCTCTCTCTCTCTCTCTCTCTCTCTCTCTCTCTCTCTCTCTCTCTCTCTCTCTCTCTCTCATTCGTTATTTATTTATTTGTTTATTTATTTAATTATTTATTTTTGGTGTTTTCCATCTACTATCATCATTTCCTCCTACCCCTTCCTCTATGCACCTCCTTTTTTTTTTCTACACCCACTTATCTTCCGTTATCTGTTTTCATAGCTTTCACACTTTTATCTTATCTCTTTACTATCACTCTTTCTCTATGTCTGTCTGTCTGTCTCTCGCTCTTTATCAATCGAGGGGAATTAAAATTAATCCTATAATGCGAGTTATTATTTTTTTTATATATACCGCTTAAAAAACTTCAAAGACTTTTTTTTGTGTTTTTAACTTTGGAATGGATTAATAATGTTTCTATCTTGTATTTTCTTGTATAACTTTATATGGATGTTTTATAGGTAGCTTTTTTTTGTTTTTACTAGCCACGGGGTCGCCAACACACCAGCACACTAACAAAAGCCATTAACGTGGAGATAAAGTATAGTTTGTGGCACTCTCCCTCCAGTGTGGTGCCAATTTTGCTGCTTTCTCAATCGGGAGCGTCCTATCACCTGGGCGCTCCCTTATCCCGTGGTTCATTACGCGGCGGCTTTTCTGCATCATTGCCGCTATCTCCCGCAGGCTTTCAAGTATCTCAGACCTACTCGAGGGGCCGGGGAGCTGCGATGAACAGGCGAAGGTATAAATGGAGGGAGGAGGCGGGCCGCGCGGTTAGTTAGCTTGTGACTGTGGACGGGGAGAGTACGACAACTCCACTCCGTGCGCTCCCTCACTGAAACGTGCTCTCATGCCCCCGCCGCGTCTAACCTCGAACACTCCTCCTGCGACCCCGCCATCGACTTCTTGCGGGACCTCCCTCACGATACGAGTTCTGCGAAGCGAGCCACTACTTCGTGTGTAATCTCGAGCATGAAGTGAGCCACGAACGAAGCCTGTGAACGATCCCTGCGCCCCACTTGTCTCCAGCTCGGACTGTGTGCTTGTAAAGTTATCTGGAGCGATGGTGTCGGCGGCTTCAGGAAGTTAGCTCCCATGTTGCGAAGGGAGAGGACGACCTGAGGTGTTACCAGGGATCTGGGAAAAAAAAGCTACGACTGGGACGACATCTACTACGAAGACTACCTCTACAACGACTTCGCCACGCACTTAGTAACCACACGAGGATTTGCATTTAGAAAAGGTATGTAATATTTTGTTAGTTGTCTTTACATTGCAAGTGTGTCTTTTCCTCGAGCACGTGACTAGATGCCCGTGACCCTGAAAGACTTAAAAATAAATAGAACTATTAAGGAAGACGATTATCAGTGGCTTAGAAATGAGGAAGAAGAAAAGGAGACTAGTTCACGGCTTTATCGTCAAATCTTGGAGGAGAATCACGTAGCTTAGTGCAGTTATGGAATACGTGTGGTTGTGTTATTGGATATTTTGAGAGAGAGTGTGTTATTGCATATTATGAGAGAGAGAGAGAGAGAGAGAGAGAGAGAGAGAGAGAGAGAGAGAGAGAGAGAGAGAGAGAGAGAGTTTGCTTGTCTGGTAGTTCGTATTTTTATATATAGCGTCTTCCCACACTGGCCCTGCTGGACGACTCTCTCTCTCTCTCTCTCTCTCTCTCTCTCTCTCTCTCTCTCTCTCTCTCTCTCTATGAGGATATACACCAGGGTGCCAACATTATTTAGGGCCACTACCACTTCGCTTAGATGACGGGGTCGGCTCTGGTAGTGGTGGTGGTGGTGGTGGAAGAGGCTGTGTTGCTTGGTGTTACTAGTGCTTGCTGGCGTGGACTCTGCTGTTAACGAAGGGAGGCTGGGGTGCTGATGCTGTGGTGCTCTATTATTGGGATTGGATTGGCTCGCTACCTCTTTACACACACAGTCACGTAGAGAGGGGAAGGTGGTGGGTAGTTTTCTGAAGGGGTTAGAGAGGTAGGTAGGTAGGTGGTCTGGGTTTGTGGTGTTATGTTGCTGCTTCTTCTGTTGGATAAGTGAAAGGAAGGAAAAAGAAAGTTTAGTTGTTGGGATATTGCGTTTGTGATTGGTCATGTAGGCTCTCTCTCTCTCTCTCTCTCTCTCTCTCTCTCTCTCTCTCTCTCTCTGTCTCTCTCTCTCTGGGAATCGTGATAATGGGAAAGATTAAAAAGAAAGAAAAAACATAGTGTAAGTGAGTTAGTGTGTGTGTGTGTGTGTGTGTGTGTGTGTGTATAGCGACGGGAGGAGCGCGCGCATACACACACACACATACACACACACACACACACGAAGCAGGAAAAGGTGCACGAAGAGGATACAACAAACACAAGGTTCTGGTAGTCACTTGCTGTTTCTAAGGTGTGTGTGTGTGTGTGTGTGTGTGTGTGTGTGTGTGTGTAAGGTCACAAGTATTCACAGCTGCGATCCGAACTTAAGATAACAGATGATAACGCTTAAAGGTGAGGAAAAAATACAGTTTTGTTGTTACTTTTATTGTTGTTGGTGGTGGTGGTGGTGGTGGCGCTGGCATTGCTAATACTGTTGTAATTCTTGTTGCTGCTTTTGTTTTGCTGTTTTCTTTTACTTTTCATTGTTTTTTTTACCTTTGGTTTTCTTTTACTTAGTTTTTGTTACCTTTTCATGTGTTGTAGTTTCGTTGCTGTTCCACTGGCTCTTAATCCTGTTTCTATTTGTTCCGCTATTCCTCATTAGTATTACAAGACCGCTCGATCAAATTAATAACTAGCCATACTAATGATTTTAATGCTGAGATAGTTACGTTTAATATTATGAAGGTGGGTGGTGATTGTGGTAGTGGTGATGGTGGTCATGGTAGTAACAGTAATACTGCTTTCATTACTGTTCTCGACGTTGCTGTGTTAGTCACGTAGACTATGACAGTGTTGGCAGTGGTGGCGGTGGTTATGATGGTGGTGGTAACAGTAACACTGCTTTCATTACTGTTGTAGTCATCGTCGCTGGCAGTAGTGACGGTGTGTCCGGGGTGCTTGTTTAGGTGGAAGAGGGAGGGTGGAGAGTGAGAGTGTGGAGGTATGGCATCCGGGAGTAAAGGAGTAGGGACATCCAATCAACGCCCCCGTGGTGGTGGTGGTGGTGGTGGTGGGTCTTGCGTTGTGTAGTCAGAAGGACAAGACCAACCTTCGTGTAGCTGAAACAGAGCCACCAGTCTTGAGGAGTTTGGGAGAGGGAGAGAGGAAGAGGACGAAGAGAAGAGGAGAGGAGAGGACGAGGAGAGGAGGAGGAGAGGGAAAGAAGACGAGAAGATGAGGAGAGGACGAGGAGAGGAGAGGAGAGGAGAGGAAAGAAGACGAGAAGATGAGGAGAGGACAAAACAGGAGGAAGAGGAGGTACGAAAGGTGAAAGAGGAATACAGGAATGAAAAGGAGAACGAAGAAGCAATGAGAGAGAGAGAGAGAGAGAGAGAGAGAGAGAGAGAGAGAGAGAGAGAGAGAGAGAAGAGAGAGAGAGAGAGAGAGAGAGGAGAGAGATAAAAACTAAGGGATAGTAACAAAAAAAAAAAAAATAGGTAGGTGAGGAGAAAGAAGAAAAAGAAAATAAGGAGGTGTCAACAATGAGAAGGAAGAAGCAGAATAGAAGAACAAGGAGGGGAAGGAGGGAAAGAATGAAATAAAGAAGAAGAAGAAGAGGAGGAGGAGAGAAAGAATGAGTTGGGCATTGTCTAGTTGTGTATAGATGAATCGCTCAAAAGCTCACTTATTGTAACAAAGAAAACAATAGTAGTTGACACCAGAGTGCTGAAAGTTTACAATTATTGCTGTGCTTTTAATACCTCGCCGTAAGCACAAGAAAGGAGATGGAAAGGGAAGAAGGCAGCCAGCAGGATTGTAAGGGAATGAGAGAACCGTAAAGTGGCGTTCCATAAAAAAAGGGTAAAAAGAAAAGCTCTTCTGGTTTTATTTTGTTCACACTGCATATGAATGAGTTAAGAGTACCTCAGGGGGAACTTGAGACATTGATGTTTTTGTTAGCAGTGCGATCATACTCTTGAAAGTCCATTCCTTCCTTCAGTTTACAAATATTTTTCCTTCTTCCCATTTTTTTTATTATATTGTCCATCTTGCTATGCTTTTTTTTTAATGCATTTTTCTTCGTGTTGTCTTGTAACACACTGCTTTATTTTGCAGATCCTTCCGTTCTAAGACTCTCACTTTCCTTCTTTCCTTAAACTTTTCACTTGAACTTTTATTTAACTTTTCTTCATCCACCTATCCCTTTGTCAGTTCCAAGACTCTTACTTTCCTTCTTTCTTTAAACTTTTCACTTGAACTTTTATTTAACTTTTCTTCATCCACCTATCCCTTTGTCAATTCCTTTCAAACACACACACACACACACACACACACACACACACACACACACACACACACACACACACACACACACTCTCAACAGTAATCTCATCGTTCCATCCAAGATCTGACCTTTGTCTTGTCTCTTGTCGTCGAGGGAACAGGACGAGTGCACGCCGCCGTTCCTTCCTCCCCTCGACCCGCCCGCCCGCTTGTGAGTCCCCTGCCCTTGTCCAGTGCTTGCGTCGCGCCCTCTTGGAGTCCGGCGCAGCACTGTGACCCCTGCTTCCACCTCTTTCTCGTTTTCTTTCTGCCTCCTCACACTGCTCTCCCGTCTATGTCTCAGTCCCCCACCCCCTATTCTCATTATCACCAACTTCCTTCACCTCTTTCTCTTTCAATGTTCTTGTATTTTTTTCTTCTTTTTGTTATTTGGAATTTTGGTGTTTGTGCGTATTTTATTTATTTTTTTGTTTGGAGGTCGTCGTCTCTCTCTCTCTCTCTCTCTCTCTCTCTCTCTCTCTCTCTCTCTCTCTCTCTCTCTCTCTCTCTCTCTCTCTCTCTCTCTCATGCTTCGTGCGTCTATAGGTTTTGTCTAGGAGGAGGAAGGAAAAAGATTTACCTGAGCATATATTCCTCACCACATCACATGAACTTGAGTTGATCTTGATCCTTCCAATAAGCTGAGAGAGAGAGAGAGAGAGAGAGAGAGAGAGAGAGAGAGAGAGAGAGAGAGAGAGAGAGAGAGAGAGAGAGAGAGAGAGAGAGAGAGAATCACCACCACTGCCACCACCCAATGTGCGAATCGAATATTTGTCTAATACCTTTGAGGACACCTGGGTAAGATTTCACGAAGGGGAACATGGAGACAAAGAGAAAAAGAGGGAGAGTAGGAAAGCGAGGAGAGGAGGAGGAGGAGGAGGAGGAGGAGGAGGAGGAGGAGGAGGAGGAGGGGTATCTGCTCAAGGGTGGCGAGGGAGGATCAGATGTCACTTACTGTGGGAAAAGGAGGAGGAGGAGGAGGAGGGGGAGAAGGGGAAGGAAAAAGAGATAAGGGACTTTCTCCTCATACACAGAGTTCAAGCTTGGAGCATTCGAGAGCTTATTCAATGGGGAACATAGTGGAATAGATTTTAGTACCTAGAGTTCTCTTTCATATGGTTGAGTCTTCCTTGCAGGTTCTGAATCAAAGGTGAAGAGTTTTGTTTACATCATTACCACAACCAACAACAATAACAACAACTTATACTACTACTACTACTACTACTACTACTACTACTACTACTACTACTAAATCTTCATCTGGAGGCGCTGTACAGTTTGGTATAACGTAAAACGAATGTACTGAAAAAAAAAAAAAACATAGCTACGATATCTTCTACTACTACGATATCTTCTACTACTACTACTACTACTACTACTACTAAAAAATCTTCACCTGGAGGCATTGTACGCTTAGTATAACGTAAAACGAAGATACTGAAAAAAAAAAAATAGTTACGATATCTTTTCCAGTCTCCCTTTATTAATTAATCTTAGTGGTAGAAAGATAGATGCATGCATATTGTTGCTCCTACCGCCATCTGTTGGGAGAAGTGAATACAAGTGCTCGGTAAGATGGCTCCAGATAAGTGGACGAGCTGTGAGAATGCAAGGCTAGAGCGCAGATTAGAAGGGGACTCGCCAAAAAACGGAGTGAAGGGGGATGCTGAAGAGAGGAGTGAACCGCCAGATGCTCCGATTGTTTGTAATCATCGCGTCATTAAGAAGATTTTTGAAAGATGAGAAAGAAAAGTATAATCATAGAAAAAAAAAAAAACAGAAGGGGGGTGTTAGAGAATTATTTACCTGTAGAAAATAGAGTAATTTGTAATCATTTCGTCATCAAGAAGATCACAGCGTAACTTAAAGGAAATACTGCGAGGGGAAAGAAACAAGTACTATGAAGAAAGAAAAAGAAAATTGGGCAGAAGGGGATGTTAAAGAAAGTAATTTAGCTGCAAAATATAGAGTAATTTGTACTCATCGCGCCACTAAGATCATAGCATAAGTTAGGGGAGGTACAGAAAGGAAAAGAAATAAGTACTCACAAACGAAAAAAAAAAGAATAAGAAAAAAAAAAAAGGAAGAGATGCTAAACATAATAAGTTACTGAATATAGAGTAATTTGTAACCACCAAGTCATAAAGATCACATCATAACTTAGGGGAAACCCTGAAAGGAAAAGAAAGCACGTAGATAACAGAAAAAAAGGGAGCCAGAAAGGGTATGCTAAGTAGAAAGGAAAAAAAAAATATATAGCATGAAGATTATAGAGTAATTTGTAATCATAGGCATTTAGGAGATCACAGCATACCATATTGGAGGTACTAGATAGAAGGAAAATACTGGAAATACTCAGGTGCTTATAGAAAAAAAATGGACCGAAGAGGGAGCAATAGGAAATGAGTGACTTGTAGGTTGTTGTTCGTAGCCATCAGATCATTACAAACATCAGGTCGTAAGTTAAGAAAGAAGGTGGTAGGCAAAAGTAATACGTATAAAAAATTTGTAAAATGAAATTAGTAGTATGAAGAAAATATAAATGATGAATGTCGTTTCTTGTATAAATTGGAGGGATAAAAAAAAATAAGATAAATAAATAAAAAAATAAATAAATACAAATAAATAAATGAAATCAGTACGGGTGATGTTAGTCAATATGTTTAAAAGATTCTGGAAACTGCCCATGGAAAAATAAAAAAAAAAATAAATAAAAAATAAAAGAAACCATACACATAGGAGTCTATTATATAAATCCACCAAAAAAGACACTACCATACCTAAAAAGAAAAAAAAGACGCTATATGTGATAAAAAGTATTCCTTCCTTTATATAAATCAATAAAAAAAAAAAAACTCCAGAACCTGAAATTTTGGAGCTTGAACACCTGCGAGAGACCACCACCACCACCACCACCACTACTACCTTATAAAGTGGTGGGGAGGGGGACGTTTCATCAAGTACCTGCTGCAGTAGTAATAGCAGTGTAGGTCGCACCTGTACCAGGGCGTAGGATATGGAGACGTAGCGTGTAGGTAGCGGCGTGGAGGACATGGAGAACTGGGCGTTGCTCGTATAGTCAGATAAGTATGAGCCACCGAGCCGCCAAGCTGCCGTTCTGTAAGGGCGGCTCCTTGCTTCCATCTTTGCTTTCTTTCTTCACTTTCCTACAGACAGTGACGGGTAGATGGATTTGCTATATGCTTCAGTATGGTAGTAATAGACATTGTGGGGGGTAGTAAATGCTTCAACAGTAGCAGCTTCGAGTTTATGGTGGTGGTAATAGTTACTGTGGGAATAGTAAATGTTTTGATAGTGACGGTGTTGAGGATATGGTGCTAATGGCGAGTAATTATCAGTGGTGTTAGTGACTGGCGGTATGTAAAGTGTTAATGAGTTGTAATGTACTGCTATTAACAAGGGGAGGGTCTGGGAAAGTGAGGGGTGGCAGGTGCGCTAAGGGAAGAGGGGGGGATGGATGGGCTTAATGAGAGGGATTTATGTGTGGAGGCGAAGCAGATTCAGAATAATAGTTCGTGCTAATTATGCTGCAGCTGTCGTGGTGTCTCGAACACTGAAAAAGTCTATTGGGAAAGATGAAGACGAGGAGGAGGAGGAGGAGGAGGAGGAGGAGGAGGAGGAGAAGGAGGAGGAGGAGGAGGAGGAGGAGGAGGAGGATGAAGAAGAAGAAAAGTGAGGACCTGTCTGTGGTCTGCTCGTTTTCTTAGCAGCAACCCGACCCTCCTCTGTCCCGACACACACACACACACACACACACACACACACACACACACACATACGGTGGTCGCTGCAAACACTTCCCAGTCACGGTCAATTAGCGAGTCTCTGGGGGAAAGGAACTCAGGTCTCCAAGGGTTGCTGTATTGTCCCTGAGGAAAGGCTAGCGATAGTCTCTCATTAGATACCTGAAGAAACCGCTCCTACCACCACTACTACTACTACTGCTACTACTTATTCTTTAATTGTGGATTTCGGATAATCTTTTTGGCTCTCTCTTTAGGGAATGGCACTTAAGTATTCCTTTTTTTCTTCTTCCTTTTTGTTGTTCTAGGCCAGTGTCCTCTACATTAAAAATATATATATACTGCTACTAGTGCTACTGCTGCTGTTACTACTACTACTACTACTGCAACTACGACTACTACTACAATTCCCACCGCTGCCACACTTTTGCACAGCTACAGGAAGGAAGTAAAGACAGATTACATTGACAGAATACATTACTCGTGGCATCTTAAATCTAAAGCCATCTCTCAATACGTGCCAGCTCTATATTCATGCTTGGTGCGCGTCTATATCCCTTCCCTTCCCATGTTAAGACCAAACACTGCCGCCCCTCGACCCTCCCTCTGGATGTATAGACGGGCCAGACAAGTGCGCTCCTGTTGAGGGCGCGTGGGAAGGTGCAGCGAAGGAGCGAAGGGACAAGGAGAGGAGAATGTGGTCTGCTGCTGCTAGGCTGGGCTGGGTCGAGGTGCTAAATGCCGAGGGACGATGGGAAAGGGTAAGAGAGAGGAGATTAGGTGACTTGGTGATAATGTTATGTGCGGGTAGTTGCGGCAGGTGAAGGGAAGGTGGTGGTGTGGGTCATAATGGTTATAATTTAAGAAAAGTAAAAGGAAAAAGAAAAAAAAAGACGAAGCTAAAGATAAAAGCTAATCCAAAGAGAGGCAGGCGGTGCACTTTGGAAGAGAGAGAGAGAGAGAGAGAGAGAGAGAGAGAGAGAGAGAGAGAGAGAGAGAGAGAGAGAGAGAGAGAGAGAGAGAGAGAGAGAGAGAGAGAGAGAGCGAGAGAGAGCGAAACTTAGCGAGGGTTACTGACTGGTGATAAAGGGACAGCGGAGAAGGCTCGCAGAATGAGTAAACAAAGGGAGGCAGGATGAGGAGGAGGAGGAGGAGGAGGAGGAGGAGGAGGAGGAGGAGGCTCAGGAGGAGGAGGAGGAGGAGGAGGCTCAGGTCACGAGAGGTGGGGTGACCTGTCAAACTTCTGGGGAAATGTGGTTATGGTTCCATTTTTAGATTCTCGCCATTTGTTGAGACAGATGGGAGAGTGTGAGGGAAGGAGATAGGGAGAGAGGACAGGGAGGAGTGTGATGGAAGGGAGAGGGACAGGAAGGAGAATGAGAGAGAGAGAGAGGGACAGAGGGAGGAGCGTGGAGGAGGAGGGAAGTGAAAGGAAAAGGGTAAAGGGGAGGACATACAGACGCAGAGAAGGAAGGAGGGAGGTAGATAAGTGAGGTCAGATCAGAGAGAGAGAGAGAGAGAGAGAGAGAGAGAGAGAGAGAGAGAGAGAGAGAGAGAGAGAGAGAGAGAGAGAGAGAGAAAGAGAGAATGACAGGCCAGACAGATTTAACGATGACAGCTATTTGTTTCTCTCTCTCTCTCTCTCTCTCTCTCTCTTCTCCTCTCTCTCTCTCTCTCTCTCTCTCTCTCTCTCTCTCTCTCTCTCTCTCTCTCTCTCTCTCTCTCTAACATATCCCATTGAAATAAACGCAGAGAGAAGAATGAAGATGCATGAGTGGGAGGCAAAATGTAAGAATGAGTGAGGCAGAGATGGATTGCTTGGTTAAACGTGTGCTTTCTTTTTTTTTTTTATCTTATTGTATTATTCTTGTTATTTTCTGAGGTGCAATTTTATGTATTTCTTTTATCCAGATTATGGCGTGATGTGTGTTTTTTTTTTTCATTCTCACTTCGTAGGTTTTTAGTTTATTTTTAGTTTGTTGTTGTTGTTGTTGTTGTTGTTGTTGTTGTTGTTGTTGTTGTTGTTGTTTATTGTTTATTGTTTGTATTCTTCGTTGCCTTCTTTTTTCTTCGTATTCATTCTTTCTGTTGGTGTAGTAGTTGTCGTTTCTTTGTTGTTGTTGTTGTTGTTGTTTTTTCTTCTTCCATTTAACCATTACGTACCCTCACGCAGTACTTCCCCTTTGGCTCCTCCTCCTCCTCCTCTTCCTCCAACACTCTCACCTTCACCCTTCACCCCTGCACATTCTCACCCACATCTGTATTCCACCTCTTCCCAGCTCCCTTCCCACTCCACTATTCCATTCCTCTCTTCCTCTTCCACCTTGCTAGTCTGACTCTCTCTCTCTCTCTCTCTCTCTCTCTCTCTCTCTCTCTCTCTCTCTCTCTCTCTCTCTCTCTCTCTCTCTCTCTCTCTCTCTCTCTCTCTCTCTCTCTTTGCATCCATCAAGTGGAGTCCCATAAATTCACTGGCTAACCACTTGATATCTCCCTCCTCCTCCTCCTCCTCCATCTTCTCTTCTCTCTCCTACTTTCCCTTCCTTTCTTCTCCCTTCATTCCACTCTCCTTCTTTCTCTTACCATTCACCTACTTCCTCTCCTCTCTGATCATTCTTCTCTTCCTCCTACGCCTCTTCTTCATACTTCTGCTGCTCCTCCACCCATTCGTCTTACTTCTTTTCTTCTTCTTCTTCTTCTCCACCATTTATCATTCTTCTCTTCCTCCTACGCCTCTTCTTCATACTTCTGCTGCTCCTCCATCCATTCGTCTTACTTCTTTTCCTCTTCTTCTTCTTCTCCACCATTTATAAGTCAAGAAAGGCGACTATGAAAGAGGCGTAAAGGTGTGTGTGTGTGTGTGTGTGTGTGTGTGTGTGTCTGTGTGTATGTGTGTGTGTGTCTCAATCATATAATAGAGTAGAAATCTGCCTGTCACCTCTTCTCCCTATAGAAAACACGGATTGAAGTGGTGATGGTGCCCGTTTGTCCTACGTAAACTTGAGAGTCGGGATGATGATGATGATGATGATGGTGGTGGTGGTTGTGGTGATAGGAGGATGAACTGTAGGAGCGGGAAGAGGAGGAGGAGGAGGAGGAGGAGGAGGAGGAGGAGAAGGAGGAAGGGGTGGTTGAATGTTGCTGGGTTAGGCTGGTCATCGTGTATAGTGATGGTGGTGATGACGGTGGTGATAATGGTGGTGATAAGGAAGCTGGTGCATTACTGTTGAGAAGTGAAATGTGGAGAAAGAAGCTGACAGGGGTTAAATACTTGATCCTCCTTAAGTTCCCTCTCCTCTTCCTCGTTCTTCTCCCTCCTCGTTCTTCTCCAGCCTCTCCACTCACACCACTGTCAACGTTGCGTGTCAAAATATTGTGACGGCGCAGGTTAGCGAGCGGCGACTGGGTTTCGTCACCGGCGCCTCACGAATACTGGTGGCTCTGCTGCTACTCGGGAAACTGTGTGTGTGTGTGTGTGTGTGTGTGTGTGTAAAGATGGTTGTAAATATTTTTTTATTACAGTTTTGTGTTGTTTTGTTGCGATGATGTTGTGGTGTTGATGTTGGTTTGATTTGATGTTATTTTAGTTGTTTATGGTTTTATTACTACTACTATTGATACTACGACTTGTTACACACACACAAGAAAAAAAAATAAAATTCGGTTAGTGGCTTTTCAGACCAGTAAGAACAACAACAGCAACAACAACAACAACAACAACAACAACAACAACAAAGACAATCCCGGAAAAGGACGAAGCAGGGAAGGAGAGAAGGAAGGAAGGAAGGAGGAAGGAAGGAAGGAAGGAAGGGGAGGAGGATGAGAGACGTGAGAGAGAGAGTTATTTTAAGGGTGCGGGGCCTATTTGTTGTGTTAGTGAACTGACTTTTCCTTGAGACGCAGAGAGGACCTGTGGAGGAGTGAGGATGCTGCCTTGGCTGAAGAATAGTGAAGATTAGACGTATGTATGGACAGGAATTATAGGTGGTGACAGATTCGTATTCTTTAACTTTTTATACTCTCATTAAAACTATTTTTAAAGGTGACGCAGATGATTAGTCGGGTTTTCATAGGTATTTTTCAAACCGAGAGTATAGAAACCTTGTTAAATCATCTTAAAAGCATCACTGAAGACCACAATAACG
This sequence comes from Scylla paramamosain, assembly GCF_035594125.1. Lineage (NCBI taxonomy): Eukaryota > Metazoa > Arthropoda > Malacostraca > Decapoda > Portunidae > Scylla > Scylla paramamosain. Next base: position 36,174,453 of record NC_087155.1, on the reverse strand, counting down.
TGCACGAAAACCTGTTAGGATCAGTCGATGTAAGACGCGAAAAAGGTACGAAGGTCACTCGTAAGACATTTATACATTACGTAATAGAATGTAAGGCGTAAAAGTTTACAGGAAGAGAAGATGTAAAGAAAAGGGGATGTTGATAATGGAATGTAAGAAAAAAGGGCGTGGTAGCGCATAGGGGCGATCGAATGTAAAGGAATACAAGTACACTGTAAGGAAAACATGATGATGGGAATATAACGTGAAAGAAAACAGAATGAAGGGAATACGATACAAAGAAAATAAGAACAATGAAAATAGAATACAAGAAAAAATGTAACAATTTATAGAAAAAAAAAAACAGAATGCAAAGAAAAGAGAACAATAGGAGGACAAAAGACGCCAAGAGGTGCAGGAATTGAAAGGAAGAGTGCAGGACTAGGAAGCCAAGGCCGGAGTGAACAGGTCAGGAGAGGCACGAGTGGTTGAGAAAGAGAGGAGGAGGAAGGGCAGTGCTTATAGTCCTGCCTCACCCACAAACGCCTTTTAAAGACTGTGCAAGCCTACCAGACGTCCTCAGAGGATTGCATAGCCGCGTTTCCATCTCGCTCACTCGCGCATAAAGAACACAAAGGAGTAACGAAACGGGAGTTAATTTGTTGGCTCTAAAAAGGTTATTTGTGATAAGATGTGTTGTTTAATTTGTCGTATAATATGTAATAGTAATAATAATGATAGTGCTGCTACTGTTACTACTTCTACTACTACTATTACTACTAAATGTGAGCTTACCATTGAAGCAAGAAACACTAGAAACATGAACTGAATAATATAATCTGGGCAAACCTCTCTCTCTCTCTCTCTCTCTCTCTCTCTCTCTCTCTCTCTCTCTCTCTCTCTCTCTCTCTCTCTCTCTCTCTCTCTCTCTCTCTCTCTCTGCCCTGTGTGTTTTGACGTGGAGAAGGAAGGAGGGAAATGAATGACTGCAACGGGAATGCAATATCAAAACAGCCAGGACGAAAGGGTGATATTCTCGAGAGGAAGGAACACTTTTCAAGAGCGGAGAAAACAAACTCGAGAGGACAGACACTTGAGGGCATGCGCAGCGGAATAAATAATGAATCTCGCTGGGAATAATTATGAAGTGAGACGTGACTTTTATAAATAAATAACAGGGTTTATAGCGTGGAACAGCAAAAATAGCCTTTGTTGATGCAAAGGGTGTTGATGAAAGACACTGGAGAGTGCTTGAGGTAATGAGAGAAAATGAAGGAATAGGTAATGAAAAGAAATGAAGGAAGGAATGAGAGAGAGAGAGAGAGAGAGAGAGAGAGAGAGAGAGAGAGAGAGAGAGAGAGAGAGAGAGAGAGAGCGGCTCTAAGTAGGTGTAGGAGAGATTCTGGTGATAGTTGTGCCTTGGGGGAAGATGACAGAAAGCTAATGGAGGAGATAAGGAGAAGGAGGAAGAGGAGGAGGAGAGGAGGAAGACCAAATAAAAAAAAAATTAATATTATTCTTTGTTCGAAGATATAAACAGCTTGGTAGATAAAAAGTAAATACGAGAAAAAAAAATAAAAGGAGACAGGAAGAAAAAAAATAATTTCAAAGCATATAGGGAAGATACGGAAGGGGAGAAGAAGAGGAGAAATGAGAAGAAGAAAATGAGAAGATAAGAAAGGAATAATAATAAGAATAAGATGAGGAAGGAAAAAGCAAAAGAGGATGTCAGGTTTTGTAGAAGTCTGTAAATAAAGAAATGCACGTACGTAAAATGAACGAGAAGCAGAAGAAGAATTTGAAGAGTCAGGAAAAAAAAAAAAAACTAAAAAAGTTTAATAAAAGGAGCTAATTAAAAAAGGAAGAGAAATTAGAAAGACAAGGCCACAAATTTGAACACACACACGAGAGAGAGAGAGAGAGAGAGAGAGAGAGAGAGAGAGAGAGAGAGAGAGAGAGAGAGAGAAACTAGTGAAAGTTGCCTGGTTATCAAGTCACTTAGAGGACATACCGTCACCTTCCTGTTATCACTCATGTCCCGCCCCGCCCTTACCTTCGCCGCCCTCACCCACGCACCATCCATCACCACTAGTCATTTCCTCCCCCACCCTCACCCTCCCTTACCCGTCACCCTCCCACTCTCCCGCATTCCCAGCACTAATTAAAGTATTCCTCACGACGTCACTGCTCCTGTCCCTATCCGTCACTTAGGTTGTCACGGAACTAAGTGGTTTAACTGTCTTGCGTAATGTGACGTTTGACGCACGCACGCATTCATGTTATGGTGACACGCAAACACACACGCCATGACCGTCCCCATTACCTGAGTTCTTACTAGAGTTAAATTCCATTCCAAAAGCGTGGTTTGAATTGAGCCAAAATCATTACTTTTTCAAGGTGACGAGTAATATGTTAAGATGATTGCTATTAAGAAATGACGTTAATTGTAGGTCTATTCGTAGCATTTCATCTATTTATTTTTTTCAGGATAGCAAACAAAATATTTTCTTCACAGTTTGATCTTCGGTCTAGAAAATAACCAGAAGTTTAGAAAATCATAAAGATTTTGAAAATAATAGAGATATAGAAAGTAACATAGGTAAGGAAATAATGTAGAGCTTTGAAAAAAAAAAAATGAAAATGATAGAAGTTTAGGAAAATAATGGAGATACAGAATTAACAGAGATTAAGGAAATAATGTCAAGATTTAGAAAATGATAAAGATTAGAAAATAATGGGAGTTTAAGAAAATAATGGTGTTTTGGTAAAAAAAAAGTGTTTAGGAAAAAATAAAGAGATGTAGAAAAATAATGAAGATGTTCAAGAAAATAATGATGTTTAGGAAAATAATAAACAGGTGTAGGAAATAATAGAGACATAGGAAAATAATACAAAAATTTAGAAAATGTTTGAAGTTTAGAGTGAAACGTGTTTTTGTCGTGTGAGAAAAAGCTCAAACTCCTCTCATGGGTTATTGAACTTATTAAACCTGATGACTGAGCGCATTTATGTGAAGTCTTTTAAAAAGTTCGTGTGTGACAGAATATCTTCAGAGAAAACGGGTCTCAGATATCCCTTTTATTTATTTATTTATTTATTTATCATTATTATTATTACTATTATTATTGTTATTATTATTATTATTATTATTATTATTATTATTATTATTATTATTATTATTATTATTATTTTACTATCGAGTTCCTTTTTGATTATGCTTTCCTTTTCCTGTCCCATTTCCTTTATTAATTTATTTTCATGATTTAATTAAACTTCCGGTATCAGTCATGGCTCTTTCCTTCTTCTGTTTGTTTTACTTTCTTAATCTGCAAGGTCTTGTTCCTGAAGTTATTTTTTTCTCCATTTTTTATTTTTTATTATATATCTAATTCCAAGCTCCTTTCTCTAGTTGTTTCTTTTCTTCTCTCCTTTTTTTTTTATCTCTATTTTTACGTTCCTTTGTATATGATTACATTTTACTTATGGTTCTGTTTTCCTTCCCCGTCTATTCCTCATCTGTTTTCTTCCCTACCTCTTTTTTTGTCTCTAAGTAGCGAGCTCCGCCCTTTGATCATGGCTCCCTTGACAAACCACACCTGATTTATCACCGCCGCCTCTCCCGCCACGCAGGTAACCCATCCTCTGATATTTACACTCCGCCTACACCGTCTTTATTTCTTGCTCCCTTATCTTAACTCTCCTGTAATATTTCATCCTCCTCTACACTTAACTCTTTTTTATATTCCGACCCGATACATCATTCGAGACTGTACTCCCTTCCGTTACGATCTCATCTTAATCGGTCTCTAGCTCTGTATCTTATTTCCTTTTTGTTTCATGACTGTATTTTGAAACGTTTTGTGTTCTCATTTTCTTTTTTTTGTATTCTTATTTATTACATTATTCGAGGCTATACTTCTTTGTGTTACGATCCTTGTGTTACAATCTTAGTTTAACCCCTCTCTCTCTCTCTCTCTCTCTCTCTCTCTCTCTCTCTCTCTCTCTCTCTCTCTCTCTCTCTCTCTCTCTCTCTCTCTCTCTCTCTCTCGCTGTGTTTCGCATTTCCGTCTTAGTTTCATAACTGTATTCTGAAACGCTTCGGTGTCTTTATTTCTACTGATTTTGACAGAATATAGGAAGTTGTAGTGGAAAGACTGATTTCACCAGGATGTAGTGGAAGGTATTAGTACTTTCAAGCGTGTTTTCGTGGTACTGGTGATAGTTTAACCAAGATTCCGCATCATTAATAAAAAAAAAAAAAAAAATCCATGAGAACCCAGCTAACTATCACAGTGGTATTAAAAAACGCCCATGATAAAGAACAAAGCGTTTCAAAATACGAGTCTCAAAGCACACAGTCGAGGAGCGTGTCTGTGTGTGGCGGACTGACTGTATGTACAGGGGAGATCAGAACACGAGACGAGAAACAGGATGATAAACAGTGACCAGGGAACACATGAGGAGGTGGATGAGACCAAGAACTACCACCAAACCTCTAGTTGAAGATACACGGGGTTATAAGGTTCTATTTAGGGTTCTAGTGGCAGAGTAATAAGATTTCCACATTATCAACTGGAGAAATACTCTCGAGAACCCGGTTAATCAACTCTGCGGCCTTTGAAAACTAGTCGTGATGAGAGAGCGGAGCGTTTCAGAATACAGTCACAAGGGAGACCGAGGAAGACCAAGGGACCTGCAGGAGACGCCTTATCTCTTCACGGGGAGTCAAGAGAAGGACGTTGTTTGCGAGTTTAGCTTCATTGTGGGGCGTCCGTGTTCGCTAGTCACTGAAAATGAGTCTGGCGGGAGGGTTATTTTTCCTGGCCTGTCGCCGCCCCGTCACGCAGAGGCCAAGGGTGCAAGTGACAGCGGGAGAGACGGGCGCGAGAGGCTGTCGTGACAAGAAGCGAGGGTAGCGAGGAGGGTGCAGAAGACGGAGGAGTTGGAGGAGGAGGAGGAGGAGGAGGAGGAGGAAAACAAGAGGGTCATAGTTGTGACTCGCAGCTTCCCCCGTCTCGTCTTCTTGTTCACGGCTGTCACATGCTTCTTTCTGATCCCCCTTGCCTTTTCTTTCCTTGTGTGTGTGTGTGTGTGTGTGTGTGTGTGTGTGTGTGTGTTGTTCGCCACTAAAAGTCACATAAAATCTAAGAGTCACGACAAATTAACAGGGGAAGAAGAAGAAAAAGAGGAGGAGGAGGAGGAGGAGAGGGAGAAAGGAAGGAATAAAGAAAAAGAAAGACAGAAAGAAAGGAGATAAAGATGAGGCAGATTCTATATAAATACACAAATAAATAAACCCACTTTAAAATCCACGAAAACCAACGAAAAAAATAAAGTAACAAACGAGAAACGGAAAAGGACACAGAAAACGAGATTCTCTGGAAGCACATGAGGACAAGTGGACACGATCACTCAGACTTTTCTCGTCGCATTAGGATCCCCGCCACCAATGAGAGTAGGATAATAAGAGTGCCCTGCCGAAAGGAAGGGATTTGATCTTATCTCCCCGAGCCCTCCTTAGCCCGCCCCACGCCTCGACTCCTCACGACGGGGGTAAACAAAGGGAGCCCAAAGGGAGACGAATAGCTCACGTCCTTACCCATTCCCGTGCCTTGTCTTGGGTATCTTACTGACGATGAGTTGATTATGACTCCTATTACTCGTCCCTTCATATATTCAGCCTCCATTCACGACTACAACTCCATAATGGCTGTGTAATATCCCCATTGAAATGTATAGGCTTCTTTTCTTCGGTAAGTCATAAGACACTGAGAATATGAGGATTTGTTTATTATCTCTCCTTACTGGTCTCTTCACGACCTCAGTCTCTGTTCACGAATGCAATTATATAATCGGTTTGGAATTATTAGCCAGCGAAATGTATAAGGTTCTGGTTCTTTATCAAATGCTCATCAGGACAAGTTTCAAAGGCCACGGAGAAGATTAGTAGGGTTCTCACGAGTGTTTGATTGTTGTTGTTCTTGTTCTTGGTGTGGGATCTTAGTTTCTATCACTGTTATCTTGGAAACAACCTTGGAAGCCAGTTATTTCCACTGCAGCTAGAGAGAGAGAGAGAGAGAGAGAGAGAGAGAGAGAGAGAGAGAGAGAGAGAGAGAGAGAGAGAGAGAGAGAGAGAGATGTACGGTTATTATGCTCATGTCTCGTAAAATTTTGGTGTATTTTTTGTCAGTCTCTCTCTCTCTCTCTCTCTCTCTCTCTCTCTCTCTCTCTCTCTCTCTCTCTCTCTCTCTCTCTCTCTCTCTCTCTCTCTCTCTCTCTCTCTCTCTCTCTGCATTGACAGCCAAGAGACGTTATCCTTCTCATACCCAACGAAACTTTTATCTATTTTTATTTTTCTCTGTGTCCCTTCCCCCTCGATCGTTTGTATCCGTTTCTCATACTTTTACTACCCATATCCCTATTACCTCCTTTGCTTTTCCTCCTTATCTGACAAGGAAGCTCTCTCGCTCTCTTTCTCCCCTTTCCCCTCAATCATCCGTCTATCAGTCTCTCTCTTCTTATTCATAACACTCCCATTACTTCCCCTTCTTATAATAACGGGCATATTTATATTTTTTTCACTGCATACCCATATCCATACCTAACGATGACCTGAGAAGTCTCCGACGGGGGTAGACAGTCATGGTACTTGAGGTCACTGCGGAGGGACGATGACGAAGTAACATATGATACACGTCACTTCATCTGAGTTAACTTTTGATAACTTTACGGGGAGGGGCGGGGGGAGGGGAATGAGAGAAATAAGATCTTTTTTTATGTAAGAGCACTGGCTGTCTGCTAGTCCCAGAAGAGTAGAGCCATAATGATTATATAAATAAGCGTCTTGAAACTCGCCACTAAAATGTTTGAAATACTCGATCACTCATTTCCCTGCCAGTGGTGTGTTTCGAAATGCTCTACACTTGCTGCACCAGACTGTTTTATCAAGCTTGCGTAGTCATAGCAGTCAGTGTTAATGCAGGGATGATAGAGAGTGTCTGGCAGAGACGCTGAAGGGGAAGAGCATCTGTTTAGGGCCTTCACTGCTATGTTTGTCTCTCGTTAGCATTGAGAGCTTTGTAAAGGAAATGGTTTGCAAGGATACAGAAAAAAAAGGAGCATGGGAAGTTAATTTTTTTATTTATGATCAGAATTACTTAAGATACTGTAGTACATTTATGGAGGTGTGTATGTAAAAAAAAAATTGTAGCAGTGAAAGATTAAGTTTATGTTGTGTTTTCCTGTGGTGTTGTGTCTTTTCTCAGCCACAAAACAAATAAAAAAAATTAGTGCATGTGTAAAACTGTTTTAGGTGTGTATGGGAAAATTGATGATGCAGTGAAAAATGAAATTTATGTTGTGCTCTCTCGTAGTAGTAGTGTAAGATAATGGGAAGCTAATTTTGTCCTCGTAAGTTACGTAACTGATGTATTGCAGTACACGTGTCTAAAACAGTTGTAGGTGATTATGGGAAGATTTATGTAGCATTAAACCTCCTCGATGCTAGCAGTGAAAGATAAAGTAATATGTGCTGTGTTCTGTGGTGTCTGGAGAGAACGGGAGATCATCTTTGTCTTTTCTTTATAAAAAAAAAGTATCAGAAAAAATAAATAGATGCTGTGTTCAGTATTGATATGAACAATGGAAGTGAGCTGGAAAGGTTAGTGATTGTAATGAATTTAATAGTGTATAGAAGGGTAGTGGCGATAGTGAAGTCGTTGTAAAAACAGTTGTAGTGTAGATGGGTAGGGATAAGGAAACGGTATTGGTTGCAGTGAGGGAGGCAGCGTTTGGGAAGCGGTAAATGTGAACAGTGTATACAGGGGTAGTGGGTAGTGGTGATAGTAAAGAGTCCTTGTACAAACAGAATAGTATGGATGGGTTACAGCAGGAATAAGAACGCAATAGTGGTGAGGACGAGGGGGAGAGTGTCTGGGAAGCGGTAAGTGCGAACGAGGAAGGCAGTGTTTGGGAAGTATATGGCTCTGGGGGTGTCTCTCGTAAATAAAGTAGGGCGAAGTGTGACTGAGGAGGCTTCGTGCTCTTGAGCCCCAAACACGAGCTACCATGACCCTAATTCCGGCACCTGAACCTCCTGCTAATCCCTCCGTGAAGACGCTACAGGTGTGAGGAGGGTGTTGTCGTAGCGCCCCGTAATCCTCTCTCCCTCTCAGCCCAGCATAGCACACACCTGCGTGGTCGTAATGGTGTTCAGGTGTGCATATATAAGTGTAGCAATTTACGAGCAAGCTGCACGCTTCTCCCTCAAAGCCGTTGGTGGAGTTGTGTTAAGAAGTTGTGTGCGTGTCTCTATTATTTTTACTTGCTGACTGTTGTAAATAAATGTAGTCAACAAGTGATTTAAGAAAGTATAGTGATTACGTAATGTTTTTTTATGTGTACAGTAAATATATCTTGGTTACCACAGTTTTATTGTTGTTTTCTTTGTATTACGGTGTTAAGTTGTAAATGATATCCTGTGGTCGGTAAATATCTGTCAATCTGTGTGTGAGCGTGTGTGTGGTGCTGACAGAGGAAGGCAGAGACATACATACGTGATTTATTCCCCCAAAGCGGTTACTGGAGTAGTGTTAAAGGCATTTGGATGAGTGTTTGTGTCTGTGTTTCCCTATGTGTGTCTGCGTTTGTGTGCACAGTACTGACGAAGGTGCAGAGAGGAAGCCGTGACATGCATTCGTGGCTCATTCCGCCCCGTCCCGTCCTCCAGAACCGTGACACGTGTTTATATATAGCATTGCGTGTGCCTTGAGCCCCGGCCCTCCCCTTCTTACCTTCGCCGCCCCCTCTATAAGCGTGATGGATGCTGGAGGTGAGCTGGGCCGGGGAGGTGGGGAAAATATGCTTAATGGTGTTAGTTATTAGTGAGGCAGGTGGTGATGGTGATAGTGGTGGTGGTGTAGGGTGAGAAGCTAAATGTCTGATGCAGCAGATGATGGTTCCTGCGCGGTGATGCTTGTGGTAGTGTTGATGATGGTGACAGTCAGACAAAGATTGTGTTCCAGGATGGTGGTACAGGTGTTGCTGATGGTAAAGATGATGTAGTGACCATGCTCGGGCGTAGTGATGATGGAGATGGTGCAGCAATGGTGTTTCGGTGTGTTGGTGCAGGTAATGGTGGTGACACAAGCGTACAAGAATGGCAATGGAGGTAGTAGTAGTGGTGCTGTTGTGGTTGTGACAGTGGCTGTGGCGGTGGTGATGGTAATGCAGGTGGCGGTGGTGGTGTGGCAGCGGTGTGTGATGGACTGGTGCAGCAGGTCACGGCAGACACTTGGCGGAGGTGCCAGGGAGACACAAGGCCAGCCAACGCTCCCCACTCGCCCACAAGGACATTCAGATGGAGTTTGTTTGTTTCTTGGACGCGGGCGGGGCGGGGCGTCTAGTGAGCAGCGGGGCGGCGGGGTTATCAAAGCTGCTTCTGGGTGCTTGAGTGCCTCGCTTTTATGGACCATTAGCAGACGTTTCCCTCATAAGAACAATTTCCATGGCCATATAAGTGATTAGTCGATTTTTCATAAGCGTTTTTTTTTTCGTTAAACTATTACTAGAATCATAAAACCACTCCTGAAAATCTCATAAGAACTATATTCAGTCTTCGTAAATGATTAGTCGGTTCTTCATGCTTTTTGGTAAACTATCAATAGAATCGTTTAGGCAGCCTTGAAAACTCTGAAAACTTATGAACTGTATTCGTAAACATTTCTCTCTTAAAAACTATTCTCAAAAACCTTGTATAAAAACCTATATAATCAGTAGTTATTTTTTTCCCCAGTTGATTATACAGAATACACGTTAAACCATGGAAACACTCTTGAAGACCCTGACAATTTGCGCTACAAATCCTGTTAAAAATAGTCAAAGCAGGATGCTAGAATGTTTAAAATACGATCCTATGTATAGTAGCTGTCAGGGTAATGAAATGTCAAACAAGACAACACCATAAATCAAAAAAACTTTTTAACCAGTATGAAGACCCTGGGATGACCCTCACCTTCTTGTCAGGGTAATGAGACGACAGGAAAGACAAAAACAGTACACCAAGAACGCACTTAGCAGTATAAAGAAACAACATGGATGACGAACAGTATACCAAGCAAGCACAAAGTAATGAGACGCGAGGAAAAGCAAAACAATACACCAAGAACGCACTAAAAAGTCTGTAGAGTATTTGTAGACCTTACACGGCCCTCAGCTCCTTGTCAGCAGCCATGAAGATCCGGAAACAGTTAAAATAGAGCAAGAAGTGGATCCCCTAAGACGCAGGCTGGCTGGTGAGTTACTGCCTCCACTCCCACCGGTGTCGCCTTTCTGACTAATCGGTTTACTTTTCGTCAAACTTGTTGGGCAAAGCAACGCGAGAAGACCACGGCCACGCTGACTGACCCACCCACCCACCTGCTCTCACTGGGAGAGAGGGGGAGGGATAAGGGAGAACAGGAGAAGTTTAAAGATCTCTAGAAAGTTTAAAAATGGAACTTAGAAAACAAAAGGATGGGTATTTTTAGATATTATTTATTATTATTTTTATGGGTATGTGTGTTTGCGTGTGTCAGTGAGACAAGGCTTTAACTGACAGAACTGACTACTACTGAGGTGAGGAATATATATATATATATATATATATATATATATATATATATATATATATATATATATATATATATATATATATATATATATATATATATATATATATATATATATATATATATATATATATGACTGAATATATGTAGATGAGGAGGAGGAGGAGGAGGAGGAGGAAATACAGGAAGAGGAGGATGGGGAGATGATGCGTGTGCCTAGAGAGAGAGAGAGAGAGAGAGAGAGAGAGAGAGAGAGAGAGAGAGAGAGAAGGGATAATGTTAGCGGCAAAAAATACGTCGCAACCCACACACGGCAGCTACCTGAGTCTGAGTCTCGAGTCTTGGCACTGGGGCGAGATGCACTCTTTTATTATTTCCCTCCCTCCTTCCTTCCTCCGTGACTGAAGAAATGTATAGTTATGACCTTTTTCTTATTTCCCCTCTCTTCCTTTCCTCCTCGGTGACTAGAGAAGTGTATAATGAATAAGAATCGAGCAACCTTCCCACTCACTATCGCTGCGTTTAATGTTCTCCGTCATTCATCAGTTGGCCTCGACCCAGAAATGTATAATCATGAATAGGAATCGAGTAACATTCCCATTCACTATCGCTGTTTTTGATATTTTCCCTCAGTGCTAAGTCCCACTCGATCCGCTGACGGTCTCCTTATAAAACACGACTGCTGGTAGATTCAAAAGACATCAGAACACTTAGCACTGAGAGAACGAGACGCATAACACTGTGGAAAGGGAGTGTTGTTTGTTATTCTTGACTTGTGACTCCTCCTCAGTCCTCACCCACCTTATCCCACACACCTTCCAAACCTTCCCACTCTCCTTCATTCCCTCCCTCCCTCTCCTTTATACTTGTTAAAGCTCTTTATGTTAATTACCATGGAAGTAACCTTTATTAAATATCCAAAGGAAGGAATAGATATCACTCAAATTTGTCCATCTATCTGTCTATTTATTTATCTCTTTGTCTGTGTCTATCTACTGCCAGGGATTTGAACCAGAGATGGAGTACGTAGGTAGGTTAGCTTCGGGACCAGCAAACCAGGGTAGTTGCCAAGGAAGCTAATTGGAGTGTTTTTGTTGGTGGTGTTTTGTTGCTGTGTGTGTGTGTGTGTGTGTGTGTGTGTGTGTGTGAGGTACAAGACGGGTTGTGGTAACAACTGTTTTAACAAATATTAGCGACTTAATTCGTAAAGTAAGGCTTTTGGTGTCGGATCGTGTTTCATAAGTCAAGTTAGTCTTTCGTCTCTCTCTCTCTCTCTCTCTCTCTCTCTCTCTCTCTCTCTCTCTCTCTCTCTCTCTCTCTCTCTCTCTCTCTCATTATCTTTTCTCCCTTTCTCCCTATCCTTTCCTTCCCACCCCTTCCCATATCTTTCCTTCCCTCCTTTCTTCATCAACCCTCCACCCTCCCTGCCTCTCTCTCTCTCTCTCTCTCTCTCTCTCTCTCTCTCTCTCTCTCTCTCTCTCTCTCTCTCTCTCTCTCTCTCTCTCTCAGAAGGGGCGTTGTTTCCAGAGCTGGCTTCATTAGCATTACCTCTTCCGGCACCACCAAGTACCCATTTTCCCTCCGGTTTTTGCATTCCCCGCCACCACTGCATCTTCTGTTTTTTGGCGTCGTGTATCAAGTTAAGCCGCCCGTCCGCTATTTAGGAATGACGGGGGGATGGCGGTGGGAACCATAATAGGTGGGCGAGTCGGCAAGGGAAGGGAAGGGAAGGAGGGAAGGGAGACGCTATGGGAGTGAATCAAACAAGGGAGAAAGAGTTGTAGATGGAGGGCTGTTTGTGTTTGGCTGCATGGGGACTGCATATAAAGTGCGAGAAAGGGAGGGAGGAAAGTGAGGAGGGAAAATGGATGAGATGATAGTGTTGAAAGTTAGATGTCTGATCTGAGGGAGAGAAATGAAAAAAAAAAAAGGGAAGGGGAATAAGAATCATAAAGTGATAGAAGGGCGACAAATAAAACCGAGGATCATGCATAAGAAAAATTGGAATGGATAGCGAATAGGAATAAAACAAGTGACGAAAGGAGAAAAAAACTATAAAGTGAGGAACATGAGAATAAAAAGTAATCTGGAAGACGATTACGAATAAGAAAAGATAGTAACAAAGGACTGACAAAGAAAATAAGGTATGAAGAAAGTAAGCATGCAAACGAATAACTAAGAAAAAAATTACTAACGAAGGGATAAATGGAGGTAATCCTGATGAGGGGTTAACTAGGAAAGGACAAGGGAAGGGAGGAAAAAAGACGGGGGGAAAGGTTTTAAGAGAAACCATTTTTTTTTCTTTCTGACCTGAATGGAGAAAGCGAACAAACAGATTTGTAAATACGAGTAAACACGAGGGCGAGCAGCGTGGCACTCCTTCCCGGGGCCATTAAGGGAAGATGCCAGTAGAGCCGCCGGGTTGGCACTGCGGGGAGTACAAGGTGCAGGGGTGAGCTGGGGAGTGACACTGGTGAAGGCCGCCAGACCCCAGCAACATGCCAGTCGACCCTTCATTAACATTTAGTACAAGTCCTCACGCATCCTACTGGGGAGAGAGAGAGAGAGAGAGAGAGAGAGAGAGAGAGAGAGAGAGAGAGAGAGAGAGAGAGAGAGAGAGAGAGAGAGAGACGAGAATGAGTGAAGAATAAAATGTTATTGACAAGTAAATATAATGGAAATAATGAGAAAAGTGTGATGTTTATCGTGTATCGTGTGGTTTTAGTATGTCCGTGATTACAAGTCTAATAATCTGCGACACTTGTGTACTTTCAATGTGTTTAGTATTCTTTTTCAGTCTTAAATCCTCTTCTTATATCTGCTTACCGTGTTTATTTCCTAGTACAGTCGTGATAGCTTCGTCCTAGCACCTCTGGGATCCCACGGGCCATTGCACCTCGGGGGATTGAGCCATTCAGCCTCATTTAGCGCCAGTGTGAGTGGAGGAAGTCCGGGCGGTGGGGGTGACGGGTGGTGTGACGCTCCCTGGGGACATTACACTAGACTAGCTGGCGATGCTTGGGGTCTCGTTTGGGTCGCTTTCCCTCGCTGACTCTGTGACGGGAGAGGCACAACCACACACAAACAAATAAAAAAAAAAAAAGTAAAAAAAGGGGAAAAAATGGTGTGAGAATGAGTAGTGTCGGAGAAGCACACCGGGAAATGAAGTACAGAAAAAAAAAATGACATGAGGATAAATGGTGATGGAGGGAACTAGTGCAGGGAAAAATGTCAGTGAGAGAGAGAGAGAGAGAGAGAGAGAGAGAGAGAGAGAGAGAGAGAGAGAGAGAGAGAGAGAGGAGAGAGAGAGAGAGAGAGAGAGAGAGAGAGAGAGAGAGAGAGTGTCGGAGCAAAGCTTACACAACCTAACTTATTTACTTGGTCTGAAGAGCGTTTTGCGGTGATCATCTGTCATAAATGCATAATAGTAGCTACGTACTGTAAACATGACGTCGAGTCGAGTAATGTGACGGGAAAATGAAGAAAATGTATATAATCATATATAAAAAAAACGAGGATAAAGTTACAAGAATATTACAAAATGAGGGCAGTATACAGCCACTATCTATGTTTTGTACTGACTAGTGACTCACCTGTTTCTCTCACGCTTGCAGAGTGAACCTCCAACCCCAGCGATGGCGAGCTCCACGCTGAGCCTCATCTACAGCAACAGACCGCAGCGGCTGACCCAGGTGAGGCTCGGGGAGGAAGGGTGGAAAGAAGGAAGGAAAGATGGCCACGTGTGTGTGTGTGTGTGTGTGTGTGTGTGGCTTTGTGTTGTGGAGTTTGTGGAGGCGAAGGTTTGGGTGTGTTATGAAGATTAAGTGGTGTGTGTCTGTGTTGTGGAGGTAAGTGTGTATGTATGTGTTTAGGTGTGTTAATGATGTGAGGTGTGGGGAGATCAAGAGGTTTGAGTGTGTTGTGAGAGTAAAGAGAGAGGTGTGTGTGTGTGTGTGTGTGTGTGTGTGTGTGTGTGTATGTGTGTGTGTATAGGAATGTAGAAATATGCAGTAATGCTAATGGCAATGATCACTGGTTAGCATATCAAGGGAGGATCAAAATCAGGAGACCAGATGAAAGTAGAGAACTACATAAGGATACAAGACCCAGGCGGATCGGGAGCGTGGTAACGGAGGCGGAGGCGGAGGCGGTGGAGGTGGTGGAGGGTGCAAGAGAGGGCAAAGGTCACTGCTCAGAGGGCACAATTCACGCCTTACACGACACTCGGTTCATGTAGGGGAGCAATCCTGGTGTGAGTCATGCTTTCTCGCTGGGAGGGGCAAGCAGTAAGCGTTTCTAAACTTTCCGTTCTCTTATCTCTTACATTTAACAGGCTGCAGTAGATGATAGCAGGGAGTTACTGGGAGTTTCAAGGGTAGTTTTTAGATTCTAGTGATAGTTTAACAAGATTTCTGCTTCGTTTAACTTGAAAGTCACTCATTTGAACCGTGGCCTTTACAAACAGTCCTAATGGGAGAAGAAAACGATTGAGATTACGAGATTCTGAAACACTTCTGCGCTGCACTTCCACTGCATTCAGAAGATTCTAATAGCTGAAGTTATAAGGGTTTTGAATGGTGTTTTTTTTTTTTATGGTTCTAGTTACAAATTAACAAGACTACTAAATTATAAACAGGAGAAACACACTAGAAAAACCCAGCTAATTGTCTCCGTGGCTTTTGAAAATAGTCGTGGAGAGAGAGCAGAGCGCTTCTGAATACGGGCCTAAGAGCGACGCAAGTACACATTCATGTTCTGAGCGGCTAGGAAAAAAAAAAGTTAATCCGCTGTGACTGCTGCCCTCCTTACCAGCACATTCTCTCTCTCTCTCTCTCTCTCTCTCTCTCTCTCTCTCTCTCTCTCTCTCTCTCTCTCTCTCTCTCACCAGGGGGGCATTAACCTGACATAACCGGGCTGTGGAAGGCGCCGGAATCAAGGGTTGAAGGTGCTGCTTAATAATCAGGTTTGCGACTGAGAGAGAGAGAGAAAAAAAAGAAAGTAAGAGGGCAGGTTAGTCATCACTCACGCGGCTTGAAATGCGTACGTTTTCCATTTTACGTTGTATGACGGGGAATACTTGAATGTTTTCCAGCGCTTGTCAGTAGGAGTAAGATGGCTTGTTTGTAATACTTGCACGAAAAACAAATGACTGATGGTTAAGTTTTAATTATAACTTTTAGGCGATTAATATTAACGAAAAGAAAAGTACTGAGCGATGAAAACTGACAAAATCACTGATATATTGACTTTTAATTCTAACTTGTAACACGGGGTGAAAACAGTGACAGGAGAGCAATAGGGTAGAATATCAGGTGGCTATGTCATGTGTTCTTGTCCCTTCCCCAATCACGCTCCGCAGCACCGAACCCTCCCCGAACTTATTCCCGCCAGCCCTCAGGTGTGACGCTCACGCTGCCTCACGTGCGGGCAATGCAGGGCCGCCCACTACCTACCCAGCACTACACAGCTTCCTCGCTAGGCATATAATCTAGAATGGATTGCGTGCGTTTCCCCTTCTCTTGATATTTTTTAAATTCTATTTTATTGTGGTAGTGTGATCCTTTTCTCAGTATTATTCTTGCGTTTATTATTGTAGTAAGCATAGGAACAAAATTGAGGGAATAAGATATGCAAGGCAGGTGTGAAAGGCCAGCAAAAAACAACACTCCCATATAGATCCAAGTTAAAGCTGAAGACGAGAGAGAACACACGATGATAAACACTGCACTTTAACTTACCATTCATTTCATGTAAACAATAATAGAGCTATACTTAACATAAAGACAAGGTAAATCGACATACAGTAATAAACCCTCAATATCTTATTATTCCTTCCTTCCTAACATAAATATATCAGTACAGTGGTAAACCCTTAATATTGTACCACTCCTTCCATATGAATTCCTTCCATATGAATACGAAGGCAAGTTAGATGAACATATAATGATAAATCCTCAACACTTTATCATTCCTTCTATATAGACACTAACAGAAACACAATCAATATAAGAGAGAGATCTACTACTTAGCATGAAGGCAAGTTAGATGAACATATAATGATAAATCCTCAATATTTTATCATTCCTTCTATATGAACACTAACAGAAACACACTCTATATAAAAGCAAGAAAATGAAAACACAGCGATAAACTCCAATTTCACCATTCTTTCTTTATGAACAGTAATAGAACTACTTCAAACACGAATACAAGATAGACGGAGACGCAGTACTAAAATAAGAAGTAACACAAACCCGGTACAGCAACATTAAGGAGACAGATGAAGGGAGGAAATAATGAAGGCAAAGCATACCAACGTCAAGCGATGTAGGGCAATACAGCGCGGCCTTGTGCGGTCACTCCCCCAGCACGAGACCATAAGAGGGAGGTAATGATGCCAGACACCATCTCGCGCTCCCACAACATTCACTTAAATTCTTGATGGTCGTTGACTCTCGGTGCCATGGCTTCAGTTTTATTTATTTTATTTATTTATTTATTTATTTTACTTTTTTTTTTATATTATGGATGCCGTCAAGGAAAATTGTTGGTTTAGGATGTTTTTTTAATTTTTATTTTTTATTCTATTTATTTATTGATTTATTTTTTGTAATGAAGGGTTTTTTAGAAATGATCTTTGTAAATTATACTTAAACTGCTACATTTTATCGTATTCATTAAAAAGCTTTTTTTTTTTATACTTCTTTGGGAATTGAGGAAAAAAGTGATTTTTTTTTTGTGCTACGTGAAGACAACTTTGTCATGAGTTGCGCTACGGGAAGAAAAACTAATCTAAGCAATCATGGTAATACTAATAATAATAACTATCTAGAAAATAAAGACCTAAGCATTTTTTTTTTTTTATGAAGACGACAACGTATATCTTTATCTACTCTATTTCAACCAACAACTAGTGATATTTTAACCAACAACTAGTGATATTGTAAAGTCTTGGAGTTGAAGTACTAAACGGACTAATGTCTCCTCGAGAGTCGTCAATCCCAGAGTCAGGTTCCCAAGATCCCTCCGAGTGACTCGGCGAGGGGCGCGTGCAAACCGTGGGGCGGATTAGAAGACCAGTCGTGTGGGAAACTCCTGCACGTAACCTAAGAGCGCCAGTCAGTCAGCCCGTCAATCCAGGCGCGGCTCAGGTTGTCCCGTGTGAATCTTAATTAATTCGGTGGTTTTTTGTCAAGGCGCGTCTGTTTTTGGTTTATCTATCTATTTATATTTATTTATTTGTTATTTTGTTGTGTGGATTTTGTTGTGTGGCTACATACATATTCTTTCTTATTTTACTGTTTATTATTTTTAGTTAGGGTTTGTCTGCGAGATTTGAACTGGGGTAAAAGTGAGTTTGCATATAGGAAAGAAAAATCTGTAGAGTGAAAGTAGGTTTGCATAAATAAAAGAATAAAGTCTGTTGTGACATAAATAGAGAAATAAAGGAGTGAATCTGCTAAAAAATAACAAGTTAACCAGACAAACAGGTGGAAGAGGAGGTGGGCAGGAAGCTCGGGACTAGCCACGTATACTGGAGGAAAGCCAGGAGTACTGAGGGAAAGTAGCTGGTGAGGGAAATAACAGGTGCGTCAGGGTTCAGCGGGCGTCACAGTGCTACTAAAATATAATAAACTAAAATAAGCAGAGCAGGGCGTTCAGCTTGTATTGCACGAGGCTCTGTGTGGCGTGATGTGAGGCAGGCGTCGCACACACGGAGGGCAGGACCGTGCGGAGTAAGGGGGAGTCGAGGTGGTCTTTACTATTCAAGCGCCAGCACGGGAGCATACCCAGACACCCTCAGAAGGAGTGGAGTGTTGTTTTCTATCCTTGACTCTGTCCTTTTGAGGCGCAGGTGACGCTCCCTGCCTGCGGTGCCTGGGGTAAAGGGAACGCGCGGGGCAGTCACATGGTCCACGTCCATGTGATGGACACTGCGTCGTGAATGTTAAACTGCAATAATTTTACACCACATTCTTGTCACACTAACTATCTGCAGTTACTTACTGGCTATGCTCAAGTAGCCTCCAAGCGAGGACTGGACAACGTCATGGCGAGGCGGGGCATGTGGCACGTCAGGAGGGCGGGCTGGTGCTTCGCCTCCCAACCTTCCGTCCCCTGGTCCCGGCACCCCTCAGTACTGGTGTGCGTCTTGATGCGGACACTGCTGTATGATAGACTTAGATTGACACTCTGATAGACTTAGATAGATACAGTGTTAATGCTATGATGTTAACCGGTTCTCACGTCCTACTTTCTTTATTTTTGGCAGGTTGTGGCGACGCTGATCGTGGCACTGGGACCACTGGCGACGGGTCTGGGCAAAGGTTACTCTTCCCCCGCCCTCGCCTCCATGCAGCTGCCGGCCCCCACCAACAGCACGCAGTCTTACTACTTCACCATCACTCCCGAGCAAGGGTCCTGGATCGCTTCCCTATCTCTACTCGGCGCTTTCTTCGGCGGCATTCCCAGCGGCCTGGCGATGCGACTGGGCAGGAAGAGTGTTCTGGCAATGGTGTCCCTGCCCTTCGCTCTGTCGTGGCTCCTGACGGTGTTCGCCTCCAGCGTGTATATGGTGTACGCCTCCTCCTTCATGTGCGGCATCTGCTCGGCAATCGTGTCGCTGGTCACGCCGGTGTACATCAGCGAGATCGCCCACCCGGAGATCCGCGGATGCCTCTGCTCGGTGGCCAAACTGACCACCAACGTGGGGATGCTTATGTCTTTCCTGCTTGGCGTGTACCTTGACTGGCGCCAACTGGCCATGGTGGCGTCCATCGCCCCGGCGCTGCTCTTCCTGGCGCTCATGCTCATCCCCGAGACACCGAGCTACCTGCTGTACCGCGGCCGCGAAGACGACGCCGCCACCTCGCTGACGTGGCTGCGAGGAGGCCTGGATGTGACCCAGGAGCTGGACACCATGAAGGCCAATATAGAGGTCATGCGCAAGGACTCTGAGGTCACGTGTTACAGGGAGTGGCGCCGTGACCTGGTCAAGCCCGTCCTCATCACCTGTGGCCTCATGGTGTTCCAGAAATTCAGCGGCGCCAACGCCTTCAACTTCTACGCGGTGCCGATCCTGAGCGAGGCCTTCGTGGGCATCAACCCGTATAGCGCCGCCGTGGTGGTGGGCCTGCTGCAGATCCTCGCCGGCATGGTGTCGTCCGTGCTGATCGACACCGTGGGTCGCCTGCCCCTGCTGATTGTCTCTAACCTCCTCATGTCCACGGCTCTGGCGGGTTTCGGCACCTTCCTGTATGTCACGGGCAGCGATAACGGCGTGGACGCTGGCGCCCGCATGGATTGGATCCCCCTCACCTGCGCGCTCATCTTCCAGGTGGCCTTTGCTCTGGGCATCTCCCCCATCTCCTGGATCTACATCGGCGAGCTGTTCCCCTTGAAGCACCGCGGACTTGGCGCCATTGCGAATTCCGTGAGTTACGCGTGTTCCTTCGCCAGCGTGAAGACCTTCGTCGACTTCCAGCTGCTGCTAGGGCTGTACGGGGCCTTCTGGCTGTACGCGGGCATCTCCATAATTGGTCTGGTGTTCACAGTGTCCTTAGTGCCTGAGACTAAAGGGCGCGGTCTTCAGGAGATGCAGGACTATCAGACGCAGGAGAAGTACTCTCCGATGTACAGCGAACAGGAAAAGGAGAACAAGTTGATACCTTAAGTCTCTGTCTCTCGTGTGTGTTCAGGCGGACTGTGCCTTTGCATTTCGGGTCCCCAGCGGGTCCTGAGTGGCCCTGCTGGGGTGCATCACAAAGTGTTCTTCGTGGAGGACATCGCTGGCGTGGCTTTGGGTAGGTGGAGAGCTGCAGCGCCACTGATAATCTGCCTGCCCAGTGCCTCCCACGCCCCGCTGCCCCAACTTGTCGTGCGTGTGTGCGTATACGTGTAGTGTATGCATAGAGGTGTGTACAACTTTGGTATACATAGGCAGGAGAGAGTATGTGATTATGTGTACGTTTGTGTTTGTGTAGACAATTCAGTATACTCATTTTGTTCCTTCAGCCGTGAAGTGATGAAGAATGATTTTTTATTTTCTTAAAAACAACCCGTTTTTTTTTGACGGGTATAAGAATCATTTGTAATGTATAGTTGTGTGTGTGTGTGTGTGTGTGTGTGTGTGTCTCATTATGTATGTAAATAATGTATATATTTACCAAAGCAATGATAAGATCGTGTTAATTTATTAGACAGTATTGTTAGTCTGTACAAAGATGAACTGCCTTTCTACTATATTTCTCTAAAGTCTTTGTAATGATGCTTGAACAAAAAATAAGACCGATGTACAAAGTTTGGATACCCTACGTTTGTCTTCCTGAGAGAGAGAGAGAGAGAGAGAGAGAGAGAGAGAGAGAGAGCAGGAAATAACCAGCAAAAAATACACCAGATGAGTTCAAAGCTCCAAAGCGTCAAACATTATGAAACTGAGGCTTCATACCTATGGGAACCCGAGGGCCGGAACCGCACTCAGTCTTAGTAAGTCACGGGTGTTCCTCGGCGCCTCGTGGTCTGCCGCGTCCTGAGGGGAGAAACTGTGCTAGATACCGTGAGGAAATATTCCGTATTGCGTTTGGCCAGAGGAGGATATAGGAAGCTGTAAAAATTTAATGTCATCACTCCATATATAATTTATTCTCTTTCCGTTGTTCTTATTCTTTTACACCTTAATTTTGTTTTCGTCTTCCTCTATCTCAATTTCACTATCGTCACATCATTGTTTATTTTTTTCCTTCCTATTTTTTTCTATCATCCATTTTTTTTTTATTTTCCTCGCTTTTACTACCACATGTTTTTTTTATTCCTCCTCTTTATCATAACTGTCTCTGTCATCACTTTTTTTCCTTTCCTGTTGTCTCTGTCATCACTTTTTTTCCTTTCCTTCCTATGACCCACTGTTAGAGAAATCATGAAACGCTATTACACCGTTGAAGAGAGAGTGAGAGAGAGAGAGGGGGGGGGGCACCAGACTATCTCGAGACTGCTGGTTCAGTCAAGCGCAGTACGTACAAATCTTTCCTCATGGTAAAGCACTCTTCCCACATCCGCCATCCGCATCAGTGCCTCTCGCGTACAAATAACCGTACAGTGAGTGACGGCATTGCCCACGGTGGTCTGGTGACGATCAGTGAGTCGAACTGGACCCAACATCTGCTGAAGGTGGAGAGGGAAGTATACACAAGGCAGTCAACGTGTCCGAGAAGTCTGTGACGTCTGGCTGGCTGGTGAGTGCTCTGTGATTGTATCCTTAAGCATTTTTGGCATCTTATTGTGCCTCTGGTGTATCGAAAACGTGTACATTAGAGGTTCAATACATGTATGTCAATTTGGGAGGAAGGTTAGAGATACGAGTGGTGGTTTGGATATGTCAGGAGGAGAGACAAGGTGGATGTGGGGAGGAGAATGTTGGAGATGATCTACTCGGCAGGGGAAAGAGAGGAAGGTCTACGTCAGGGATGGTTTATGGGTGTAATGAAAGAAAACCTACGTATAATGAGTGTGACTGAGGAAGGCGTGGAAGACTGAATGTTGGTAAAGGTTGATCTGCTGTGGCGACACCTAACGGGAGCACCCAGAACAGCAACAACAACAATAATAATAATAGTAATAATAATAACAATAACAATACTACTACTACTACTACTACTACTACTACTACTACTACTACTATTAATAGTAATAATAATAATAATAATAATAATGAAACTAATAATATCTGTTATTTTGAGCAGGCCCGGGGAAGTTATTTCGGAATTTTAAAACTATTTTCACGAGTTTAGGGTTAGTTAAGAACGATTCCACATCCATGAAAGGGAGGAAGCACTCAAGAAAGCCCGACCACTTATCTGTGACTTTTAATAGTCTTTATAAGAGTCCAAAGCGTTTAAGAATACTACCTCTGACTTACAGCCTTTTACAATGCATCATGTTGCTTTTTATTATTATTACATTACAAACGTGATCACGTAGGAGCGCCTCAATGTAAACACAGTGTTCAAATGGTTTGGTGGCAAGGATGGCTCTCTCAACGATCCCCGAGGCCATTATTGCACAACTGCATTTTCAAAGTAGCTTTTCCCAGCAGCAAGATATCTAAGTGTTATGATCACCTTCATTTCGGGGGAAAGTGGATTTCTCCTCTCTGTGTCACTCTGTAGGGCTTTCCTCACTATAAATCAGTGACAAAAAGAATATATGCACAGTCGTGGTCAGAAGTCGAGTAACTAATTGTACCTACTTACAATGTGTTTTACTTTTTGCTTCACCCTTAAATACTCTGACTTATTTACGGTGGTGATGGTGTTGATAGTTACCGTACAGAGTGAAGGATTACTTTATGGATGAGGATGACCAGTGGAAATAGATAGGCATGTTTCGTGCTAGATGGATTATGCAAAACTGGAGAACTGAGAGAAAACATGAGAACGTATAGGAAGAGAGGTAGATACAGGACATATGACCTCGATTGTACTTCAGCCACACTCCCACCATACACGGAACTCTTCTCCAAACAACACTGGCCGCTCGTAGATAGCTTGAAGTGTCAGTACAATAACATTCCCAGCACTGCCGCGTGATGCTGTGGGAAGACTGACTCTTTGTTTACCGTGGCGCGTTGGTAGTGGTGGTGGTGGTGGTGATAATGGTAGCGGTGGAAGAGATGAGTTGTGGTGATGGTGAATGAATGAGGCGTGTTGGGTGGTGATGATGGTGATGGTGGTGATGGAGATGAGGCGTGGTGTTAGTGGTGGTAGTGAAGGCTATGAGGCGTGGTGGTGGTGATGATGAAAATGAGGCATGTTGGTAGCGGTGATGGTGAGGTATGTAACCAATAAAACGTGAAGAAAGTGATGGTGGTGGTGAAGGAGATGAGGCGTGCTGGTAGTGGGGGAGGAGGAGAGCTATGATGGTGATGATAATGGTATAGCCAATGAGACGTGGTGGTAATAGCAAAGACGATGACCCCACAGAACCACCACCATCACCACCACCACCTGATTCACCACCTTCACCATCAACACACAACGGCCACGTACTATGCGAGTTAGATAGAAGAGGAGAGAAAAACACACAACCTTGCCATTACAACATGCAAGAGGCGAAATATGCCCCTTGTTCAGCCCTCATAAGTAACAAGGCACCCTTACAGTATCTTTTTTGTTTGGCCTGAACGGAATTACGTGGCGTTAAAATACAATTAGTTGGGCATTACTTAGATCGTATCTCTGATTAGTTAGTGGGCGGCGTCCCCCTGCGTGCCGCGAAGTACAGGGTGCTCAGGAGAGGTCCTTACATACATATATACAGTCGTGGGACAAAAGTCGGATCTTATTCCCTCTCGCTACCTTTGTGTTAAGCGTCTTCCCTGAATCACATGTCCTCTGGTTCTTTTTATGAGTGTATTTGTTATTTATTCATTTTCTCTTTGCATGAGGAGCCAAGGAAAAAAAGTAAATAAATAGATAAAAAATGATATATAGAAAAGTTAAGATAAATAAATAAATAATGATAGGTCAATAAATAAATGGGTACATAAACTAATAAATAAAAAGTAATAATCAATAAATAAAAGAAAACAAAAACAAAGATAAAGTAAACAAATCATAAATAAATGAAATAAAATAAATGAAAGTAAAAATGAAAAAAAAGTTTCACTCAACGTGCAAAGAGAAATGCAGAGGCAGTCAGGGGGTTCCGGAGTCTGCTAACAATCTATCACTTCTCTGGTTCTGGTAGTAGTGAGTATTAATGATGCATGACTTCAGACCATCACCGTGCAGTGGAAACGAGGGGAAAGAATACGAAGGTTGGAGTGAAGAAGGAAGAAGTACTTGAGAGAGAAAAAAAGATGAAGAAAAGGTGACACTAAGATCTGTAGAGAGAGAGAGAGAGAGAGAGAGAGAGAGATATGAGGTTACGCCCTGTACTGATGATAAACTTGCAGCGTGACGTGGTGGGAATTCAGGCGTCCAGCAAGGGGAGGGAAAAAAAAAAAGTTTTTAGTCACTTAACGAGGAAGATGAAGACGTACGGGCAAATAAACGCTTACTTAGACTGAAAGGGAAGAAGACGTGAGAGAGTGAAAAAAAAACAAAAAAAAAAACGGGACGGTAACATAAATGTAAATAAAGATAAAAAAAAGAGAGGAGAGAAGGAAAGAAAAGATGGAAAATGATAATTGAAACGAAACAAGACTAATGGAAAGAAAACGATGACTGTACTAAATGTAAAACTAAAGACAAATAGGAAAAAAAGGCAGGAAGATAAAATGAACAACGGCAAATAACACACACACACACACACACACACACACACACACACACACACACACACACACACACACACACACACACACACACACACACACTAAAACCTCCAATGAATGCACGTACACCATCAACATTTTATACATCCACTTTTTAAAACCTCCCTTATAATCTCCTCCTCCTCCTCCTCCTCCTCCTTCTCCTCCTCCTCCTCCTCCTCCTCCTCCCGTCCCGGCCCTACAATTTCCTCTTATAACTCACGAGTTTTTTTAATTCTCCGAGTCGTGCCGTGTAATTTGCGGGACTGATGAATGTGACGACCTGAATTACAATGTGTGTGTGTGTGTGTGTGTGTGTGTGTGTGTGTGTGTGTGTGTGTGTGGAGATGCTTTGTACGAGTTTATGGAGGAAAAGAAATTTTTTTTTCGTAATTTCAAATGATAAAGTGTTGTGGTATTCATTGAAATGAGAGAGAGAGAGAGAGAGAGAGAGAGAGAGAGAGAGAGAGAGAGAGAGAGAGAGAGAGAGAGAGAGAGAGAGTTTTATTACCATTCGGTCAACAAACACTGTAATGGCATGCGCGCGCGCGCGCGCGCGCGCGAGAGAGAGAGAGAGAGAGAGAGAGAGAGAGAGAGAGAGTGAGTTTTATTACCATTCGGTCAACACAGTAATGGCATGCGAGCGAGCAAGAGAGAGAGAGAGAGAGAGAGAGAGAGAGAGAGAGAGAGAGAGAGAGAGAGAGAGAGAGAGAGAGAGAGAGAGAGAGAGAGAGACTGACAGATGGCATCACAGTTATACCTCATAATATCTCTCTTCCCCTTTCATCCCCTGTATCTTCTTCCTCCTTCCTCTTCTCTACCTTCCCATCATCATTATCTTCTCTTCAATCCCAACATCTCTTTACCTTCTGTATCTTCCTTTTCATTTCTGTACTTTTTTTTTTTTTAAATTTGCAGTAATCATGGTACAGCTATCATATTACAGTGATGTGCTATTTAGAGCCAAAGGTTTTTTAGTAAGATGGTAGAAACCTGTCTTTAGCATACACGTGCCTCTCGGTATAGGGACTTAAAGGCACCGTGGAAACAGAAATCGTGCAACAAAAACATGAAAAAAAAAATAATAATGATAATAATAATAATAATGGGAAAATGGAAGTGAGGGAATTTGGCCTGCTAAATTATCGCACTATTTTCCCCATATTTCTCTTCTCATGGTAAGTGAATTATACTGATTCCTGCAGTTTATCTTCGTTTATTAACAGTAACCTTGAATATAATATCTAAAACAATAAAAATGTAGAAAAAAAAAAGAAAATTATGCTGGATCGTTGTAAAATGACAACATCTTGTAAATTCAATTAAAATCGTGTTATATCAAATTCGTGTAGAAAATATACGCATAAACTGAGAATCACGTGCTGTACCAAGGCAATAAACACACACATTAAAATGACAAGGATCACACTGAAGCACTGAGAGTTCATTTTACAAGGATCTTTCATATTTTACTTGTATCTTTCTCTTCCCCTCTTTTCTCCCTCTGTATAGTCATCTAATGGTCTCTACCTTCTCACTACCCGCTTAATAAAGGCAATGGCGCCACAACGTTTTGTCCACTTGTCTCGGAGCGTAAGAGTGGATGGGCGAGACAGCGTGAGAGAGTGGCACTGTGGCGAGTGATGGGGGACGTGAGGATGGGGTGCCAGGCAGGAAGGGAGAGAAGATTGGTAGGAGCAAGGGGAGGGAGTGATGTGAGATGAAGGAAGAGAATGAGGAAGGGTAAGGATGTAAGAAAGAAAGGAAGTATGGAGAGGAGGAGAAACCAGGAAGGAGGAAGAAGGAAGGGATAAGGGAAGAATGTTGGCGGGAAGAAAAGGAAGTAGGAAGTGAGAAGAGGGAAGAGAGGAGGAATGTTGAGTAGGAGAGAAGGAAAGAGGATGGGAGGAAAAAATCGTAAGAGTGAAAGAAGGAATTAGGAAGTGAAGGGGAGGGAGGGAATGAGAAAGGAAAGAAAAGGAAGGATGGAGAGTAGGTGAGAGAAGGAAGAAGGAAGGAAGGAATGCTATGGAAGGAGAGGAAAGAACTAGACATGAAGGACGGTTGTAAACGAAGAGATGACGTAACTGCACTCGTATATTATGAAACCTTAATTTTCGGGACACCGCGGGATTAAAAGGTACCAAAGATTAAAAATGCATTAGTGTGTTTGCCTTTAATGTTACAGCGCAGAAGAACGAGGTGAAGAGATGAGTTAAAGATGACATCAGTAATATGAATGCATTACTTGATTTCAAGGTACTGAGGATTAAAAACAAAATGCATTAAGACAGCACGATTAAAAACGAAGAAGTGAATATAACAAGACATTAGTAGTATGAATGCAAGGTTTGATTTGAAGCTACTGAAGATTGGAAGGAAAATGCGTTAGTGTTTTATTTTTTGGTTACGTCTGAACTGTTACTCATTACATATATAGCAAAATAAGAAGACAGTAATAAGAAAGTAAAATACGCGTGGTTGACTATCGTGTCTAATTCATCATAGTAATTATCGAACTTTTATAGATGAAAATATTACAGGACATTTATTAGACAGCAAAAATGCACGTGGTGAGTTATCGTGTCTAATGCATCACAGTAATTATCGTACTGTGAAAGATAATACAACAGCAGACCAGTGAGGATAATCAAGGGTAAAACGATGAATGATTGCATCTAATTACCACAGTCATTATCGTACTTTTAAGAGATACCACAAGAATGCAATTGTGAATGATCGTATCTAATTCATCACAGTAATTATCGTACTTTGAGAGATAAAAACCACAGGAAACCAATTAGTAGAAAAATCAAAGCTGAAACATTGAATTATTGCCTCTAATATATCACAGTAATTATCGTACTTTGATCTGGAGGCATTTTGCGTTACTGTCAAGCTGTCAACAGAGTAATTGCTTATGTCATGATGAACAACGATGTTTGGCTCGGTTCCTCAACTCGTTCCGTCGTGAGTGGTGTGCAGGAGAGAGAGGGGAGAGGAGAGGGAAGGAGAACGGGAGGGGGATGGCATGATGGGAAAGAGTACGGAGGTGAAAGACGAGGACTACGATGTATATGAGGAGAGAGTGAGATATTAGGAGGTAAACTATGAGATGAAGTGGTAGAGAGAGAGAGAGAGAGAGAGAGAGAGAGAGAGAGAGAGAGAGAGAGAGAGAGAGAGAGAGAGAGAGGGGGGGGGAGGGACGAGGATTATGAATGACATGTAGCAGACTCAGCAAGGACAACAATAGTAACGGGACACACACACACACACACATACACACACACACACAGTAACATAATCATTCATAACTACTCCAAAATGAAAATACCATGCACAAATGCTTTCTCTATTATTATCACTCTTCTCAGCCAAAACCACGGAGAAGAGTGACAGTGCAGTTCAGTCCAGAATGGTGAATAAATGGTATAGACTCAGCAACCAGATTGTTAGACTCAATAGGTCGCTTTAACTCTTTCATTGCTATTTGTACATTTTTCCTTAATCACTAACCAATCTATTACATCTTCTCTGCCTAGAAATTGCAAAAAATATAATCTTTTTAAACCCTTCTTTCTTGCAAGTGCTAATTAAGATTTCATATGTTACTTTTAGTGCTGTTAATTGTTGCATATCACGTTGAAGACAAGGTTATGGATAAGGGTGACTGCTGGAAATAGGTAAAGCAGGTAATCATATCTTATACTGCACAGGAACCGTCATGTGTAGACCTAATGACTTCTTGCGGCTTCCCTAATATTCTTCTTATGTTAGATTATATCAGGTACACTCAGATACATACGCACGTACAGTACACACACACGCCAAACAAGAAGTGAGTACCGAAGCATCTGATATATGTACGCGTGTGTGTGTGTGTGTGTGTGTGTTTGATTCGTGCAGTGTAACAGTTATTCGTCTTATCTGCATTGCTAGTGCGTCCATCTGCGTGTTAGGTGAAGTGGCTGCGCCGTGACGTATGACAAGCCCCACGCTCCTGGCATTCCCACCGAGGGCACTGGTTGGGAGACGAGGCGCGCACCGGGAGTTGAAATGCATAGATGGTGTTTGAAGGGTTCAGGGGCGAGTGTGGCGATGAGAGAGAGAGAGAGAGAGAGAGAGAGAGAGAGAGAGAGAGAGAGAGAGAAAGAGAGAGAGAGAGATGCAGCTTCGAAACAAGTAATGAGATAGCTGAGATAGCTCCGACACACCTTTCATTGGTAACACTGCTGGGGAAGGCGGAACACACACACACACACACACACACACACACACACGGAACACAAAGGAAGAACAAAGACCACCAGACCTGCAGAAATAGAGACGGTTCATACTTGGGTGACCTTGCAGAGCTACCCTTCCATCCTGCAACCTTCTCCTTCTCCTCCTCCTCCTCCTCCTCCTCCTCCTCCTTGCCGCCTGTCTTGAGGAGCAATATATCATGGGCCTCTATTTCGCTCTTCTTCCTCCTTGCATATATTTATCTGCTCCCCCTCCTCTTCCTCCTCCTCCTCCTCCTTTATTTTGTTCTGTTTTCTCCTTTCATTTAGTGTATTTCTCTCCTTCTTTCTCTTCCTTTTCTTCCTCCTCATTCTCCTCCTTCTCCAACCTGTTTTCTCTCTTCCTTTCCTCCTCTTTCTCAGTTTCATCTCTTATATTTTTTCATCCTTCATCATTTTTTTCTCCATTTTCCTTCCCACTTATTATACGTCTGTTGTCATTTTGTTTTCCTCGTCTTTCTCTTATTTACTTTATCATCAGTTTTAATTTTTTTCTCTCATCCTGCTCTTCTTTCTCACTTTTTATCGTTATTATTATCGTATCTTTAGTACCAGTCTTATGTTTTCTTTTTCCCCATCGCCATTATCATCATCACATTTATCATCGATTTTTCTCATCTCTTCCTTCCTCAGTTTTATCAGTTTCGCTTTTATTTCTTTATTTATCACCACCATCTTCATCTACACCTCTCGAACGGTTTATTATTAATCTTACAGTACGCATGCAAGAAGACATCGGCTGTTCCTTCCTACTATTGTAAATCAGCAATGAAGCGAGAATGTAAAGGCTCGTGACTCAGGAATTCAAGAAATAAGCAATATTCTTCCGTTCCTCAAGTGCATGTGTGGTGATCATGGTTGGTAGGTGAGGGGGTGCAGATGAATGCTCCGCCGCGGGCCAAACACGCCAGGAACGCCCCTGTGCAGAGAAGCCAATACGTACAGCAACGCCCGATGGAATGTACGATACTTACTTTCAGCACATGCAAAGCTTCGTCCCTAGTAATGGAGTGTCGAACATTGAACGCTTAAGACTATGTGGGGTGTGCCGCTTTATTTATTTATTTTTTTATTTTTTGTGTTGGTTTGCTGCTAGCTTTTTTCAGTTTATCTAAGTTTCTGTCTCTTTTTATCGCTGTGGTTGGTGTAATGGTTGCCGTTTAGCGTGAGGCGATTGGATGTTTTGTTGGTGAATGTTCACTGATTCTGAGAGCAAAAACAGCTTCCTTCGATAAGTTTTGATGTCTTTTAAATTCAGTTACTATCATTTCAGAAATCAGTAATCTCTATTTTCATTATTTATTATTTTGTTTATTTATTTTTTCTAGTAATGAATCATGTTTGCTTATGTTTTTCCTTTTTTTTCTTCTATTCCCACAAGAAAACAACGAATGTGAACTTCACATGGTGCGCATGTTTATAACCACGCTGGACAGATGATTTTTTTCTTACTGTTTTTATTATCTTTAGCGAAGTGTGAGTCTTGTAAAGTACCGGGATGTATCTTAAACACACACACACACACACACACACA
Source organism: Scylla paramamosain (assembly GCF_035594125.1). Taxonomy (NCBI): domain Eukaryota; kingdom Metazoa; phylum Arthropoda; class Malacostraca; order Decapoda; family Portunidae; genus Scylla; species Scylla paramamosain. The sequence continues at coordinate 36,143,739 of NC_087155.1, read as the reverse complement.
CACACACACACACACACACATAGCTACATTCAAGACGCCATTATCATGCTTTTGTTTGTTTTTAGGCAATGCGAGTCACGTGAGTCATGAACAACTAAGCACACTCAGCTGCTCTTCCTCCTCCTCCTCCTCTCCTCTCCTCTCCTCTCCTCTCCTCCTCTCCTCCTCCTCCTCCTCCTCCTCCTTCTCCTCCTCCTCCTCCTCTTTTTTTCGTTCTTGTTCTTGGTCTTGTTCTTATTTTTCTTTCCTTTTTTTTTCTCCTCGCCCTTGTTCTTCTTTTCTGTCCTTGATTTATGTTTTTGTTCTCGTGATTGTATTTTTTTCTTGTTCTTGTTCCTGTTCTAGTGTTTCGTCGTTCTCCTTGTTCATTTCATTCTCAGCTTTCGTGAGTTTACCTTTTATCTCTCCCTTCTTTCATCTTTTTCTTCCTGTTCTCGGTCAATATGTACTTCCGTTCATTGCTACATTTTACTCCTTGGTTATGCATCTTTTTCTAATGTTGTTGTTGTTGTTTTAGCTGCTTTTATATGTTGTCAATGTTCTAAATGTGAAAAAAAATATATATATAACTCAATGAGACTACTAAATGAAAAAGTATTGTCTCTCCTCTGTCGCCATTGTTCTCCTCCTCCTCCTCCTCCTCCTCCTCCTCCTCCTCCTCCTCCTCCTCGTTGACCTACTTTCCTGACCCGCGGCCGCTGCTCGTCCTCTCAACCAGCGAGACAAAATGATCTCTTTCACTTGACAATGAAAGAAGAAATATAAATCATAAATGTTTTGTCGTAAACTAGAACTATTCTGGATCATTGTAACCAAAAACTGAACGAGGCGTACAGGGAGATAGCTCTGCTTTAACACACAATTAAATAGATAAAAAAAGAGGAATAAATAAGTAGAGAGAAGAATGAAATAAGAACAGTAGGAACACTGCGATAAGAAACAATTGCCACCACCATGAGTAATGGATGAAATCTTTATCTACAAAAAAGTAGAGTATTGAAAAGAGTACATTTTGCAATTTCTACCCAGTTTAAAGACAGGAGGTGGCTATAGAACACGTAAAGATATCTGAGAGTGATTAGTAATTCAGGAAAGATGTTAAAGGGTTAGCTTGATCAATTGAGCGCACGTGTATTAAATTCACGGTAATCTATTATATTTTAAGCGCAAGTGTTTAACTTATTTATTTATTTATTTTTTATTTATTTATTTTTCTTAATGCTGATGTACATGTAGGCACCATTATAACTTCTGCTACCCACCCCATCTCACGTGTCACCTAGAAACAAGGGGTTTGACCAATCAGAGGATATAACAAGGAGGCAGCTTGAAGCCTTTCATTGCGATCTGCAGCAACTCACAGGGTGAAAAGCAGAGTATGGATTCTTTATAAGCATCTCCAAGAAAGAAATGCATAAAAAAAGATTTCCTAATTTCTAGCGCATTTCAGCATTTGGAGATGACTGTAGAATAAGAAAAGACATCTCACACTGGTTAGTAATTAAGGAGAGATGTGCCAAATACCAGTGAAAGGGTTGATTGAGCGCGATAATAAGCTTGTTTGAGATTTAGTCATAATTACTTGTTGATAATAGAATTGATATTAGAATTGTATTTCGGCCAGGTTTGAAAAAAAAGGGACATTACAGCTGGCTAATGCAACATATCTTAGGGGAAAAAAGTGTTACAAGTAGCTCTTATTTATTCTATATATTTAGTGCATCGTATATAAGAATTAAAGGAAAACATTATGAAGGGCGCTATTTGTATTCAAGCTCAGTGTATCCTTGAGAAAAACACTTGTAAACAATTAATTTTATTTTTAATTTAGTGCATCTTAAAAAAAAAATAGCATTAGTTTTTACCTCTATTTCATAACTACATATTAAAATAATCGCAAAACAGTGAATTCTACTGGAAAGTGTGCATCTAAAAAATACAATGATAATTATAGAATAAATATACGAATAAAACAATAAATCGAATAAAAACGAGTAAAAAAAGAAAAAAAGAAATTGCTAAATAAAATATAGAGTGAAGTAGAATAAATAAAAGGTGAATAGAGTAGATAAAATAAAAGTAAACAAACAAATAAGTAAATAAACAAATAAACAGGATAAATAAGAAAGTAAAAAAAATCAAGCAAGCAACGAATTTCACTTTTAATCAGAGGCACAAAAATAAGTAAGTAAATAAATAAATAAATAAATAAATAAAGCTATAAAGAAATAAGAAAAAAAAGCAAGCACCTAATTTCATCTTTACTCAGTGGCGCCTTCCAGAGAGGGATGGAGGGAGGGGGAGGGAGGGAGGGACGTCATGCAAGTCTTTACGAGCGGTGCAAGAAACCCCGATCGCGCCACGCTAGCTCTGCCAAATGCTTCACCTGACAGCTTATTGCCCTGCCAACCCAGCCCAGCCCGCACACACACACACACACACACACACACACACACACACACTCTCTCTCTCTCTCTCTCTCTCATCATGGTGGGAGGTAATTTTCTTGTTTTCAACCTCCATCTCGTGTTCCTTAAATTTTTCTCTCGAGCAGGCGTGGTGGTGGTGGTAGTGGTGGTGGTGATGGTGGTGTTGGCTGGGGGAAAAACGAGGAACAAGGGGACAAGAGTCTGTGCTTCCTCTACATTCCATAAACAAAGATAACACGTTGCCTCAAGTAATTATATCGAGTAGCCTGGGGAGGGGAAGGAAGGGGAGGAAAGGGATGGGAAGGGAAGGGAAAGGAATGTATGGGAAGGGATAGGGAAGGAAGGGAAGGGAAGAGAAAATAAGGGAAAGGGAAGATAATGGCGGGGGAGGAATGGAGGGGAATAAAAGAGAAAGGAAGATAAATAAAGGAAAGAAAAGGAAAAGGAAGGGAAGGAAAGGGAAGGAACACACTAATCAAGAGAGGGAGGAAAGAAAAGGGAATAGAAGGGGAGGGATGGAAGAGAAGGGAAGGGAATGAAAGGATAAGTAGGAGGAAGAGGGAGGTTGGAAAGAAGTGCTATTTTAGGGGCAATAATTAGACTAGAAGTGATTAGTGAGCATGGTAGGTTATATTAGTCTGATGGTGGTGTGTGAGTGCCAGATTGGTTGGTGGAAAGTAATGGAACGAGTGATAGGGTAGTTGTGGTTGTGAGTGTGTACGAGGCTAGTGAGGAAATAGAGGACAGGTGAGAGTACAGGTAAAGGTGTGGTTCATGTAGGTAATGAAGGTAAAGGTGCAGGGAGAATTGATCTTTAGGGATGAAGCCGAAACGGATGAAGTGCGGGGGAAAGGTTTTGAAGTGAATGAACTAGATTGAGATGTAAGGTTAAGTTAAATTATATACTATGCTATGCTATGTAAGGTTATCTTAGGCGAGGATAGGTAAAATTAGGTCAGTAAACTTCAAGTAAAGTTACATCAGGTATAGAAATGAAAAAAAAAAAAAAAAAAACAGGTCAGGTGAAGTTAAGTAAAGTTAGGCGAAGTTAGGTTAGGTTAGATAAAGTTAGGTAAGGTGAGGTTATGTTAGGTATAAAAATGAAAACGAATTATTAAACTTTAACAGAACGTAAAGGAACCGGTCGCAAGGAAGATAAGGAAACTAGGGGAGAGAGAGAGAGAGAGAGAGAGAGAGGAGAGAGAGAGAGGAGAGAGAGAGAGAGAGAGAGAGAGAGAGAGAGTGAGAGAGAGAG